>NC_050102.1:60056574-60384469 GCF_902167145.1 Zea mays | reverse complement strand
CCATTCCGAAAACGGGTGTCGGGTGCATAAAAGCACGAGTTTTTGCCACCGGAACCATTTCTTCGTTTTCCGCAACGAACATGCCCAATCCACTACTTTAGGTCCAAAACTCATGTTTGGGGTGGTTTCGCGCAATTTCGTTGCCGCACGTCACCCAATCCAAAAACGGGTGTCGGGTGCATACAAAGCACGAGTTTTTGCCAGCAGAACCATTTCTTTGTTTTTCGCAACGAACATGCCCAATCCACTACTTTAGGTCCTAAACTCATGTTTGGGGTGGTTTTGCGCAATTTCGTTGTCGCACGTCACCCATTCTGAAAAGGGTTATCGGGTGCATACAAAGCACGAGTTTTTGCCACCGGAACCATTTCTTCGTTTTTCGCAACGAACATGCCCAATCCACTACTTTTGGTCCAAAACTCATGTTTGGGGTGGTTTCGCGCAATTTCGTTGCCGCACGTCACCCATTCTGAAAATGGTTGTCGGGGGTGCATACAAAGCACGAGTTTTTGCCACCGGAACCATTTCTTCGTTTTTCGCAACGAACATGCCCAATCAACTACTTTAGGTCCAAAACTCATGTTTGGGGTGGTTTCGCGCAATTTCGTTGCCGCACGTCACCCATTCTGAAAATGGTTGTCGGGGGTGCATACAAAGCACGAGTTTTTGCCACCGGAACCATTTCTTCGTTTTTCGCAACGAACATGCCCAATCCACTACTTTAGGTCCAAAACTCATGTTTGGGGTGGTTTCGCGCAATTTTGTTGTCGCACATCACCCATTCCGAAAACGTGTGTCGGGTGCATACAAAGCACAAGTTTTTGCCACCGGAACCATTTCTTCGTTTTTCGCAACGAACATGCTCAATCCACTACTTTAGGTCCAAAACTCATGTTTGGGGTGGTTTCGCACAATTTCGTTGTCGCACGTCACCCATTCCGAAAACGGGTGTCGAGTGCATACAAAGCACGAGTTTTTGCCACCGGAACCATTTCTTCGTTTTCCGCAACGAACATGCCCAATCCACTACTTTAGGTCCAAAACTCATGTTTGGGGTGGTTTCTCGCAATTTCGTTGCCGCACATCACCCATTCCGAAAACGGGTGTCGGGTGCATAAAAGCACGAGTTTTTGCCACCGGAACCATTTCTTCGTTTTCCGCAATGAACATGCCCAATCCACTACTTTAGGTCCAAAACTCATGTTTGGGGTGGTTTCGCGCAATTTCGTTGCCGCACGTCACCCAATCCAAAAACGGGTGTCGGGTGCATACAAAGCACGAGTTTTTGCCACCAGAACCATTTCTTTGTTTTTCGCAACGAACATGCCCAATCCACTACTTTAGGTCCTAAACTCATGTTTGGGGTGGTTTTGCGCAATTTCGTTGTCGCACGTCACCCATTCTGAAAAGGGTTGTCGGGTGCATACAAAGCACGAGTTTTTGCCACCAGAACCATTTCGTCGTTTTTCGCAACGAACATGCCCAATCCACTACTTTTGGTCCAAAACTCATGTTTGGGCTGGTTTCACGCAATTTCGTTGCCGCACGTCACCCATTCCAAAAATGGGTGTCGGGTGCATAAAAGCACGAGTTTTTCCCACCGGAACCATTTCTTCGTTTTCCGCAACGAACATGCCCAATCCACTACTTTAGGTCCAAAACTCATGTTTGGGGTGGTTTCGCGCAATTTTGTTACCGCACATCACCCATTCCGAAAACGGGTGTCGGGTGCATAAAAGCACGAGTTTTTGCCACCGGAACCATTTCTTCATTTTTCGCAACGAACATGCCCAATCAACTACTTTAGGTCCAAAACTCATGTCTGGGGTGGTTTCGCGCAATTTCGTTGTCGCACGTCACCCATTCAGAAAACGTGTGTCGGGTGCATACAAAGCACGAGTTTTTGCCACCGGAACCATTTCTTCGTTTTTCGCAACGAACATGCCCAATCCACTACTTTAGGTCCAAAACTCATGTTTGGGGTGGTTTCGCGCAATTTTGTTGTCGCACATCACCCATTCCGAAAACGGGTGTCGGGGTGCATACAAAGCACGAGTTTTTGCCACCGGAACCATTTCTTCGTTTTTCGCAACGAACATGCTCAATCCACTACTTTAGGTCCAAAACTCATGTTTGGGGTGGTTTCGCACAATTTCGTTGTCGCACGTCACCCATTCCGAAAACGGGTGTCGAGTGCATACAAAGCACGAGTTTTTGCCACCGGAACCATTTCTTCGTTTTCCGCAACGAACATGCCCAATCCACTACTTTAGGTCCGAAACTCATGTTTGGGGTGGTTTCTCGCAATTTCGTTGTCGCACATCACCCATTCCGAAAACGGGTGTCGGGTGCATAAAAGCACGAGTTTTTGCCACCGGAACCATTTCTTCGTTTTCCGCAACGAACATGCCCAATCCACTACTTTAGGTCCAAAACTCATGTTTGGGGTGGTTTCGCGCAATTTCGTTGCCGCACGTCACCCAATCCAAAAACGGGTGTCGGGTGCATACAAAGCACGAGTTTTTGCCAGCAGAACCATTTCTTTGTTTTTCGCAACGAACATGCCCAATCCACTACTTTAGGTCCTAAACTCATGTTTGGGGTGGTTTTGCGCAATTTCGTTGTCGCACGTCACCCATTCTGAAAAGGGTTATCGGGTGCATACAAAGCACGAGTTTTTGCCACCGGAACCATTTCCTCGTTTTTCGCAACGAACATGCCCAATCCACTACTTTTGGTCCAAAACTCATGTTTGGGGTGGTTTCGCGCAATTTCGTTGCCGCACGTCACCCATTCTGAAAATGGTTGTCGGGGGTGCATACAAAGCACGAGTTTTTGCCACCGGAACCATTTCTTCGTTTTTCGCAACGAACATGCCCAATCAACTACTTTAGGTCCAAAACTCATGTTTGGGGTGGTTTCGCGCAATTTCGTTGCCGCACGTCACCCATTCTGAAAATGGTTGTCGGGGGTGCATACAAAGCACGAGTTTTTGCCACCGGAACCATTTCTTCGTTTTTCGCAACGAACATGCCCAATCCACTACTTTAGGTCCAAAACTCATGTTTGGGGTGGTTTCGCGCAATTTTGTTGTCGCACATCACCCATTCCGAAAACGTGTGTCGGGTGCATACAAAGCACAAGTTTTTGCCACCGGAACCATTTCTTCGTTTTTCGCAACGAACATGCTCAATCCACTACTTTAGGTCCAAAACTCATGTTTGGGGTGGTTTCGCACAATTTCGTTGTCGCACGTCACCCATTCCGAAAACGGGTGTCGAGTGCATACAAAGCACGAGTTTTTGCCACCGGAACCATTTCTTCGTTTTCCGCAACGAACATGCCAAATCCACTACTTTAGGTCCAAAACTCATGTTTGGGGTGGTTTCTCGCAATTTCGTTGCCGCACATCACCCATTCCGAAAACGGGTGTCGGGTGCATAAAAGCACGAGTTTTTGCCACCGGAACCATTTCTTCGTTTTCCGCAATGAACATGCCCAATCCACTACTTTAGGTCCAAAACTCATGTTTGGGGTGGTTTCGCGCAATTTCGTTGCCGCACGTCACCCAATCCAAAAACGGGTGTCGGGTGCATACAAAGCACGAGTTTTTGCCACCAGAACCATTTCTTCGTTTTTCGCAACGAACATGCTCAATCCACTACTTTAGGTCCTAAACTCATGTTTGGGGTGGTTTCGCGCAATTTCGTTGTCGCACGTCACCCATTCTGAAAAGGGTTGTCGGGTGCATACAAAGCACGAGTTTTTGCCACTGGAACCATTTCTTCGTTTTTCGTAACGAACATGGCCAATCCACTACTTTTGGTCCAAAACTCATGTTTGGGGTGGTTTCACGCAATTTCGTTGCCGCATGTCACCCATTCCGAAAACGGGTGTCGGGTGCATAAAAGCACGAGTTTTTGCCACCGAAACCATTTCTTCGTTTTTCACAACGAACAATCCCAATCCACTACTTTAGGTCCAAAACTCATGTTTGGGGTGGTTTCTCGCAATTTCGTTGTCACATGTCACCCATTCCGAAAACGGGTGTCGGGGTGCATACCAAGCACGAGTTTTTGCCACCGGAACCATTTCTTCGTTTTTCGCAACGAACATGCCCAATCCACTACTTAGGTCAAAACTCCTGTTTGGGGTGGTTTCTCGCAATTTCGTTGTCGCACGTCACCCATTCCGAAAACGGGTGTCGGGATGCATACAAAGCACGACTTTTTCCACTGGAACCATTTCTTCATTTTTCGCAACGAACATGCCCAATCCACTACTTTAGGTCGAAATCTCATGTTTGGGGTGGTTTCGCGCAATTTCGTTGTCGCACGTCACTCATTCCGAAAACGGGTGTCGGGTGCATACAAAGCACGAGTTTTTGCCACCGGAACCATTTCTTCCTTTTTCGCAACGAACATGCCCTATCCACTACTTTAGGTCCAAAACACATGTTTGGGGTGGTTTCGCGCAATTTCGTTGACGCACGTCACCCATTCTGAAAACGGTTGTCGGGGTGCATACAAAGCACGAGTTTTTGCCACCGGAACCATTTCTTCATTTTTCGCAACTAACATGCCCAATCCACTACTTTAGGTCCAAAACTCATGTTTGGGGTGGTTTCGCGCAATTTCGTTGTCGCACGTCACCCATTCCTAAAACGGGTGTCGGGTGCATACAAAGCATGAGTTTTTGCCACCAGAACCATTTCTTCGTTTTTCGCAACGAACATGCCCAATCCACTACTTTAGGTCCAAAACTCATGTTTGGGGTGGTTTCGCGCAATTTCGTTGTCGCACGTCACCCATTCTGAAAACGGTTGTCGGGGTGCATACAAAGCACGAGTTTTTGCCACCGGAACCATTTCTTCGTTTTTCGCAATGAACATGCCCAATCCACTACATTAGGTCCTAAACTCATGTTTGGGGTGGTTTCGCGCAATTTCGTTGTCGCACGTCACCCATTCCGAAAACGGGTGTCGGGTGCATAAAAGCACGAGTTTTTGCCACCGGAACCATTTCTTTGTTTTTCGCAATGAACATGCCCAATCCACTACTTAGGTCCAAAACTCATGTTTGGGGTGGTTTCTCGCAATTTCGTTGTCGCACGTCACCCATTCCGAAAACGGGTGTCGGGGTGCATACAAAGCACGAGTTTTTCCACCTGAACCATTTCTTTGTTTTTCGCAACGAACATGCCCAATCGACTACTTTAGGTCCAAAACTCATGTTTGGGGTGGTTTCGCGCAATTTCTTTGTCACACGTCACCCGTTCCGAAAACGTGTGTCGGGTGCATACAAAGCACGAGTTTTTGCCACCAGAACCATTTCTTCGTTTTTCGCAATGAACATGCCCAATCAACTACTTTAGGTCCAAAACTCATGTTTGGGGTGGTTTCGCGCAATTTCGTTGCCGCACGTCACCCATTCTGAAAACGGTTGTCGGGGTGCATACAAAGCACGAGTTTTTGCCACCGGAACCATTTCTTCGTTTTTCGCAACGAACATGCCCAATCCAGTACTTTAGGTCCAAAACTCATGTTTGGGGTGGTTTCGCGCAATTTTGTTGTCGCACGTCACCCATTCCGAAAACGGGTGTCGGGGTGCATACAAAGCACGAGTTTTTGCCACCGGAACCATTTCTTCGTTTTTCGCAACGAACATGCTCAATCCACTACTTTAGGTCCAAAACTCATGTTTGGGGTGGTTTCACACAATTTCGTTGTCGCACGTCACCCATTTCGAAAACGGGTGTCGAGTGCACACTAAGCACGAGTTTTTGCCATCGGAACAATTTCTTCGTTTTTCGCAACGAACATGCCCAATCCACTACTTTAGGTCCAAAACTCATGTTTGGGGTGGTTTCGCGCAATTTCGTTGCCGCACGTCACCCATTCCGAAAACGGGTGTCGGGTGCATAAAAGCACGAGTTTTTGCCACCGGAACCATTTCTTCGTTTTTCGCAACGAACGTGCCCAATCCAGTACTTTAGGTCCAAAACTCATGTTTGGGGTGGTTTCTCGCAATTTCATTGTCGCACGTCACCCATTCCGAAAACGGGTGTCGGGGTGCATACAAAGCACGAGTTTTTGCCACCAGAACCATTTCTTCGTTTTTCCCAACGAACATGCCCAATCCACTACTTTTGGTCCAAAACTCATGTTTGGGGTGGTTTCACGCAATTTCGTTGCCGCACGTCACCCATTCCGAAAACGGGTGTCGGGTGCATACAAAGCACGAGTTTTTGCCACCAGAACCATTTCTTCGTTTTTCACAACGAACATGCCCAATCCACTACTTTAGGTCCTAAACTCATGTTTGGGGTGGTTTCGCGCAATTTCGTTGTCGCACGTCACCCATTCTGAAAAGGGTTGTCGGGTGCATACAAAGCACGAGTTTTTGCCACCGGAACCATTTCTTCGTTTTTCGCAACGAACATGCCCAATCCACTACTTTAGGTCCAAAACTCATGTTTGGGGTGGTTCCACGCAATTTCGTTGCCGCACGTCACCCATTCCGAAAACGGGTGTCGGGTGCATAAAAGCACGAGTTTTTGCCACCGAAACCAGTTCTTCGTTTTTCACAACGAACAATCCCAATCCACTACTTTATGTCCAAAACTCATGTTTGGGGTGGTTTCTCGCAATTTCGTTGTCGCATGTCACCCATTCTGAAAACGGGTGTCGGGGTGCATACCAAGCACGAGTTTTTGCCACCGGAACCATTTCTTCGTTTTTCGCAACGAACATGCCCAATCCATTACTTAGGTCAAAACTCCTGTTTGGGTTGGTTTTTCGCAATTTCGTTGTCGCACGTCACCCATTCCGAAAACGGGTGTCGGGATGCATACAAAGCACGAGTTTTTCCACCGGAACCATTTCTTCATTTTTCGCAACGAACATGCCCAATCCACTACTTTAGGTCGAAATCTCATGTTTGGGGTGGTTTCGCGCAATTTCGTTGTCGCACGTCACTCATTCCGAATACGGGTGTCGGGTGCATACAAAGCATGAGTTTTTGGCACCGGAACCATTTCTTCCTTTTTCGCAACGAACATGCCCTATCCACTACTTTAGGTCCAAAACACATGTTTGGGGTGGTTTCGCGCAATTTCGTTGACGCACGTCACCCATTCTGAAAACGGTTGTCGGGGTGCATACAAAGCACGAGTTTTTGCCACCGGAACCATTTCTTCATTTTTCGCAACAAACATGCCCAATCCACTACTTTAGGTCCAAAACTCATGTTTGGGGTGGTTTCGCGCAATTTCGTTGTCGCACGTCACCCATTCCTAAAACGGGTGTCGGGTGCATACAAAGCACGAGTTTTTGCCACCAGAATCATTTCTTTGTTTTTCGCAACAAACATGCCCAATCCACTACTTTAGGTCCAAAACTCATGTTTGGGGTGGTTTCGCGCAATTTCGTTGTCGCACGTCACCCATTCTGAAAACGGTTGTCGGGGTGCATACAAAGCACGAGTTTTTGCCACCGGAACCATTTCTTCGTTTTTCGCAATGAACATGCCCAATCCACTACATTAGGTCCTAAACTCATGTTTGGGGTGGTTTCGCGCAATTTCGTTGTCGCACGTCACCCATTCCGAAAACGGGTATCGGGTGCATAAAAGCACGAGTTTTTGCCACCGGAACCATTTCTTTGTTTTTCGCAATGAACATGCCCAATCCACTACTTAGGTCCAAAACTCATGTTTGGGGTGGTTTCTCGCAATTTCGTTGTCGCACGTCACCCATTCCGAAAACGGGTGTCGGGGTGCATACAAAGCACGAGTTTTTCCACCTGAACCATTTCTTTGTTTTTCGCAACGAACATGCCCAATCCACTACTTTAGGTCCAAAACTCATGTTTGGGGTGGTTTCGCGCAATTTCTTTGTCGCACGTCACCCGTTCCGAAAACGTGTGTCGGGTGCATACAAAGCACGAGTTTTTGCCACCGGAACCATTTCTTCGTTTTTCGCAACGAACATGCCCAATCAACTACTTTAGGTCCAAAACTCATGTTTGGGGTGGTTTCTCGCAATTTCGTTGTCGCACGTCACCCATTCCGAAAACGGGTGTCGGGGTGCATACACAGCACGAGTTTTTGCCACCAGAACCATTTCTTCGTTTTTCGCAACGAACATGCTCAATCCACTACTTTAGGTCCAAAACTCATGTTTGGGGTGGTTTCACACAATTTCGTTGTCGCACGTCACCCATTTCGAAAACGGGTGTCGAGTGTATACAAAGCACGAGTTTTTGCCATCGGAACCATTTCTTCGTTTTTCGCAACGAACATGCCCAATCCACTACTTTAGGTCCAAAACTCTTGTTTGGGGTGGTTTCACGCAATTTCGTTGCCGCACGTCACCCATTCCGAAAACGGGTGTCGGGTGCATAAAAGCACGAGTTTTTGCCACCGGAACCATTTCTTCGTTTTTTCGCAACGAACATGCCCATGTTTGGGTGGTTTCTCGCAATTTCATTGTCGCATGTCACCCATTCCGAAAACGGGTGTCGGGGTGCATACAAAGCACGAGTTTTTGCCACCAGAACCATTTCTTCGTTTTTCGCAACGAACATGCTCAATCCACTACTTTAGGTCCGAAACTCATGTTTGGGGTGGTTTCACACAATTTCGTTGTCGCACGTCACCCATTTCGAAAACGGGTGTCGAGTGCACACAAAGCACGAGTTTTTGCCATCAGAACAATTTCTTCGTTTTTCGCAACGAGCATGCCCAATCCACTACTTTAGGTCCAAAACTCATGTTTGGGGTGGTTTCGCGCAATTTCGTTGCCGCACGTCACCCATTCCGAAAACGGGTGTCGGGTGCATAAAAGCACGAGTTTTTGCCACCGGAACCATTTCTTCGTTTTTCGCAACGAACGTGCCCAATCTAGTACTTTAGGTCCAAAACTCATGTTTGGGGTGGTTTCTCGCAATTTCATTGTCGCACGTCACCCATTCCGAAAACGGGTGTCGGGGTGCATACAAAGCACGAGTTTTTGCCACCAGAACCATTTCTTCGTTTTTCCCAACGAACATGCCCAATCCACTACTTTTGGTCCAAAACTCATGTTTGGGGTGGTTTCACGCAATTTCGTTGCCGCACGTCACCCATTCCGAAAACGGGTGTCGGGTGCATACAAAGCACGAGTTTTTGCCACCAGAACCATTTCTTCGTTTTTCACTACGAACATGCCCAATCCACTACTTTAGGTCCTAAACTCATGTTTGGGGTGGTTTCGCGCAATTTCGTTGTCGCACGTCACCCATTCTGAAAAGGGTTGTCGGGTGCATACAAAGCACGAGTTTTTGCCACCGGAACCATTTCTTCGTTTTTCGCAACGAACATGCCCAATCCACTACTTTAGGTCCAAAACTCATGTTTGGAGTGGTTCCACGCAATTTCGTTGCCGCACGTCACCCATTCCGAAAACGGGTGTCGGGTGCATAAAAGCACGAGTTTTTGCCACCGAAACCATTTCTTCGTTTTTCACAACGAACAATCCCAATCCACTACTTTATGTCCAAAACTCATGTTTGGGGTGGTTTCTCGCAATTTCGTTGTCGCATGTCACCCATTCTGAAAACGGGTGTCGGGTGCATACCAAGCACGAGTTTTTGCCACCGGAACCATTTCTTCGTTTTTCGCAACGAACATGCCCAATCCATTACTTAGGTCAAAACTCCTGTTTGGGTTGGTTTTTCGCAATTTCGTTGTCGCACGTCACACATTCCGAAAACGGGTGTCGGGATGCATACAAAGCACGAGTTTTTCCATCGGAACCATTTCTTCATTTTTCGCAACGAACATGCCCAATCCACTACTTTAGGTCGAAATCTCATGTTTGGGGTGGTTTCGCGCAATTTCGTTGTCGCACGTCACTCATTCCGAATACGGGTGTCGGGTGCATACAAAGCATGAGTTTTTGCCACCGGAACCATTTCTTCCTTTTTCGCAACGAACATGCCCTATCCACTACTTTAGGTCCAAAACACATGTTTGGGGTGGTTTCGCGCAATTTCGTTGACGCACGTCACCCATTCTGAAAACGGTTGTCGGGGTGCATACAAAGCACGAGTTTTTGCCACCGGAACCATTTCTTCATTTTTCGCAACAAACATGCCCAATCCACTACTTTAGGTCCAAAACTCATGTTTGGGGTGGTTTCGCGCAATTTCGTTGTCGCACGTCACCCATTCCTAAAACGGGTGTCGGGTGCATACAAAGCACGAGTTTTTGCCACCAGAACCATTTCTTTGTTTTTCGCAACGAACATGCCCAATCCACTACTTTAGGTCCAAAACTCATGTTTGGGGTGGTTTCGCGCAATTTCGTTGTCGCACGTCACCCATTCTGAAAACGGTTGTCGGGGTGCATACAAAGCACGAGTTTTTGCCACCGGAACCATTTCTTCGTTTTTCGCAATGAACATGCCCAATCCACTACATTAGGTCCTAAACTCATGTTTGGGGTGGTTTCGCGCAATTTCGTTGTCGCACGTCACCCATTCCGAAAACGGGTGTCGGGTGCATAAAAGCACGAGTTTTTGCCACCGGAACCATTTCTTTGTTTTTCGCAATGAACATGCTCAATCCACTACTTAGGTCCAAAACTCATGTTTGGGGTGGTTTCTCGCAATTTCGTTGTCGCACGTCACCCATTCCGGAAACGGGTGTCGGGGTGCATACAAAGCACGAGTTTTTCCACCTGAACCATTTCTTTGTTTTTCGCAACGAACATGCCCAATCCACTACTTTAGGTCCAAAACTCATGTTTGGGGTGGTTTCGCGCAATTTCTTTGTCGCACGTCACCCGTTCCGAAAACGTGTGTCGGGTGCATACAAAGCACGAGTTTTTGCCACCGGAACCATTTCTTCGTTTTTCGCAACGAACATGCCCAATCAACTACTTTAGGTCCAAAACTCATGTTTGGGGTGGTTTCGCGCAATTTCGTTGTCGCACGTCACCCATTCCGAAAACGGGTGTCGGGGTGCATACACAGCACGAGTTTTTGCCACCAGAACCATTTCTTCGTTTTTCGCAACGAACATGCTCAATCCACTACTTTAGGTCCAAAACTCATGTTTGGGGTGGTTTCACACAATTTCGTTGTCGCACGTCACCCATTTCGAAAACGGGTGTCGAGTGCATACAAAGCACGAGTTTTTGCCATCGGAACCATTTCTTCGTTTTTCGCAACGAACATGCCCAATCCACTACTTTAGGTCCAAAACTCATGTTTGGGGTGGTTTCGCGCAATTTCGTTGCCGCACGTCACACATTCCGAAAACGGGTGTCGGGTGCATAAAAGCACGAGTTTTTGCCACCGGAACCATTTCTTCGTTTTTTCGCAACGAACATGCCCATGTTTGGGTGGTTTCTCGCAATTTCATTGTCGCACGTCACCCATTCCGAAAACGGGTGTCGGGGTGCATACAAAGCACGAGTTTTTGCCACCAGAACCATTTGTTCGTTTTTCACAACGAACATGCCCAATCCACTACTTTAGGTCCTAAACTCATGTTTGCGGTGGTTTCGCGCAATTTCGTTGTCGCACGTCACCCATTCTGAAAAGGGTTGTCGGGTGCATACAAAGCACGCGTTTTTGCCACTGGAACCATTTCTTCGTTTTTCGCAACGAACATGCCCAATCCACTACTTTTGGTCCAAAACTCATGTTTGGGGTGGTTTCACGCAATTTCGTTGCCGCACGTCACCCATTCCGAAAACGGGTGTCGGGTGCATAAAAGCACGAGTTTTTGCCACCGGAACCATTTCTTCGTTTTCCGTAACGAACATGCCCAATCCACTACTTTAGGTCCAAAACTCATGTTTGGGGTGGTTTCACGCAATTTCGTTGCCGCACATCACCCATTCCAAAAACGGGTGTCGGGTGCATACAAAGCACGAGTTTTTGCCACCAGAACCATTTCTTCGTTTTTTGCAACGAACATGCCCAATCCACTACTTTAGGTCCTAAACTCATGTTTGGGGTGGTTTCGCGCAATTTCGTTGTCGCAGGTCAACCATTCTGAAAACGGTTGTCGGGTGCATACAAAGCACGAGTTTTTGCCACCGGAACCATTTCTTCGTTTTTCGCAATGAACATGCCCAATCCACTACATTAGGTCCTAAACTCATGTTTGGGGTGGTTTCGCGCAATTTCGTTGTCGCACGTCACCCATTCCGAAAACGGGTGTCGGGTGCATAAAAGCACGAGCTTTTTCCACCGGAACCATTTCTTTGTTTTTCGCAATGAACATGCCCAATCCACTACTTAGGTCCAAAACTCATGTTTGGGGTGGTTTCTCGCAATTTCGTTGTCGCACGTCACCCATTCCGAAAACGGGTGTCGGGGTGCATACAAAGCACGAGTTTTTCCACCTGAACCATTTCTTCGTTTTTCGCAACGAACATGCCCAATCAACTACTTTAGGTCCAAAACTCATGTTTGGGGTGGTTTCGCGCAATTTCGTTGTCGCACGTCACCTATTCCGAAAACGGGTGTCGGGGTGCATACAAAGCACGAGTTTTTGCCACCGGAACCATTTCTTCGTTTTTCGCAACGAACATGCTCAATCCACTACTTTAGGTCCAAAACTCATGTTTGGGGTGGTTTCACACAATTTCGTTGTCGCACGTCACCCATTTCGAAAACGGGTGTCGAGTGCATACAAAGCACGAGTTTTTGCCATCGGAACCATTTCTTTGTTTTTCGCAACGAACATGCCCAATCCACTACTTTAGGTCCAAAACTCATGTTTGGGGTGGTTTCGTGCAATTTCGTTGCCGCACGTCACCCATTCCGAAAACGGGTGTCGGGTGCATAAAAGCACGAGTTTTTGCCACCGGAACCATTTCTTCGTTTTTTCGCAACGAACATGCCCATGTTTGGGTGGTTTCTCGCAATTTCATTGTCGCACGTCACCCATTCCGAAAACGGGTGTCGGGGTGCATACAAAGCACGAGTTTTTGCCACCAGAACCATTTGTTCGTTTTTCACAACGAACATGCCCAATCCACTACTTTAGGTCCTAAACTCATGTTTGGGGTGGTTTCGCGCAATTTCGTTGTCGCACGTCATCCATTCTGAAAAGGGTTGTCGGGTGCATACAAAGCACGAGTTTTTGCCACTGGAACCATTTCTTCGTTTTTCACAACGAACATGCCCAATCCACTACTTTTGGTCCAAAACTCATGTTTGGGGTGGTTTCACGCAATTTCGTTGCCGCACGTCACCCATTCCGAAAACGGGTGTCGGGTGCATAAAAGCACGAGTTTTTGCCACCGGAACCATTTCTTCGTTTTCCGTAACGAACATGCCCAATCCACTACTTTAGGTCCAAAACTCATGTTTGGGGTTGTAACGCCCCGAATTTTGCAGTTGAATTTTTTCTTTTCTTTACTCGCCAAAATTCGGGCGTTACCTTTCCCTTTTCTTTTTCCCCTCGCTAAACCTTGACCTTTTTCAAAGTTTAGCGGGATTCGGTTTGGAATTCCCGTAGGTATTAAAAAAACCCTAAATACCTTATGTTGTTTGATGCACCATGCCGCCCTTGCATTTTTGGTTGTTTGAAAGTGCAATCGCATTCATCTAAAAGATCGGATTTTGAGAACAAGCGGAAAATCTTTTATCTTTCTTTCTCTCTCTTTCTCTCTCCCCTTTCTCTCTCTCCCGCGCCCTGGGCCGACCCCGGCCGGCCCAGCCGCCCCCTGGCGCCCCCCCTTGGGCCCAATTGGCCCATGCCGCCCCCCATCTCCCTTTTTCCCAAAACCCTCTCCCTCTCCCTCTCCCTCTCATTTTCCCTCTCTCTCCCTAAGCCGCCGCCCCTACCCCTGCCCTAGCCGCCGCCCCTGCCTAGGCCGCCGCCCCTCCCCGTCGCCGATCGGCCGCCCCGCTCGGCCACCCCGTCCCCGTCCCCGGTGAGGCCCCTCCCCCTCTCCTCCCTCCCCCTCTCCTCCCTCCCCTTCCCCTCGCCGCTCGGCCCCATGGCCGGTTCGGCCGCCCGCCCCACCCCGCCCGCTCGGCCCCTTGGCCGCGCCCCCGGCCCCCAGCGCGCCCCCGGCTCGGCCGCCTGGCCGGCTCGGCCGCTCGGCCGCCCCACGCCCTGCCCCGCGCCCCTGCGCGCCCAGCGGCTCGGCCGCCCCGCCCCCCTGCTCGGCCGGCTCGGCCGCCCCCTGCGCCGCTCGCCCTCGCCAGCCCGGCCGCCCGCCGCCGGCTCAGCCGCCCCGGCTCGGCCGCCCCTGCGCGCCCCGCCTAGGGCCGGTTCAACCGCCCCTAGGGCCGGTTCAACCGCCCCCCCCCTCTGTTTTTTTTATTTTTTTTTATTTTTTATTTTATTTACTTTCTGTGATCATAATTACTGTATTTTAAGTAGGCTAATCACTGTTCATGCTATGGGAAAATAGGAAGTTTAATTTAAAATTCTGTTATGCTATTGATTCACGTAGTTAATTGTTTACCCTGTGCAATGTTGATCAACTAAAAGTGATTAGGTTTCCATTAGTATATATAAATATATATAACAGAATTCTTTTGTTAAGAACCAATTGTGTCATTAGTGCATAAGATTTAACCCCCTGCGAGACCTTTCCCGTTTCTTTCTAACCATAACAAATGCGTTATCGAATGTCATACTTGGTGCATATTCACTTTATTTGTTATCTTGTATGGTGTACTGTTCTTTTGTATTAAATATGTGGATGGATGTATGTATGTTTGCGCTCGCATAGAGAACGATCCGGTCGAAGAGCCCGAGGAATTCGCAGGAGAAGCCCCTGAGCAGCAGTCGGTTGGTGGAGGCAAGTGTCCTTTGACCTATCTCTGTCCTATTCATTCTTTAATTCACCTCCCGCATTACACATTTATACCTAAGGATTGACTAGCTTTTGTTATCCATGTCCTTGTTTACCTATTTGGGTCGGATTATTACTACTTAGTCTGATGCTATTGCTCAACTCTAATCAATGAACATGATGTGATTATCTATGATACGCTGTTTTCCCGTTCTTCTTTATGATTATACTTGTGGTTTTCAAGGGGACTCGAGCGGTTTCTCGAGTGCCTCTCCGTAAGGACCTGTTCTATGGATGACCGCCCGGGAAAACAGTGCAACCATGAGGGTGGAATGGGGTGCCCTTAGCTGAATAATTAGAGGATCCGGGATGTAGTTCACTTAGCCGTCGTGCCGTCAATGGGGCTCGGTGTATGCGGCTCGCTCTGCCAAGTTTGGGTTCGCCCCTTGGGGAGGAGTGCGGTGCATTTAGGAAACCTAACGGGTGGCTACAGCCCCGGGGAATCTTTGTAAAGGCTACATAGTGAAACCCTGCCTATTCACCTTGGTAGTGTTTAAGGGTTTGATCGGCCCGAGGCAAGAGGGAATCACGGCTTGTGGGTAAAGTGCACAACCTCTGCAGAGTGTTATGAAACTGATATATCAGCCGTGCTCACGGTTATGAGCGGCCAAGGGAGCTCCAGAGATTAGTGATACTTGATCAGAGATATTTCGGTACAGGTGGCAATGAGATTGATGGTTCTGGTTATGATTATGGTATTGGTAAGTGGTATTCTTTCCGTTTGGAAAGGATACATTGGGTTAATAACTTGGGTTAATGTTAAAACCTGGCTTTCTACTAGTAAGTAATAACCTGACCAACTAAAAGCAACTGCTTGACTTATCCCCACATAAAGCTAGTCCACTACAGCCAAACAGGATACTTGCTGAGTATGTTGATGTGTACTCACCCTTGCTCTACACACCAAACCCCCCCCCCCCCCCCAGGTTGTCAGCATTGCAACCACTGCTCAGGCGAAGATGAAGCTGTGGAAGGAGACTTCCAGGAGTTCCAAGATTACGACGAGTTCTAGGTGTGGGTTAGCGGCAACCCCCAGTCGGCTGCCTGTGAAGGCCGCGTTATCTACGTTTCTTTTCCGCACTTTGATTTATTGTAAGAATTATATGGACGTCTCAGACGTATGATGTAATCAACTATTATTCCCTTTTAATACTATTTTGAGCACTGTGTGATGATGTCCATATTATGTAACTGCTGTGTACGTGAATAACTGATCCTGGCACGTACATGGTTCGCATTCGGTTTGCCTTCTAAAACCGGGTGTGACAGGGGTGGTTTCACGCAATTTCGTTGCCGCACGTCACCCATTCCAAAAACGGGTGTCGGGTGCATACAAAGCACGAGTTTTTGCCACCAGAACCATTTCTTCGTTTTTTGCAACGAACATGCCCAATCCACTACTTTAGGTCCTAAACTCATGTTTGGGGTGGTTTCGCGCAATTTCGTTGTCGCAGGTCAACCATTCTGAAAACGGTTGTCGGGTGCATACAAAGCACGAGTTTTTGCCACCGGAACCATTTCTTCGTTTTTCGCAATGAACATGCCCAATCCACTACATTAGGTCCTAAACTCATGTTTGGGGTGGTTTCGCGCAATTTCGTTGTCGCACGTCACCCATTCCGAAAACGGGTGTCGGGTGCATAAAAGCACGAGCTTTTTCCACCGGAACCATTTCTTTGTTTTTCGCAATGAACATGCCCAATCCACTACTTAGGTCCAAAACTCATGTTTGGGGTGGTTTCTCGCAATTTCGTTGTCGCACGTCACCCATTCCGAAAACGGGTGTCGGGGTGCATACAAAGCACGAGTTTTTCCACCTGAACCATTTCTTCGTTTTTCGCAACGAACATGCCCAATCAACTACTTTAGGTCCAAAACTCATGTTTGGGGTGGTTTCGCGCAATTTCGTTGTCGCACGTCACCCATTCCGAAAACGGGTGTCGGGGTGCATACAAAGCACGAGTTTTTGCCACCGGAACCATTTCTTCGTTTTTCGCAACGAACATGCTCAATCCACTACTTTAGGTCCAAAACTCATGTTTGGGGTGGTTTCACACAATTTCGTTGTCGCACGTCACCCATTTCGAAAACGGGTGTCGAGTGCATACAAAGCACGAGTTTTTGCCATCGGAACCATTTCTTTGTTTTTCGCAACGAACATGCCCAATCCACTACTTTAGGTCCAAAACTCATGTTTGGGGTGGTTTCGCGCAATTTCGTTGCCGCACGTCACCCATTCCGAAAACGGGTGTCGGGTGCATAAAAGCACGAGTTTTTGCCACCGGAACCATTTCTTCGTTTTTCGCAACGAACATGCCCAATCCAGTACTTTAGGTCCAAAACTCATGTTTGGGTGGTTTCTCGCAATTTCATTGTCGCACGTCACCCATTCCGAAAACGGGTGTCGGGGTGCATACAAAGCACGAGTTTTTGCCACCAGAACCATTTCTTCGTTTTTCACAACGAACATGCCCAATCCACTACTTTAGGTCCTAAACTCATGATTGGGGTGGTTTCGCGCAATTTCGTTGTCGCACGTCACCCATTCTAAAAAGGGTTGTCGGGTGCATACAAAGCACGAGTTTTTGCCACTGGAACCATTTCTTCGTTTTTCGCAACGAACATGCCCAATCCACTACTTTTGGTCCAAAACTCATGTTTGGGGTGGTTTCACGCAATTTCGTTGCCGCACGTCACCCATTCCGAAAACGGGTGTCGGGTGCATAAAAGCACGAGTTTTTGCCACCGGAACCATTTCTTCGTTTTCCGTAACGAACATGCCCAATCCACTACTTTAGGTCCAAAACTCATGTTTGGGGTGGTTTCACGCAATTTCGTTGCCGCACGTCACCCATTCCAAAAACGGGTGTCGGGTGCATACAAAGCACGAGTTTTTGCCACCAGAACCATTTCTTCGTTTTTCGCAACGAACATGCCCAATCCACTACTTTAGGTCCTAAACTCATGTTTGGGGTGGTTTCGCGCAATTTCGTTGTCGCAGGTCACCCATTCTGAAAAGGGTTGTCGGGTGCATACAAAGCACGAGTTTTTGCCTCCGGAACCATTTCTTCGTTTTTCGCAACGAACATGCCCAATCCACTACTTTAGGTCCAAAACTCATGTTTGGGGTGGTTTCACGCAATTTCGTTGCCGCACGTCACCCATTCCGAAAACGGGTGTCGGGTGCATAAAAGCACGAGTTTTTGCCACCGAAACCATTTCTTCGTTTTTCACAACGAAAAATCCCAATCCACTACTTTAGGTCCAAAACTCATGTTTGGGGTGGTTTCTCGCAATTTCGTTGTCGCATGTCACCCATTCCGAAAACGGGTGTCAGGGTGCATACCAAGCACGAGTTTTTGCCACCGGAACCATTTCTTCGTTTTTCGCAACGAACATGCCCAATCCACTACTTAGGTCAAAACTCATGTTTGGGGTGGTTTCTCACAATTTCGTTGTCGCACGTCACCCATTCCGAAAACGGGTGTCGGGATGCATACAAAGCACGAGTTTTTGCCACCGGAACCATTTCTTCGTTTTTCGCAACGAACATGCCCAATCCACTACTTTAGGTCGAAATCTCATGTTTGGGGTGGTTTCGCGCAATTTCGTTGTCGCACGTCACCCATTCCGAAAACGGGTGTCGGGTGCATACAAAGCACGAGTTTTTGCCACCGGAACCATTTCTTCCTTTTTCGCAACGAACATGCCCTATCCACTACTTTAGGTCCAAAACACATGTTTGGGGTGGTTTCGCGCAATTTCGTTGTCGCACGTCACCCATTCTGAAAACGGTTGTCGGGGTGCATACAAAGCACGAGTTTTTGCCACCGGAACCATTTCTTCATTTTTCGCAACAAACATGCCCAATCCACTACTTTAGGTCCAAATCTCATGTTTGGGGTGGTTTCGCGCAATTTCGTTGTCGCACGTCACCCATTCCTAAAACGGGTGTCGGGTGCATACAAAGCACGAGTTTTTGCCACCAGAACCATTTCTTCGTTTTTCGCAACGAACATGCCCAATCCACTACTTTAGGTCCAAAACTCATGTTTGGGGTGGTTTCGCGCAATTTCATTGTCGCACGTCACCCATTCTGAAAACGGTTGTCGGGGTGCATACAAAGCACGAGTTTTTGCCATCGGAACCATTTCTTCGTTTTTCGCAACGAACATGCCCAATCCACTACTTTAGGTCCAAAACTCATGTTTGGGGTGGTTTCGCGCAATTTCGTTGTCGCACGTCACCCATTCCGAAAACGGGTGTCGGGTGCATAAAAGCACGAGTTTTTGCCACCGGAACCATTTCTTCGTTTTTCGCAACGAACATGCCCAATCCACTACTTAGGTCCAAAACTCATGTTTGGGATGGTTTCTCGCAATTTCGTTGTCGCACGTCACCCATTCCGAAAACGGGTGTCGGGGTGCATACAAAGCACGAGTTTTTGCCACCAGAACCATTTCTTTGTTTTTCGCAACGAACATGCCCAATCCACTACTTTAGGTCCTAAACTCATGTTTGGGGGTGGTTTCGCGCAATTTCGTTGTCGCACGTCACCCATTCTGAAAAGGGTTGTCGGGTGCATACAAAGCACAAGTTTTTGCCACTGGAACCATTTCTTCGTTTTTCGCAACGAACATGCCCAATCCACTACTTTTGGTCCAAAACTCATGTTTGGGGTGGTTTCACGCAATTTCGTTGCCGCACGTCACCCATTCCAAAAACGAGTGTCGGGTGCATACAAAGCACGAGTTTTTGCCACCAGAACCATTTCTTCGTTTTTTCGCAACGAACATGCCCAATCCACTACTTTAGGTCCTAAACTCATGTTTGGGGTGGTTTCGCGCAATTTCGTTGTCGCAGGTCACCCATTCTGAAAAGGGTTGTCGGGTGCATACAAAGCACGAGTTTTTGCCACCGGAACCATTTCTTCGTTTTTCGCAACGAACATGCCCAATCCACTACTTTAGGTCCAAAACTCATGTTTGGGGTGGTTTCACGCAATTTCGTTGCCGCACGTCACCCATTCCGAAAACGGGTGTCGGGTGCATAAAAGCACGAGTTTTTGCCACCGAAACCATTTCTTCGTTTTTCACAACGAAAAATCCCAATCCACTACTTTAGGTCCAAAACTCATGTTTGGGGTGGTTTCTCGCAATTTCGTTGTCGCATGTCACCCATTCCGAAAACGGGTGTCAGGGTGCATACCAAGCACGAGTTTTTGCCACCGGAACCATTTCTTCGTTTTTCGCAACGAACATGCCCAATCCACTACTTAGGTCAAAACTCATGTTTGGGGTGGTTTCTCGCAATTTCGTTGTCGCACGTCACCCATTCCGAAAACGGGTGTCGGGATGCATACAAAGCACGAGTTTTTGCCACCGGAACCATTTCTTCGTTTTTCGCAACGAACATGCCCAATCCACTACTTTAGGTCGAAATCTCATGTTTGGGGTGGTTTCGCGCAATTTCGTTGTCGCACGTCACCCATTCCGAAAACGGGTGTCGGGTGCATACAAAGCACGAGTTTTTGCCACCGGAACCATTTCTTCCTTTTTCGCAACGAACATGCCCTATCCACTACTTTAGGTCCAAAACACATGTTTGGGGTGGTTTCGCGCAATTTCGTTGTCGCACGTCACCCATTCTGAAAACGGTTGTCGGGGTGCATACAAAGCACGAGTTTTTGCCACCGGAACCATTTCTTCATTTTTCGCAACAAACATGCCCAATCCACTACTTTAGGTCCAAATCTCATGTTTGGGGTGGTTTCGCGCAATTTCGTTGTCGCACGTCACCCATTCCTAAAACGGGTGTCGGGTGCATACAAAGCACGAGTTTTTGCCACCAGAACCATTTCTTCGTTTTTCGCAACGAACATGCCCAATCCACTACTTTAGGTCCAAAACTCATGTTTGGGGTGGTTTCGCGCAATTTCGTTGTCGCACGTCACCCATTCTGAAAACGGTTGTCGGGGTGCATACAAAGCACGAGTTTTTGCCATCGGAACCATTTCTTCGTTTTTCGCAACGAACATGCCCAATCCACTACTTTAGGTCCAAAACTCATGTTTGGGGTGGTTTCGCGCAATTTCGTTGTCGCACGTCACCCATTCCGAAAACGGGTGTCGGGTGCATAAAAGCACGAGTTTTTGCCACCGGAACCATTTCTTCGTTTTTCGCAACGAACATGCCCAATCCACTACTTAGGTCCAAAACTCATGTTTGGGATGGTTTCTCGCAATTTCGTTGTCGCACGTCACCCATTCCGAAAACGGGTGTCGGGGTGCATACAAAGCACGAGTTTTTGCCACCAGAACCATTTCTTCGTTTTTCGCAACGAACATGCCCAATCCACTACTTTAGGTCCTAAACTCATGTTTGGGGGTGGTTTCGCGCAATTTCGTTGTCGCACGTCACCCATTCTGAAAAGGGTTGTCGGGTGCATACAAAGCACAAGTTTTTGCCACTGGAACCATTTCTTCGTTTTTCGCAACGAACATGCCCAATCCACTACTTTTGGTCCAAAACTCATGTTTGGGGTGGTTTCACGCAATTTCGTTGCCGCACGTCACCCATTCCGAAAACGGGTGTCGGGTGCATAAAAGCACGAGTTTTTGCCACCGGAACCATTTCTTCGTTTTCCGCAACGAACATGCCCAATCCACTACTTTAGGTCCAAAACTCATGTTTGGGGTGGTTTCACGCAATTTCGTTGCCGCACGTCACCCATTCCAAAAACGAGTGTCGGGTGCATACAAAGCACGAGTTTTTGCCACCAGAACCACTTCTTCGTTTTTCGCAACGAACATGCCCAATCCACTACTTTAGGTCCTAAACTCATGTTTGGGGTGGTTTCACGCAATTTCGTTGTCGCACGTCACCCATTCTGAAAAGGGTTGTCGGGTGCATACAAAGCACGAGTTTTTGCCACCGGAACCATTTCTTCGTTTTTCGCAACGAACATGCCCAATCCACTACTTTAGGTCCAAAACTCATGTTTGGGGTGGTTTCACACAATTTCGTTGCCGCACGTCACCCATTCTGAAAACGGGTGTCGGGTGCATAAAAGCACGAGTTTTTGCCACCGAAACCATTTCTTCGTTTTTCACAACGAACAATCCCAATCCACTACTTTAGGTCCAAAACTCATGTTTGGGGTGGTTTCTCGCAATTTCGTTGTCGCATGTCACCCATTCCGAAAACGGGTGTCGGGGTGCATACCAAGCACGAGTTTTTGCCACCGGAACGATTTCTTCGTTTTTCGCAACGAACATGCCCAATCCACTACTTAGGTCAAAACTCATGTTTGGGGTGGTTTCTCGCAATTTCGTTGTCGCACGTCACCCATTCCGAAAACGGGTGTCGGGATGCATACAAAGCACGAGTTTTTGCCACCGGAACCATTTCTTCGTTTTTCGCAACGAACATGCCCAATCCACTACTTTAGGTCGAAATCTCATGTTTGGGGTGGTTTCGCGCAATTTTGTTGTCGCACGTCACCCATTCCGAAAACGGGTGTCGGATGCATACAAAGCACGAGTTTTTGCCACCGGAACCATTTCTTCCTTTTTCGCAACGAACATGCCCTATCCACTACTTTAGGTCCAAAACACATGTTTGGGGTGGTTTCGCGCAATTTCGTTGACGCACGTCGCCCATTCTGAAAACGGTTGTCGGGGTGCATACAAAGCACGAGTTTTTGCCACTGGAACCATTTCTT
Organism: Zea mays; assembly: GCF_902167145.1. Classification (NCBI taxonomy): domain Eukaryota; kingdom Viridiplantae; phylum Streptophyta; class Magnoliopsida; order Poales; family Poaceae; genus Zea; species Zea mays. The sequence goes on along the minus strand of NC_050102.1, from coordinate 60,361,880 downwards.
CATTTTTCGCAACAAACATGCCCAATCCACTACTTTAGGTCCAAAACTCATGTTTGGGGTGGTTTCGCGCAATTTCGTTGTCGCACGTCACCCATTCCTAAAACGGGTGTCGGGTGCATACAAAGCACGAGTTTTTGCCACCAGAACCATTTCTTCGTTTTTCGCAACGAACATGCCCAATCCACTACTTTAGGTCCAAAACTCATGTTTGGGGTGGTTTCGCGCAATTTCTTTGTCGCACGTCACCCATTCTGAAAACGGTTGTCGGGGTGCATAGAAAGCACGAGTTTTTGCCACCGGAACCATTTCTTCGTTTTCGCAACGAACATGCCCAATCCACTACATTAGGTCCTAAACTCATGTTTGGGGTGGTTTCGCGCAATTTCGTTGTCGCACGTCACCCATTCCGAAAACGGGTGTCGGGTGCATAAAAGCACGAGTTTTTGCCACCGGAACCATTTCTTTGTTTTTCGCAATGAACATGCCCAATCCACTACTTAGGTCCAAAACTCATGTTTGGGGTGGTTTCTCGCAATTTCGTTGTCGCACGTCACCCATTCCGAAAACGGGTGTCGGGGTGCATACAAAGCACGAGTTTTTCCACCTGAACCATTTCTTTGTTTTTCGCAACGAACATGCCCAATCCACTACTTTAGGTCCAAAACTCATGTTTGGCGTGGTTTCGCGCAATTTCGTTGTCGCACGTCACCCGTTCCGAAAACGTGTGTCGGGTGCATACAAAGCACGAGTTTTTGCCACCGGAACCATTTCTTCATTTTTCGCAACGAACATGCCCAATCAGCTACTTTAGGTCCAAAACTCATGTTTGGGGTGGTTTCGCGCAATTTCGTTGCCGCACGTCACCCATTCTGAAAATGGTTGTCGGGGTGCATACAAAGCACGAGTTTTTGCCACCGGAACCATTTCTTCGTTTTTCGCAACGAACATGCCCAATCCACTACTTTAGGTCCAAAACTCATGTTTGGGGTGGTTTTGCGAAATTTTGTTGTCGCACGTCACCCATTCCAAAAACGGGTGTCGGGGTGCATACAAAACACGAGTTTTTGCCACCGGAACCATTTCTTCGTTTTTCGCAACGAACATGCTCAATCCACTACTTTAGGTCCAAAACTCATGTTTGGGGTGGTTTCACACAATTTCGTTGTCGCACGTCACCCATTTCGAAAACGGGTGTCGAGTGCATACAAAGCACGAGTTTTTGCCATCGGAACCATTTCTTCGTTTTTCGCAACGAACATGCCCAATCCACTACTTTAGGTCCAAAACTCATGTTTGGGGTGGTTTCGCGCAATTTCGTTGCCGCACGTCACCCATTCCGAAAACGGGTGTCGGGTGCATAAAAGCACGAGTTTTTGCCACCGGAACCATTTCTTCGTTTTTCGCAACGAACATGCCCAATCCAGTACTTTAGGTCCAAAACTCATGTTTGGGGTGGTTTCTCGCAATTTCATTGTCGCACGTCACCCATTCCGAAAACGGGTGTCGGGGTGCATACAAAGCACGAGTTTTTGCCACCAGAACCATTTCTTCTTTTTCGTAACGAACATGCCCAATCCACTACTTTAGGTCCAAAACTCATGTTTGGGGTTGTTTCGCGCAATTTCGTTGTCGCACGTCACCCATTCCGAAAACGAGTGTCGGGTGCATAAAACCACAAGTTTTTGCCACCGGAACCATTTCTTCGTTTTTCGCAACGAACATGCCCAATCCACTACTTTTGGTCCAAAACTCATGTTTGGGTTGGTTTCGCTCAATTTCATTGCCGCATGTCACCCATTCCGAAAACGGGTGTCGGGTGCATAAAAGCACGAGTTTTTGCCACCAGAACCATTTCTTCGTTTTTCACAACGAACATGCCCAATCCACTACTTTAGGTCCAAAACTCATGTTTGGGTTGGTTTCTCGCAATTTCGTTGTCGCACGTCACCCATTCCGAAAACGGGTGTCGGGTGCATACAAAGCACAAGTTTTTGCCACCGAAACCATTTCTTCGTTTTTCGTAACGAACATGCCCAATCCACTACTTTAGGTCCAAAACTCATTTTTGGGGTGGTTTCGCGCAATTTCGTTGTCGCACGTCACCCATTCCAAAAACGGGTGTCGGGTGCATAAAACCACAAGTTTTTGCCACCGGAACCATTTCTTCGTTTTTCGCAACGAACATGCCCAATCCACTACTTTAGGTCCAAAACTCATGTTTGCGTTGGTTTCGCGCAATTTCGTTGTCGCACGTCACCCATTCCGAAAACGGGTGTCGGGTGCATAAAAGCACGAGTTTTTGCCACCGGAACCATTTCTTTGTTTTCCGCAATCAACATGCCCAATCCACTACTTAGGTCCAAAACTCATGTTTGGGGTGGTTTCTCGCAATTTCGTTGTTGCACGTCACCCATTCGAAAACGGGTGTCGGGGTGCATACAAAGCACGAGTTTTTCCACCTGAACCATTTCTTTGTTTTTCGCAACGAACATGCCCAATCCATTACTTTAGGTCCAAAGCTCATGTTTGGGGTGGTTTCGCGCAATTTCGTTGTCGCACGTCACCCATTCCGAAAACGTGTGTCGGGTGCAGACAAAGCACGAGTTTTTGCCACCGGAACCATTTCTTCGTTTTTCGCAACGAACATGCCCAATCAACTACTTTAGGTCCAAAACTCATGTTTGGGGTGGTTTCGCGCAATTTCGTTGCCGCACGTCACCCATTCTGAAAACGGTTGTCGGGGTGCATACAAAGCACGAGTTTTTGCCACCGGAACCATTTCTTCGTTTTTCACAACGAACATGCCCAATCCACTACTTTAGGTCCAAAACTCATGTTTGGGGTGGTTTCGCGCAATTTTGTTGTCGCACGTCACCCATTCCGAAAACGGGTGTCGGGGTGCATACAAAGCACGAGTTTTTGCCACCGGAACCATTTCTTCGTTTTTCGCAACGAACATGCTCAATCCACTACTTTAGGTCCAAAACTCATGTTTGGGGTGGTTTCACACAATCTCGTTGTCGCACGTCACCCATTTCGAAAACGGGTGTCGAGTGCATACAAAGCACGAGTTTTTGCCATCGGAACCATTTCTTCGTTTTTCGCAACGAACATGCCCAATCCACTACTTTAGGTCCAAAACTCATGTTTGGGGTGGTTTCGCGCAATTTCGTTGCCGCACGTCACCCATTCCGAAAACGGGTGTCGGGTGCATAAAAGCACGAGTTTTTGCCACCGGAACCATTTCTTCGTTTTTCGCAACGAACATGCCCAATCCAGTACTTTAGGTCCAAAACTCATGTTTGGGATGGTTTCTCGCAATTTCATTGTCGCACGTCACCCATTCCGAAAACGGGTGTCGGGGTGCATACAAAGCACGAGTTTTTGCCACCAGAACCATTTCTTCGTTTTTCGCAACGAACATGCCCAATCCACTACTTTAGGTCCTAAACTCATGTTTGGGGTGGTTTCGCGCAATTTCGTTGTCGCACGTCACCCATTCTGAAAAGGGTTGTCGGGTGCATACAAAGCACGAGTTTTTGCCACTGGAACCATTTCTTCGTTTTTCGCAACGAACATGCCCAATCCACTACTTTTGGTCCAAAACTCATGTTTGGGGTGGTTTCACGCAATTTCGTTGCCGCACGTCACCCATTCCGAAAACGGGTGTCGGGTGCATAAAAGCACGAGTTTTTGCCGCCGGAACCATTTCTTCGTTTTCCGCAACGAACATGCCCAATCCACTACTTTAGGTCCAAAACTCATGTTTGGGGTGGTTTCACGCAATTTCGTTGCCGCACGTCACCCATTCCAAAAACGAGTGTCGGGTGCATACAAAGCACGAGTTTTTGCCACCAGAACCATTTCTTCGTTTTTCGCAACGAACATGCCCAATCCACTACTTTAGGTCCTAAACTCATGTTTGGGGTGGTTTCACGCAATTTCGTTGTCGCACGTCACCCATTCTGAAAAGGGTTGTCGGGTGCATACAAAGCACGAGTTTTTGCCACCGGAACCATTTCTTCGTTTTTCGCAACGAACATGCCCAATCCACTACTTTAGGTCCAAAACTCATGTTTGGGGTGGTTTCACACAATTTCGTTGCCGCACGTCACCCATTCTGCAAACGGGTGTCGGGTGCATAAAAGCACAAGTTTTTGCCACCGGAACCATTTCTTTGTTTTTCGCAACGAACATGCCCAATCCACTACTTTAGGTCCAAAACTCATGTTTGGGGTGGTTTCGCGCAATTTCTTTGTCGCACGTCACCCATTCTGAAAACGGTTGTCGGGGTGCATAGAAAGCATGAGTTTTTGCCACCGGAACCATTTCTTCGTTTTCGCAACGAACATGCCCAATCCACTACATTAGGTCCTAAACTCATGTTTGGGGTGGTTTCGCGCAATTTCGTTGTCGCACGTCACCCATTCCGAAAACGGGTGTCGGGTGCATAAAAGCACGAGTTTTTGCCACCGGAACCATTTCTTTGTTTTTCGCAATGAACATGCCCAATCCACTACGTAGGTCCAAAACTCATGTTTGGGGTGGTTTCTCGCAATTTCGTTGTCGCACGTCACCCATTCCGAAAACGGGTGTCGGGGTGCATACAAAGCACGAGTTTTTCCACCTGAACCATTTCTTTGTTTTTCGCAACGAACATGCCCAATCCACTACTTTAGGTCCAAAACTCATGTTTGGCGTGGTTTCGCGCAATTTCGTTGTCGCACGTCACCCGTTCCGAAAACGTGTGTCGGGTGCATACAAAGCATGAGTTTTTGCCACCGGAACCATTTCTTCGTTTTTCGCAACGAACATGCCCAATCAGCTACTTTAGGTCCAAAACTCATGTTTGGGGTGGTTTCGCGCAATTTCGTTGCCGCACGTCACCCATTCTGAAAATGGTTGTCGGGGTGCATACAAAGCACGAGTTTTTGCCACCGGAACCATTTCTTCGTTTTTCGCAACGAACATGCCCAATCCACTACTTTAGGTCCAAAACTCATGTTTGGGGTGGTTTTGCGCAATTTTGTTGTCGCACGTCACCCATTCCAAAAACGGGTGTCGGGGTGCATACAAAACACGAGTTTTTGCCACCGGAACCATTTCTTCGTTTTTCGCAACGAACATGCTCAATCCACTACTTTAGGTCCAAAACTCATGTTTGGGGTGGTTTCACACAATTTCGTTGTCGCACGTCACCCATTTCGAAAACGGGTGTCGAGTGCATACAAAGCACGAGTTTTTGCCATCGGAACCATTTCTTCGTTTTTCGCAACGAACATGCCCAATCCACTACTTTAGGTCCAAAACTCATGTTTGGGGTGGTTTCGCGCAATTTCGTTGCCGCACGTCACCCATTCCGAAAACGGGTGTCGGGTGCATAAAAGCACGAGTTTTTGCCACCGGAACCATTTCTTCGTTTTTCGCAACGAACATGCCCAATCCAGTACTTTAGGTCCAAAACTCATGTTTGGGGTGGTTTCTCGCAATTTCATTGTCGCACGTCACCCATTCCGAAAACGGGTGTCGGGGTGCATACAAAGCACGAGTTTTTGCCACCAGAACCATTTCTTCGTTTTTCGTAACGAACATGCCCAATCCACTACTTTAGGTCCAAAACTCATGTTTGGGGTTGTTTCGCGCAATTTCGTTGTCGCACGTCACCCATTCCGAAAACTAGTGTCGGGTGCATAAAACCACAAGTTTTTGCCACCGGAACCATTTCTTCGTTTTTCGCAACGAACATGCCCAATCCACTACTTTTGGTCCAAAACTCATGTTTGGGGTGGTTTCGCTCAATTTCATTGCCGCACGTCACCCATTCCGAAAACGGGTGTCGGGTGCATAAAAGCACGAGTTTTTGCCACCAGAACCATTTCTTCGTTTTTCACAACGAACATGCCCAATCCACTACTTTAGGTCCAAAACTCATGTTTGGGTTGGTTTCTCGCAATTTCGTTGTCGCACGTCACCCATTCCGAAAACGGGTGTCGGGTGCATACAAAGCACAAGTTTTTGCCACCGAAACCATTTCTTCGTTTTTTCGCAACGAACATGCCCAATCCACTACTTTAGGTCCAAAACTCATGTTTGGGGTGGTTTCGCGCAATTTCGTTGTCGCACGTCACCCATTCCAAAAACGGGTGTCGGGTGCATAAAACCACAAGTTTTTGCCACCGGAACCATTTCTTCGTTTTTCGCAACGAACATGCCCAATCCACTACTTTAGGTCCAAAACTCATGTTTGGGTTGGTTTCGCGCAATTTCGTTGTCGCACGTCACCCATTCCGAAAACGGGTGTCGGGTGCATAAAAGCACGAGTTTTTGCCACCGGAACCATTTCTTTGTTTTTCGCAATGAACATGCCCAATCCACTACTTAGGTCCAAAACTCATGTTTGGGGTGGTTTCTCGCAATTTCGTTGTTGCACGTCACCCATTCGAAAACGGGTGTCGGGGTGCATACAAAGCACGAGTTTTTTCCACCTGAACCATTTCTTTGTTTTTCGCAACGAACATGCCCAATCCATTACTTTAGGTCCAAAGCTCATGTTTGGGGTGGTTTCGCGCAATTTCGTTGTCGCACGTCACCCATTCCGAAAACGTGTGTCGGGTGCAGACAAAGCACGAGTTTTTGCCACCGGAACCATTTCTTCGTTTTTCGCAACGAACATGCCCAATCAACTACTTTAGGTCCAAAACTCATGTTTGGGGTGGTTTCGCGCAATTTCGTTGCCGCACGTCACCCATTCTGAAAACGGTTGTCGGGGTGCATACAAAGCACGAGTTTTTGCCACCGGAACCATTTCTTCGTTTTTCACAACGAACATGCCCAATCCACTACTTTAGGTCCAAAACTCATGTTTGGGGTGGTTTCGCGCAATTTTGTTGTCGCACGTCACCCATTCCGAAAACGGGTGTCGGGGTGCATACAAAGCACGAGTTTTTGCCACCGGAACCATTTCTTCGTTTTTCGCAACGAACATGCTCAATCCACTACTTTAGGTCCAAAACTCATGTTTGGGGTGGTTTCACACAATTTCGTTGTCGCACGTCACCCATTTCGAAAACGGGTGTCGAGTGCATACAAAGCACGAGTTTTTGCCATCGGAACCATTTCTTCGTTTTTCGCAACGAACATGCCCAATCCACTACTTTAGGTCCAAAACTCATGTTTGGGGTGGTTTCGCGCAATTTCGTTGCCGCACGTCACCCATTCCGGAAAACGGGTGTCGGGTGCATAAAAGCACGAGTTTTTGCCGCCGGAACCATTTCTTCGTTTTCCGCAACGAACATGCCAATCCACTACTTTAGGTCCAAAACTCATGTTTGGGGTGGTTTCACGCAATTTCGTTGCCGCACGTCACCCATTCCAAAAACGAGTGTCGGGTGCATACAAAGCAGAGTTTTTGCCACCAGAACCATTTCTTCGTTTTTCGCAACGAACATGCCCAATCCACTACTTTAGGTCCTAAACTCATGTTTGGGGTGGTTTCACGCAATTTCGTTGTCGCACGTCACCCATTCTAAAAAGGGTTGTCGGGTGCATACAAAGCACGAGTTTTTGCCACCGGAACCATTTCTTCGTTTTCGCAACGAACATGCCCAATCCACTACTTTAGGTCCAAACTCATGTTTGGGGTGGTTTCACACAATTTCCGTTGCCGCACGTCACCCATTCTGAAAACGGGTGTCGGGTGCATAAAAGCACAAGTTTTTGCCACCGGAACCATTTCTTTGTTTTTCGCAACGAACATGCCCAATCCACTACTTAGGTCCAAAACTCATGTTTGGGGTGGTTTCGCGCAATTTCTTTGTCGCACGTCACCCATTCCTGGAAAACGGTTGTCGGGGTGCATAGAAAGCACGAGTTTTTGCCACCGGAACCATTTTCTTCGTTTTCGCAACGAACATGCCCAATCCACTACTTTAGGTCCAAAACTCATGTTTGGGGTGGTTTCGCGCAATTTCGTTGTCGCACGTCACCCATTCCGAAAACGGGTGTCGGGTGCATAAAAGCACGAGTTTTTGCCACCGGAACCATTTCTTCGTTTTTCGCAACGAACATGCCCAATCCACTACTTTAGGTCCAAAACTCATGTTTGGGGTGGTTTCGCGCAATTTCGTTGTCGCACGTCACCCATTCCGAAAACGGGTGTCGGGTGCATACAAAGCACGAGTTTTTGCCACCGGAACCATTTCTTCGTTTTTCGCAACGAACATGCCCAATCCACTACTTTAGGTCCAAAACTCATGTTTGGGGTGGTTTCGCGCAATTTCGTTGTCGCACGTCACCCATTCCGAAAACGGGTGTCGGGTGCATACAAAGCACGAGTTTTTGCCACCGGAACCATTTCTTCGTTTTTCGCAACGAACATGCCCAATCCACTACTTTAGGTCCAAAACTCATGTTTGGGGTGGTTTCGCGCAATTTCGTTGTCGCACGTCACCCATTCCGAAAACGGGTGTCGGGTGCATACAAAGCACGAGTTTTTGCCACCGGAACCATTTCTTCGTTTTTCGCAACGAACATGCCCAATCCACTACTTTAGGTCCAAAACTCATGTTTGGGGTGGTTTCGCGCAATTTCGTTGTCGCACGTCACCCATTCCGAAAACGGGTGTCGGGTGCATACAAAGCACGAGTTTTTGCCACCGGAACCATTTCTTCGTTTTTCGCAACGAACATGCCCAATCCACTACTTTAGGTCCAAAACTCATGTTTGGGGTGGTTTCGCGCAATTTCGTTGTCGCACGTCACCCATTCCGAAAACGGGTGTCGGGTGCATACAAAGCACGAGTTTTTGCCACCGGAACCATTTCTTCGTTTTTCGCAACGAACATGCCCAATCCACTACTTTAGGTCCAAAACTCATGTTTGGGGTGGTTTCGCGCAATTTCGTTGCGCACGTCACCCATTCCGAAAACGGGTGTCGGGTGCATACAAAGCACGAGTTTTTGCCACCGGAACCATTTCTTCGTTTTTCGCAACGAACATGCCCAATCCACTACTTTAGGTCCAAAACTCATGTTTGGGGTGGTTTCGCGCAATTTCGTTGTCGCACGTCACCCATTCCGAAAACGGGTGTCGGGTGCATACAAAGCACGAGTTTTTGCCACCGGAACCATTTCTTCGTTTTTCGCAACGAACATGCCCAATCCACTACTTTAGGTCCAAAACTCATGTTTGGGGTGGTTTCGCGCAATTTCGTTGTCGCACGTCACCCATTCCGAAAACGGGTGTCGGGTGCATACAAAGCACGAGTTTTTGCCACCGGAACCATTTCTTCGTTTTTCGCAACGAACATGCCCAATCCACTACTTTAGGTCCAAAACTCATGTTTGGGGTGGTTTCGCGCAATTTCGTTGTCGCACGTCACCCATTCCGAAAACGGGTGTCGGGTGCATACAAAGCACGAGTTTTTGCCACCGGAACCATTTCTTCGTTTTTCGCAACGAACATGCCCAATCCACTACTTTAGGTCCAAAACTCATGTTTGGGGTGGTTTCGCGCAATTTCGTTGTCGCACGTCACCCATTCCGAAAACGGGTGTCGGGTGCATAAAAGCACGAGTTTTTGCCACCGGAACCATTTCTTCGTTTTTCGCAACGAACATGCCCAATCCACTACTTTAGGTCCAAAACTCATGTTTGGGGTGGTTTCGCGCAATTTCGTTGTCGCACGTCACCCATTCCGAAAACGGGTGTCGGGTGCATACAAAGCACGAGTTTTTGCCACCGGAACCATTTCTTCGTTTTTCGCAACGAACATGCCCAATCCACTACTTTAGGTCCAAAACTCATGTTTGGGGTGGTTTCGCAATTTCGTTGTCGCACGTCACCCATTCCGAAAACGGGTGTCGGGTGCATAAAAGCACGAGTTTTTGCCACCGGAACCATTTCTTCGTTTTTCGCAACGAACATGCCCAATCCACTACTTTAGGTCCAAAACTCATGTTTGGGGTGGTTTCGCGCAATTTCGTTGTCGCACGTCACCCATTCCGAAAACGGGTGTCGGGTGCATACAAAGCACGAGTTTTTGCCACCGGAACCATTTCTTCGTTTTTCGCAACGAACATGCCCAATCCACTACTTTAGGTCCAAAACTCATGTTTGGGGTGGTTTCGCGCAATTTCGTTGTCGCACGTCACCCATTCCGAAAACGGGTGTCGGGTGCATACAAAGCACGAGTTTTTGCCACCGGAACCATTTCTTCGTTTTTCGCAACGAACATGCCCAATCCACTACTTTAGGTCCAAAACTCATGTTTGGGGTGGTTTCGCGCAATTTCGTTGTCGCACGTCACCCATTCCGAAAACGGGTGTCGGGTGCATACAAAGCACGAGTTTTTGCCACCGGAACCATTTCTTCGTTTTTCGCAACGAACATGCCCAATCCACTACTTTAGGTCCAAAACTCATGTTTGGGGTGGTTTCGCGCAATTTCGTTGTCGCACGTCACCCATTCCGAAAACGGGTGTCGGGTGCATACAAAGCACGAGTTTTTGCCACCGGAACCATTTCTTCGTTTTTCGCAACGAACATGCCCAATCCACTACTTTAGGTCCAAAACTCATGTTTGGGGTGGTTTCGCGCAATTTCGTTGTCGCACGTCACCCATTCCGAAAACGGGTGTCGGGTGCATACAAAGCACGAGTTTTTGCCACCGGAACCATTTCTTCGTTTTTCGCAACGAACATGCCCAATCCACTACTTTAGGTCCAAAACTCATGTTTGGGGTGGTTTCGCGCAATTTCGTTGTCGCACGTCACCCATTCCGAAAACGGGTGTCGGGTGCATACAAAGCACGAGTTTTTGCCACCGGAACCATTTCTTCGTTTTTCGCAACGAACATGCCCAATCCACTACTTTAGGTCCAAAACTCATGTTTGGGGTGGTTTCGCGCAATTTCGTTGTCGCACGTCACCCATTCCGAAAACGGGTGTCGGGTGCATACAAAGCACGAGTTTTTGCCACCGGAACCATTTCTTCGTTTTTCGCAACGAACATGCCCAATCCACTACTTTAGGTCCAAAACTCATGTTTGGGGTGGTTTCGCGCAATTTCGTTGTCGCACGTCACCCATTCCGAAAACGGGTGTCGGGTGCATAAAAGCACGAGTTTTTGCCACCGGAACCATTTCTTCGTTTTTCGCAACGAACATGCCCAATCCACTACTTTAGGTCCAAAACTCATGTTTGGGGTGGTTTCGCGCAATTTCGTTGTCGCACGTCACCCATTCCGAAAACGGGTGTCGGGTGCATACAAAGCACGAGTTTTTGCCACCGGAACCATTTCTTCGTTTTTCGCAACGAACATGCCCAATCCACTACTTTAGGTCCAAAACTCATGTTTGGGGTGGTTTCGCGCAATTTCGTTGTCGCACGTCACCCATTCCGAAAACGGGTGTCGGGTGCATAAAAGCACGAGTTTTTGCCACCGGAACCATTTCTTCGTTTTTCGCAACGAACATGCCCAATCCACTACTTTAGGTCCAAAACTCATGTTTGGGGTGGTTTCGCGCAATTTCGTTGCCGCACGTCACCCATTCCGAAAACGGGTGTCGGGTGCATACAAAGCACGAGTTTTTGCCACCGGAACCATTTCTTCGTTTTTCGCAACGAACATGCCCAATCCACTACTTTAGGTCCAAAACTCATGTTTGGGGTGGTTTCGCGCAATTTCGTTGTCGCACGTCACCCATTCCGAAAACGGGTGTCGGGTGCATACAAAGCACGAGTTTTTGCCACCGGAACCATTTCTTCGTTTTTCGCAACGAACATGCCCAATCCACTACTTTAGGTCCAAAACTCATGTTTGGGGTGGTTTCGCGCAATTTCGTTGTCGCACGTCACCCATTCCGAAAACGGGTGTCGGGTGCATACAAAGCACGAGTTTTTGCCACCGGAACCATTTCTTCGTTTTTCGCAACGAACATGCCCAATCCACTACTTTAGGTCCAAAACTCATGTTTGGGGTGGTTTCGCGCAATTTCGTTGTCGCACGTCACCCATTCCGAAAACGGGTGTCGGGTGCATAAAAGCACGAGTTTTTGCCACCGGAACCATTTCTTCGTTTTTCGCAACGAACATGCCCAATCCACTACTTTAGGTCCAAAACTCATGTTTGGGGTGGTTTCGCGCAATTTCGTTGTCGCACGTCACCCATTCCGAAAACGGGTGTCGGGTGCATAAAAGCACGAGTTTTTGCCACCGGAACCATTTCTTCGTTTTTCGCAACGAACATGCCCAATCCACTACTTTAGGTCCAAAACTCATGTTTGGGGTGGTTTCGCGCAATTTCGTTGTCGCACGTCACCCATTCCGAAAACGGGTGTCGGGTGCATACAAAGCACGAGTTTTTGCCACCGGAACCATTTCTTCGTTTTTCGCAACGAACATGCCCAATCCACTACTTTAGGTCCAAAACTCATGTTTGGGGTGGTTTCGCGCAATTTCGTTGTCGCACGTCACCCATTCCGAAAACGGGTGTCGGGTGCATACAAAGCACGAGTTTTTGCCACCGGAACCATTTCTTCGTTTTTCGCAACGAACATGCCCAATCCACTACTTTAGGTCCAAAACTCATGTTTGGGGTGGTTTCGCGCAATTTCGTTGTCGCACGTCACCCATTCCGAAAACGGGTGTCGGGTGCATACAAAGCACGAGTTTTTGCCACCGGAACCATTTCTTCGTTTTTCGCAACGAACATGCCCAATCCACTACTTTAGGTCCAAAACTCATGTTTGGGGTGGTTTCGCGCAATTTCGTTGTCGCACGTCACCCATTCCGAAAACGGGTGTCGGGTGCATACAAAGCACGAGTTTTTGCCACCGGAACCATTTCTTCGTTTTTCGCAACGAACATGCCCAATCCACTACTTTAGGTCCAAAACTCATGTTTGGGGTGGTTTCGCGCAATTTCGTTGTCGCACGTCACCCATTCTGAAAACGGGTGTCGGGTGCTAAAAGCACGAGTTTTTGCCACCGGAGCATTTCTTTGTTTTTCGCAACGAACATGCCAATCCACTACTTTAGGTCCAAAACTCATGTTTGGGGTGGTTTCGCCTCAATTTCTTTGTCGCACGTCACTCATTCCGAAAATGGGTGTCGGGTGCATAAAGCACGAGTTTTTGCCACCGGAACCATTTCTTCGTTTTTCACAACGAACATGCCCAATCCACTACTTTAGGTCCAAAACTCATGTTTGGGTTGGTTTCGCGCAATTTCGTTGTCGCACGTCACCCATTCCGAAAACGGGTGTCGGGTGCATACAACGCACGAGTTTTTGCCACCGGAACCATTTCTTCGTTTTTTGCAACGAACATGCCCAATCCACTACTTTAGGTCCAAAACTCATGTTTGGGGTGGTTTCTCGCAATTTCGTTGCCGCACGTCACCCATTCCGAAAACGGGTGTCGGGTGCATAAAAGCACAAGATTTTGCCACCAGAACCATTTCTTCGTTTTTCGCAACGAACATGCCCAATCCACTACTTTAGGTCCAAAACTCATGTTTGGGGTGGTTTCGCGCAATTTCGTTGCCGCACGTCACCCATTCCGAAAACGGGTGTCGGGTGCATACAAAGCACGAGATTTTGCCAGCAGAACCATTTCTTCGTTTTTCGCAACGAACATGCCCAATCCACTACTTTAGGTCCAAAACTCATGTTTGGGGTGGTTTCGCGCAATTTCGTTGCCGCACGTCACCCATTCCGAAAACGGGTGTCGGGTGCATAAAAGCACGAGTTTTTGCCACCGTAACCATTTCTTCGTTTTTCGCAACGAACATGCCCAATCCACTACTTTAGGTCCAAAACTCATATTTGGGGTGGTTTCTCGCAATTTCGTTGTCGCACGTCACCCATTCCGAAAACGGGTGTCGGGGTGCATACGAAGCACGAGTTTTTTGCCACCGGAACCATTTCTTCGTTTTTCGCAACAAACATGCCCAATCCACTACTTTAGGTCCAAATCTCATGTTTGGGGTGGTTTCACGCAATTTCGTTGTCGCACGTCACCCATTCCGAAAACGGGTGTCGGGTGCATAAAACCACAAGTTTTTGCCACCGGAACCATTTCTTCGTTTTTCACAACGAACATGCCCAATCCGCTACTTTAGGTCCAAAACTCATGTTTGGGGTGGTTTCGCTCAATTTCTTTGTCGCACATCACTCATTCCGAAAATGGGTGTCGGGTGCATAAAAGCACGAGTTTTTGCCACCGGAACCATTTCTTCGTTTTTCACAACGAACATGCCCAATCCACTACTTTAGGTCCAAAACTCATGTTTGGGTTGGTTTCGCGCAATTTCGTTGTCGCACGTCACCCATTCCGAAAACGGGTGTCGGGTGCATACAACGCACGAGTTTTTGCCACCGGAACCATTTCTTCGTTTTTCGCAACGAACATGCCCAATCCACTACTTTAGGTCCAAAACTCATGTTTGGGGTGGTTTCTCGCAATTTCGTTGCCGCACGTCACCCATTCCGAAAACGGGTGTCGGGTGCATAAAAGCACAAGATTTTGCCAGCAGAACCATTTCTTCGTTTTTTCGCAACGAACATGCCCAATCCACTACTTTAGGTCCAAAACTCATGTTTGGGGTGGTTTCGCGCAATTTCGTTGCCGCACGTCACCCATTCCGAAAACGGGTGTCGGGTGCATACAAAGCACGAGTTTTTGCCACCAGAACCATTTCTTCGTTTTTCGCAACGAACATGCCCAATCCACTACTTTAGGTCCAAAACTCATGTTTGGGGTGGTTTCGCGCAATTTCGTTGCCGCACGTCACCCATTCCGAAAACGGGTGTCGGGTGCATAAAAGCACGAGTTTTTGCCACCGTAACCATTTCTTCGTTTTTCGCAACGAACATGCCCAATCCACTACTTTAGGTCCAAAACTCATATTTGGGGTGGTTTCTCGCAATTTCGTTGTCGCACGTCACCCATTCCGAAAACGGGTGTCGGGGTGCATACGAAGCACGAGTTTTTTGCCACCGGAACCATTTCTTCGTTTTTCGCAACAAACATGCCCAAACCACTACTTTAGGTCCAAAACTCATGTTTGGGGTGGTTTCACGCAATTTCGTTGTCGCACGTCACCCATTCCGAAAACGGGTGTCGGGTGCATAAAACCACAAGTTTTTGCCACCGGAACCATTTCTTCGTTTTTCGCAACGAACATGCCCAATCCGCTACTTTAGGTCCAAAACTCATGTTTGGGGTGGTTTCGCTCAATTTCGTTGTCGCACGTCACCCATTCCGAAAATGGGTGTCGGGTGCATAAAAGCACGAGTTTTTGCCACCAGAACCATTTCTTCCTTTTTCACAACGAACATGCCCAATCCACTACTTTAGGTCCAAAACTCATGTTTGGGTTGGTTTCGCGCAATTTCGTTGTCGCACGTCACTCATTCCGAAAACAGGTGTCGGGTGCATACAAAGCACGAGTTTTTGCCACCGGAACCATTTCTTCGTTTTTCGCTACGCACATGCCCAATCCACTACTTTAGGTCCAAAACTCATGTTTGGGGTCGTTTCGCGCAATTTCGTTGTCGCGCGTCATCCATTTTGAAAACGGTTGTCGGGTGCATACAAAGCACGAGTTTTTGCCACCGGAACCATTTCTTCGTTTTTCGCAACGAACATGCCCAATCCACTACTTTAGGTCGAAAACTCATGTTTGGGTTGGTTTCGCGCAAATTCGTTGTCGCACGTCACCTATTCCGAAAACGGGTGTCGGGTGCATACAAAGCACGAGTTTTTGCCACGGGTACCATTTCTTCGTTTTTCGCAACGAACATGCCCGATCGACTACTTTAGGTCCAAAACTCATGTTTGGGGTGGTTTCGCGCAATTTCGTTGCCGCACGTCACCCATTCCAAAAACGGGTGTCGGGTGCATACAAAGCACGAGTTTTTGCCACCGGAACCATTTCTTCGTTTCTCGCAACGAACATGCCCAATCCACTACTTTAGGTCCTAAACTCATGTTTGGGGTGGTTTCACACAATTTCGTTGTCGCACGTCACCCATTCCGAAAACGGGTGTCGGGTGCATAAAAGCACGAGTTTTTGCCACCGGAACCATTTCTTCGTTTTCCGCAACGAACATGCCCAATCCACTACTTTAGGTCCAAAACTCATGTTTGGGGTGGTTTCGCGCAATTTCGTTGCCGCACGTCACCCATTCCAAAAACGGGTGTCGGGTGCATACAAAGCACGAGTTTTTGCCACCGGAACCATTTCTTCGTTTTTTCGCAACGAACATGCCCATTCCACTACTTTAGGTCCTAAACTCATGTTTGGGGTGGTTTCACGCAATTTCGTTGTCGCACGTCACCCATTCCGGAAACGGGTGTCGGGTGCATAAAACCACAAGTTTTTGCCACCGGAACCATTTCTTCGTTTTTCGCAACGAACATGCCCAATCCACTACTTTAGGTCCAAATCTCATGTTTGGGGTGGTTTAACGCAATTTCGTTGTCGCACGTCACCCATTCCAAAAACGGGTGTCGGGTGCATAAAACCACAAGTTTTTGCCACCGGAACCATTTCTTCGTTTTTCGCAACGAACATGCCCAATCCACTACTTTAGGTCCAAAACTCATGTTTGGGGTGGTTTCGCTCAATTTCGTTGTCGCATGTCACCCATTCCGAAAATGGGTGTCGGGTGCATAAAAGCACGAGTTTTTGCCACCAGAACCATTTCTTCGTTTTTCACAACGAACATGCCCAATCCACTACTTTAGGTCCAAAACTCATGTTTGGGTTGGATTCGCTCAATTTCGTTGTCACACGTCACCCATTCCGAGAACAGGTGTCGGGTGCATACAAAGCACGAGTTTTTGCCACCAGAACCATTTCTTCGTTTTTCGCTACGCACATGCCCAATCCACTATTTTAGGTCCAAAACTCATGTTTGGGGTGGTTTCGCGCAATTTCGTTGTCGCATGTCATCCATTTTGAAAACGGTTGTCGGGTGCATACAAAGCACGAGTTTTTGCCACCGGAACCATTTCTTCGTTTTTCGCAACGAACGTGCCCAATCCACTACTTTAGGTCCAAAACTCATGTTTGGGTTGGTTTCGCGCAATTTCGTTGCCGCACGTCACCTATTCCGAAAACGGGTGTCGGGTGCATACAAAGCACGAGTTTTTGCCACGGGAACCATTTCTTCGTTTTTCGCAACGAACATGCCCAATCGACTACTTTAGGTCCAAAACTCATGTTTGGGGTGGTTTCGCGCAATTTCGTTGCCGCACGTCACCCATTCCAAAAACGGGTGTCGGGTGCATACAAAGCACGAGTTTTTGCCACCGGAACCATTTCTTCGTTTTTCGCAACGAACATGCCCAATCCACTACTTTAGGTCCTAAACTCTTGTTTGGGGTGGTTTCACACAATTTCGTTGCCGCACGTCACCCATTCCGAAAACGGGTGTCGGGTGCATAAAAGCACGAGTTTTTGCCACCGGAACCATTTCTTCGTTTTTCGCAACGAACATGCCCAATCCACAACTTTAGGTCCAAAACTCATGTTTGGGGTGGTTTCGCGCAATTTCGTTGCCGCACGTCACCCATTCCAAAAACGGGTGTCGGGTGCGTACAAAGCACGAGTTTTTGCCACCGGAACCATTTCTTCGTTTTTCGCAACGAACATGCCCAATCCACTATTTTAGGTCCAAAACTCATGTTTGGGTTGGTTTCGCGCAAATTCGTTGTCGCACGTCACCTATTCCAAAAACGGGTGTCGGGTGCATACAAAGCACGAGTTTTTGCCACGGGAACCATTTCTTCGTTTTTCGCAACGAACATGCCCAATCGACTACTTTAGGTCCAAAACTCATGTTTGGGGTGGTTTCGTGCAATTTCGTTGCCGCACGTCACCCATTCCAAAAACGGGTGTCGGGTGCATACAAAGCACGAGTTTTTGCCACCAGAACCATTTCTTCGTTTTTCGCAACGAACATGCCCAATCCACTACTTTAGGTCCTAAACTCATGTTTGGGGTGGTTTCACACAATTTCGTTGTCGCACGTCACCCATTCCGAAAACGGGTGTCGGGTGCATAAAAGCACGAGTTTTTGCCACCGGAACCATTTCTTCGTTTTTCGCAACGAACATGCCCAATCCACTACTTTAGGTCCAAAACTCATGTTTGGGGTGTTTCGCTCAATTTCGTTGTCGCACGTCACCCATTCCGAAAATGGGTGTCGGTGCATAAAAGCACGAGTTTTTGCCACCAGAACCATTTCTTCGTTTTTCACAACAAACATGCCCAATCCACTACTTTAGGTCCAAAACTCATGTTTGGGGTGGTTTCACGCAATTTCGTTGTCGCACGTCACCCATTCCGAAAACGGGTGTCGGGTGCATACAAAGCACGAGTTTTTGCCACGGGTACCATTTCTTCGTTTTTCGCAACGAACATGCCCGATCGACTACTTTAGGTCCAAAACTCATGTTTGGGGTGGTTTCGCGCAATTTCGTTGCCGCACGTCACCCATTCCAAAAACGGGTGTCGGGTGCATACAAAGCACGAGTTTTTGCCACCGGAACCATTTCTTCGTTTCTCGCAACGAACATGCCCAATCCACTACTTTAGGTCCTAAACTCATGTTTGGGGTGGTTTCACACAATTTCGTTGTCGCACGTCACCCATTCCGAAAACGGGTGTCGGGTGCATAAAAGCACGAGTTTTTGCCACCGGAACCATTTCTTCGTTTTCCGCAACGAACATGCCCAATCCACTACTTTAGGTCCAAAACTCATGTTTGGGGTGGTTTCGCGCAATTTCGTTGCCGCACGTCACCCATTCCAAAAACGGGTGTCGGGTGCATACAAAGCACGAGTTTTTGCCACCGGAACCATTTCTTCGTTTTTCGCAACGAACATGCCCATTCCACTACTTTAGGTCCTAAACTCATGTTTGGGGTGGTTTCACGCAATTTCGTTGTCGCACGTCACCCATTCCGGAAACGGGTGTCGGGTGCATAAAACCACAAGTTTTTGCCACCGGAACCATTTCTTCGTTTTTCGCAACGAACATGCCCAATCCACTACTTTAGGTCCAAATCTCATGTTTGGGGTGGTTTAACGCAATTTCGTTGTCGCACGTCACCCATTCCAAAAACGGGTGTCGGGTGCATAAAACCACAAGTTTTTGCCACCGGAACCATTTCTTCGTTTTTCGCAACGAACATGCCCAATCCACTACTTTAGGTCCAAAACTCATGTTTGGGGTGGTTTCGCTCAATTTCGTTGTCGCATGTCACCCATTCCGAAAATGGGTGTCGGGTGCATAAAAGCACGAGTTTTTGCCACCAGAACCATTTCTTCGTTTTTCACAACGAACATGCCCAATCCACTACTTTAGGTCCAAAACTCATGTTTGGGTTGGATTCGCTCAATTTCGTTGTCACACGTCACCCATTCCGAGAACAGGTGTCGGGTGCATACAAAGCACGAGTTTTTGCCACCAGAACCATTTCTTCGTTTTTCGCTACGCACATGCCCAATCCACTACTTTAGGTCCAAAACTCATGTTTGGGGTGGTTTCGCGCAATTTCGTTGTCGCATGTCATCCATTTTGAAAACGGTTGTCGGGTGCATACAAAGCACGAGTTTTTGCCACCGGAACCATTTCTTCGTTTTTCGCAACGAACGTGCCCAATCCACTACTTTAGGTCCAAAACTCATGTTTGGGTTGGTTTCGCGCAATTTCGTTGCCGCACGTCACCTATTCCGAAAACGGGTGTCGGGTGCATACAAAGCACGAGTTTTTGCCACGGGAACCATTTCTTCGTTTTTCGCAACGAACATGCCCAATCGACTACTTTAGGTCCAAAACTCATGTTTGGGGTGGTTTCACGCAATTTCGTTGCCGCACGTCACCCATTCCAAAAACGGGTGTCGGGTGCATACAAAGCACGAGTTTTTGCCACCGGAACCATTTCTTCGTTTTTCGCAACGAACATGCCCAATCCACTACTTTAGGTCCTAAACTCTTGTTTGGGGTGGTTTCACACAATTTCGTTGTCGCACGTCACCCATTCCGAAAACGGGTGTCGGGTGCATAAAAGCACGAGTTTTTGCCACCGGAACCATTTCTTCGTTTTTCGCAACGAACATGCCCAATCCACAACTTTAGGTCCAAAACTCATGTTTGGGGTGGTTTCGCGCAATTTCGTTGCCGCACGTCACCCATTCCAAAAACGGGTGTCGGGTGCGTACAAAGCACGAGTTTTTGCCACCGGAACCATTTCTTCGTTTTTCGCAACGAACATGCCCAATCCACTATTTTAGGTCCAAAACTCATGTTTGGGTTGGTTTCGCGCAAATTCGTTGTCGCACGTCACCTATTCCAAAAACGGGTGTCGGGTGCATACAAAGCACGAGTTTTTGCCACGGGAACCATTTCTTCGTTTTTCGCAACGAACATGCCCAATCGACTACTTTAGGTCCAAAACTCATGTTTGGGGTGGTTTCGTGCAATTTTGTTGCCGCACGTCACCCATTCCAAAAACGGGTGTCGGGTGCATACAAAGCACGAGTTTTTGCCACCGGAACCATTTCTTCGTTTTTCGCAACGAACATGCCCAATCCACTACTTTAGGTCCTAAACTCATGTTTGGGGTGGTTTCACACAATTTCGTTGTCGCACGTCACCCATTCCGAAAACGGGTGTCGGGTGCATAAAAGCACGAGTTTTTGCCACCGGAACCATTTCTTCGTTTTTCGCAACGAACATGCCCAATCCACTACTTTAGGTCCAAAACTCATGTTTGGGGTGGTTTCGCTCAATTTCGTTGTCGCACGTCACCCATTCCGAAAATGGGTGTCGGTGCATAAAAGCACGAGTTTTTGCCACCAGAACCATTTCTTCGTTTTTCACAACAAACATGCCCAATCCACTACTTTAGGTCCAAAACTCATGTTTGGGGTGGTTTCACGCAATTTCGTTGTCGCACGTCACCCATTCCGAAAACGGGTGTCGGGTGCATAAAACCACAAGTTTTTGCCACCGGAACCATTTCTTCGTTTTTCGCAACGAACATGCCCAATCCACTACTTTAGGTCCAAAACTCATGTTTGGGGTGGTTTCGCGCAATTTCGTTGCCGCACGTCACCCATTCCAAAAACGGGTGTCGGGTGCATACAAAGCACGAGTTTTTGCCACCGGAACCATTTCTTCGTTTTTTCGCAACGAACATGCCCAATCCACTACTTTAGGTCCAAAACTCATGTTTGGGTTGGTTTCGCGCAATTTCGTTGTCGCACGTCACCCATTCCGAAAACGGGTGTCGGGTGCATACAAAGCACGAGTTTTTGCCACTGGAACCATTTCTTCGTTTTTCGCAACGAACATGCCCAATCCACTACTTTAGGTCCAAAACTCATGTTTGTGGTGGTTTCGCGCAATTTCGTTGCCGCACGTCACCCATTCCGAAAACAGGTGTCGGATGCATAAAAGCACGAGATTTTGCCACCGGAACCATTTCTTCGTTTTTCACAACGAACATGCCCAATCCACTACCTTAGGTCCAAAACTCATGTTTGGGGTGGTTTCTCGCAATTTCGTTGCCGCACGTCACCCATTCCGAAAACGGGTGTCGGGTGCATAAAAGCACGAGATTTTGCCACCGGAACCATTTCTTCGTTTTTCGCAACGAACATGCCCAATCCAATACTTTAGGTCCAAAACTCATGTTTGGGGTGGTTTCGCGCAATTTCGTTGCCACACGTCACCCATTCCGAAAACGGGTGTCGGGTGCATACAAAGCACGAGTTTTTGCCACCGGAACCATTTCTTCGTTTTTCGCAACGAACATGCCCAATCCACTACTTTAGGTCCTAAACTCATGTTTGGGGTGGTTTCACGCAATTTCGTTGTCGCACGTCACCCATTCTGAAAACGGTTGTCGGGTGCATAAAAACACAAGTTTTTGCCACCAGAACCATTTCTTCGTTTTTCGCAACGAGCATGCCCAATCCACTACTTTAGGTCCAAAACTCATATTTGGGGTGGTTTCTCGCAATTTCGTTGTCGCACGTCACCCATTCCGAAAACGGGTGTCGGGTGCATACAAAGCACGAGTTTTTGCCATCAGAACCATTTCTTCGTTTTTCGCAACGAACATGCCCAATCCACTACTTTAGGTCCTAAACTCATGTTTGGGGTGGTTTCTCGCAATTTCGTTGTCGCACGTCACCCATTCCGAAAACGGTTGTCGGGTGCATACAAAGCACAAGTTTTTGCCACCAGAACCATTTCTTCGTTTTTCGCAACGAACATGCCCAATCCACTACTTTAGGTCCTAAACTCATGTTTGGGGTGGGTTCCCGCAATTTCGTTGTCGCACGTCACCCATTCTGAAAACGGTTGTCGGGTGCATACAAAGCACGAGTTTTTGCCACCGGAACCATTTCTTTGTTTTTCACAATGAACATGCCCAATCCACTACTTTAGGTCCAAAACTCATGTTTGGGTTGGTTTCGCGCAAATTCGTTGTCGCACGTCACCCATTCCGAAAACGGGTGTCGGTTGCATACAAAGCACGAGTTTTTGCCACCGGAACCATTTCTTCGTTTTTCGCAACGAACATGCCCAATCCACTACTTTAGGTCCTAAACTCATGTTTGGGGTGGTTTCGCGCAATTTCGTTGTCGCACGTCACCCATTCTGAAAACGGTTGTCGGGTGCATAAAAACACAAGTTTTTGCCACCAGAACCATTTCTTCGTTTTTCGCAACGAGCATGCCCAATCCACTACTTTAGGTCCAAAACTCATATTTGGGGTGGTTTCTCGCAATTTCGTTGTCGCACGTCACCCATTCCGAAAACGGGTGTCGGGTGCATACAAAGCACGAGTTTTTGCCATCAGAACCATTTCTTCGTTTTTCGCAACGAACATGCCCAATCCACTACTTTAGGTCCTAAACTCATGTTTGGGGTGGTTTCTCGCAATTTCGTTGTCGCACGTCACCCATTCCGAAAACGGTTGTCGGGTGCATACAAAGCACAAGTTTTTGCCACCAGAACCATTTCTTCGTTTTTCGCAACGAACATGCCCAATCCACTACTTTAGGTCCTAAACTCATGTTTGGGGTGGGTTCCCGCAATTTCGTTGTCGCACGTCACCCATTCTGAAAACGGTTGTCGGGTGCATACAAAGCACGAGTTTTTGCCACCGGAACCATTTCTTTGTTTTTCACAATGAACATGCCCAATCCACTACTTTAGGTCCAAAACTCATGTTTGGGTTGGTTTCGCGCAAATTCGTTGTCGCACGTCACCCATTCCGAAAACGGGTGTCGGTTGCATACAAAGCACGAGTTTTTGCCACCGGAACCATTTCTTCGTTTTTCGCAACGAACATGCCCAATCCACTACTTTAGGTCCTAAACTCATGTTTGGGGTGGTTTCACACAATTTCGTTGTCGCACGTCACCCATTCCGAAAACGGGTGTCGGGTGCATAAAAGCACGAGTTTTTGCCACCGGAACCATTTCTTCGTTTTTCGCAACGAACATGCCCAATCCACTACTTTAGGTCCAAAACTCATGTTTGGGGTGGTTTCGCTCAATTTCGTTGTCGCACGTCACCCATTCCGAAAATGGGTGTCGGTGCATAAAAGCACGAGTTTTTGCCACCAGAACCATTTCTTCGTTTTTCACAACAAACATGCCCAATCCACTACTTTAGGTCCAAAACTCATGTTTGGGGTGGTTTCACGCAATTTCGTTGTCGCACGTCACCCATTCCGAAAACGGGTGTCGGGTGCATAAAACCACAAGTTTTTGCCACCGGAACCATTTCTTCGTTTTTCGCAACGAACATGCCCAATCCACTACTTTAGGTCCAAAACTCATGTTTGGGGTGGTTTCGTGCAATTTCGTTGCCGCACGTCACCCATTCCAAAAACGGGTGTCAGGTGCATACAAAGCACGAGTTTTTGCCACCGGAACCATTTCTTCGTTTTTTTCGCAACGAACATGCCCAATCCACTACTTTAGGTCCAAAACTCATGTTTGGGTTGGTTTCGCGCAATTTCGTTGTCGCACGTCACCCATTCCGAAAACGGGTGTCGGGTGCATACAAAGCACGAGTTTTTGCCACTGGAACCATTTCTTCGTTTTTCGCAACGAACATGCCCAATCCACTACTTTAGGTCCAAAACTCATGTTTGTGGTGGTTTCGCGCAATTTCGTTGCCGCACGTCACCCATTCCGAAAACAGGTGTCGGATGCATAAAAGCACGAGATTTTGCCACCGGAACCATTTCTTCGTTTTTCGCAACGAACATGCCCAATCCACTACCTTAGGTCCAAAACTCATGTTTGGGGTGGTTTCTCGCAATTTCGTTGCCGCACGTCACCCATTCCGAAAACGGGTGTCGGGTGCATAAAAGCACGAGATTTTGCCACCGGAACCATTTCTTCGTTTTTCGCAACGAACATGCCCAATCCAATACTTTAGGTCCAAAACTCATGTTTGGGGTGGTTTCGCGCAATTCTGTTGCCACACGTCACCCATTCCGAAAACGGGTGTCGGGTGCATACAAAGCACGAGTTTTTGCCACCGGAACCATTTCTTCGTTTTTCGCAACGAACATGCCCAATCCACTACTTTAGGTCCTAAACTCATGTTTGGGGTGGTTTCGCGCAATTTCGTTGTCGCACGTCACCCATTCTGAAAACGGTTGTCGGGTGCATAAAAACACAAGTTTTTGCCACCAGAACCATTTCTTCGTTTTTCGCAACGAGCATGCCCAATCCACTACTTTAGGTCCAAAACTCATATTTGGGGTGGTTTCTCGCAATTTCGTTGTCGCACGTCACCCATTCCGAAAACGGGTGTCGGGTGCATACAAAGCACGAGTTTTTGCCATCAGAACCATTTCTTCGTTTTTCACAACGAACATGCCCAATCCACTACTTTAGGTCCTAAACTCATGTTTGGGGTGGTTTCTCGCAATTTCGTTGTCGCACGTCACCCATTCCGAAAACGGTTGTCGGGTGCATACAAAGCACAAGTTTTTGCCACCAGAACCATTTCTTCGTTTTTCGCAACGAACATGCCCAATCCACTACTTTAGGTCCTAAACTCATGTTTGGGGTGGGTTCCCGCAATTTCGTTGTCGCACGTCACCCATTCTGAAAACAGTTGTCGGGTGCATACAAAGCACGAGTTTTTGCCACCGGAACCATTTCTTCGTTTTTCACAACGAACATGCCCAATCCACTACTTTAGGTCCAAAACTCATGTTTGGGTTGGTTTCGCGCAAATTCGTTGTCGCACGTCACCCATTCCGAAAACGGGTGTCGGTTGCATACAAAGCACGAGTTTTTGCCACCGGAACCATTTCTTCGTTTTTCGCAACGAACATGCCCAATCCACTACTTTAGGTCCAAAACTCATGTTTGGGGTGGTTTCACGCAATTTCGTTGTCGCACGTCACCCATTCCGAAAACGGGTGTCGGGTGCATAAAACCACAAGTTTTTGCCACCAGAACCATTTCTTCGTTTTTCGCAACGAACATGCCCAATCCACTACTTTAGGTCCAAAACTCATGTTTGGGGTGGTTTCGCGCAATTTCGTTGCCGCACGTCACCCATTCCAAAAACGGGTGTCGGGTGCATACAAAGCACGAGTTTTTGCCACCGGAACCATTTCTTCGTTTTTTCGCAACGAACATGCCCAATCCACTACTTTAGGTCCAAAACTCATGTTTGGGTTGGTTTCGCGCAATTTCGTTGTCGCACGTCACCCATTCCGAAAACGGGTGTCAGGTGCATACAAAGCACGAGTTTTTGCCACTGGAACCATTTCTTCGTTTTTCGCAACGAACATGCCCAATCCACTACTTTAGGTCCAAAACTCATGTTTGGGGTGGTTTCGCGCAATTTCGTTGCCGCACGTCACCCATTCCGAAAACAGGTGTCGAATGCATAAAAGCACGAGATTTTGCCACCGGAACCATTTCTTCGTTTTTCGCAACGAACATGCCCAATCCACTACCTTAGGTCCAAAACTCATGTTTGGGGTGGTTTCTCGCAATTTCGTTGCCGCACGTCACCCATTCCGAAAACGGGTGTCGGGTGCATAAAAGCACGAGTTTTTGCCAGCGGAACCATTTCTTCGTTTTTCGCAACAAACATGCCCAATCCACTACTTTAGGTCCTAAACTCATGTTTGGGGTGGTTTCACACAATTTCGTTGTCGCACGTCACCCATTCCGAAAACGGGTGTCGGGTGCATAAAAGCACGAGTTTTTGCCACCGGAACCATTTCTTCGTTTTTCGCAACGAACATGCCCAATCCACTACTTTAGGTCCAAAACTCATGTTTGGGGTGGTTTCGCTCAATTTCGTTGTCGCACGTCACCCATTCCGAAAATGGGTGTCGGTGCATAAAAGCACGAGTTTTTGCCACCAGAACCATTTCTTCGTTTTTCACAACAAACATGCCCAATCCACTACTTTAGGTCCAAAACTCATGTTTGGGGTGGTTTCACGCAATTTTGTTGTCGCACGTCACCCATTCCGAAAACGGGTGTCGGGTGCATAAAACCACAAGTTTTTGCCACCGGAACCATTTCTTCGTTTTTCGCAACGAACATGCCCAATCCACTACTTTAGGTCCAAAACTCATGTTTGGGGTGGTTTCGCGCAATTTCGTTGCCGCACGTCACCCATTCCAAAAACGGGTGTCGGGTGCATACTGTAACGCCCCGAATTTTTGCAGTTGAATTTTTTCTTTTCTTTACTCGCCAAAATTCGGGCGTTACCTTTTCTTTTTCTTTTTCCCCTCGCTAAACCTTGACCTTTTCCAAAGTTCTAGCGGGATTCGGTTTGGATTTCCCGTGTAAGAAAAACCCTAAGTACTTTATGTTGTTTGATGCACCATGCCGAACCTTGCATTTCTTTTGATTGCTTTGAAAGTGCAAATGCATTCATGTAGAAAGATCGGATTTCGAAAATAAGAAGAAGATCTTTTATTTCTTTTTCTCTCTCTTTCTCTCTCTTCTATCTCTCTCTCTCCCGCGCCGTGGGCCGACCCCGGCCGGCCCAGCCGCCCCTGGCGCCCCCCCTTGGGCCCAATTGGCCCATGCCGCCCCCTCCCTTTATTTTTCCCCAAAACCCCCCAATCCCTCTCCCTCTCTCTCATTTTCCCTCTCTCTCCCCTAGCGCCGCCCCTACCCGCCCCTGCCCTAAGCCGCCGCCGCCCCCTGCTCGGCCGCCGCCCCCTGCCGGCCGCCCCCCCGCCGTCGGCCGCCCCTCGCCGGTGAGCCCCCCTCCTCCCTCTCTCCTCCCTCCCCCATCCCCCCTCCCCTTCCCCTCCCCGCTCGGCGCCCTGGCCGCCCGGCCGCCCGCCCGGCTCGTCCCGCCCCCGCCCGGCCGCCCGCCCGGCTCGTCCCGCCCCCGCCCGGCCGCCCGCCCGGCTCGTCCCGCCCCCGTCCGGCCGCCCGCCCTGGCCGCCGCCTTGGCCGCGCCCTGGCCTTGGCCGCGCCCTGGCCGCCCGGCCGCCCGCCCGGCTCGTCCCGCCCGCCCGGCCGCCCGCCTGGCCGCGCCCTGGCCGCGCCCCCCCTGGCCGCTCGGCCGGCTCGGCCGCCCCGGCTCGGCCGCCCCTGCGCGCCCTGCCCCAGCCGGTTCAACCGCCCCTAGGGCCGGTTCAACCGCCCCCCCTCTGTTTTTTATTTTATTTTATTTACTTTCTGTGATCATAGCTATTTTGTTTTAGGTAGGTTAATCATTATTAATGCCATTGAAATAGGAAGTTTAATTTAAAATTCCGTTATACTAATTGATTCATGTAGTTAATTGTTTATCTCGTGCGATGTTGATCAACTTAAAATGATTAGGTTCCCACTAGCGCATATAACAGAATTCTTTTGTTAAGAACCAATTGTAATTGATCGTTAGTGCATAAGATTTAACCCCCTGCGAGACCCTTTCCCGTTTCTTTCTAACCATAACAAATGCAATGTCAAATGTCATACTTGATGCATATTCACTTTATTTGTTCCCTTGTATGGTGTACTGTTCTTTTGTATTAAATGTGGATGGATGTATGTATGTTTGCAATCGCATAGAGAACGATCCGGTCGAAGAGCCCGAGGAATTCGCAGGAGAAGCCCCTGAGCAGCAGTCGTTTGGTGGAGGCAAGTGTCCTTTGACCTATCTCTGTCCTATTCATTATTTAATTCACCTCCCGCATTACACCTTTATACCTAAGGATTGACTAGCTTTTGTTATCCATGTCCTTGTTTACCTATTTGGGTTGGATTATTACTGTTTAGCTTTATGCTATTGCTCAACTCTAATCAATGAACATGATGAGATTATCTATGATACGCTGTTTTCCCTTCTCTTATTATGATGTTGTACTTGTGGTATTCAAGGGGGCTCGAGCGGTTTCTCGAGTGCCTCTCCGTAAGGACCTGTTCTATGGATGACCGCCCGGGAAAACAGTGCAACCATGAGGGTGGAATGGGGTGCCCTTAGCTGAATAATTAGAGGATCCGGGGTGTAGTTCACTTAGCCGTCGTGCCGTCAATGGGGCTCGGTGTATGCGGCTCGCTCTGCCAAGTTTGGGTTCGCCCCTTGGGGAGGAGTGCGGTGCATTTAGGAAACCTAACGGGTGGCTACAGCCCCGGGGAATCTTTGTAAAGGCTACGTAGTGAAACCCTGCCTATTCACCTTGGTAGTGTTTAAGGGTTTGATCGGCCCGAGGCAAGAGGGAATCACGGCTTGTGGGTAAAGTGCACAACCTCTGCAGAGTGTTATGAAACTGATATATCAGCCGTGCTCGCGGTTATGAGCGGCCAAGGGAGCTCCAGTGATTAGTGGTACTTGATCAGAGACATTGTGGTACAGGTGGTTATGAGATTGATGGTTTTGGTTATGACTATGGTGCTGGTAAGCGGTATTCTTTCCGTTTGGAAAGGGTACATCGGGTTAATAACTTGGGTTAATGCTAAAACCTGGCTTTCTACTAGTAAGTAATAACCTGACCAACTAAAAGCAACTGCTTGACTTATCCCCACATAAAGCTAGTCCACTACAGCCAAACAGGATGCTTGCTGAGTATGTTGATGTGTACTCACCCTTGCTCTACACACCAAACCCCCCCCAGGTTGTCAGCATTGCAACCACTGCTCAGGCGAAGATGAAGCTGTGGAAGGAGACTTCCAGGAGTTCCAAGACTACGACGAGTTCTAGGTGTGGGTTAGCGGCAACCCCCAGTCGGCTGCCTGTGAAGGCCACGTTATCTACGTTTCTTTTCCGCACTTTGATTTATTGTAAGAACTATATGGACGTCTCAGACGTATGATGTAATCGACTATTTCCCTTATTAATACTATTTTGAGCACTGTGTGATGATGTCCATATTATGTAACTGCTGTGTACGTGAATAACTGATCCTGGCACGTACATGGTTCGCATTCGGTTTGCCTTCTAAAACCGGGTGTGACATAAGTGGTATCAGAGCCGTGCTGACTGTAGGACCGCTAACCTAGAGTAGAATGGTCGTTCTAAGGACTATAGACCTCTGTCCCTACCTTGACTTTGATATCTCTTCAAAAGTTGGTCCTACCGACCAAACCTATGTTCTACTATATACTATACCTTGCTGAAAATCATGTTTTATTCCAATCCTTCATTTACTTATGATTCATTATTTGCTGGTCATATTAATTCTGTTCTTACCCTTTTGCTTGCGATGTCTTTTGTAGATGGCTCGACTTAGACACACTGCACGAAAGTCAGTCATCCCCTTCTTACCCTCCCGCCTTGCTGAGCGTCCGCTTCGCCGTCCCGTGGCCGGACAGTCCAGCCACTTGGAGAGACTACACCACCGCCTGCGTGAGGAGCAGGAGCGTCGACGACAGGAGCAGCAGAGCTCTTCCTTCTCGCTCCACCAGGAGATAGAGTCTGTGAGGAGCTGCTCCCCTGTGCTTCCTCTGGAGCCGCCCCCTGCACCACCACTGGGCGCCCCAGCTTCTGGAGTAGCTGCTGGAGGAGACCTAGACGATGGAGATGGCGATGACAGCTCGAGCCACGACACCGACTTCTCTGCTAACCCTGAGCCGGAAGGATGGGTTGCTCGACCCATCACTCGCGACGCTGCTCGCGGGTGTCACTTCCACGATGCGCTCGACACCCTGCTACGTCGGGCATTTGACCGGCATACTTGGTCCGTCGAGTATCGCTGTGTGGTCTACCAGCATAGTCGCGGGGTCTACCCGGATCGCTGGGAGGCAACTTGTTTGGTGCGCTGTCCGGAGAACAGTCTCCAGGGTGCAGAGGCCTGCTCAGAGCATTATTCTATCTCTGAACGGGACTCAGCTGAGGCAGCCATGCAAGATGCTGCACGGCGTGCGCTTTCGCACTACTGCTCGGTTTTCGGTGGGGCAGCTGACGGTCTTGACCTGAAGTATTACCCCCGCCGTTCATCTGGCAGCACAGGAGGCGTGATTGTCTCACCTGTCGGTGAGGGCAATCCTAGGTTGAGCAGCACAGTCAACCTAGCCGCCGTGCTAAACACGGAGCTGGACCATGCATTAGACGAGCTGAGTAGGGCTCGTGCTGAGATCGCCCTGCTGCGGGCTGAGCGCGCGGAACGTCGTTATTTGGATGGTGGTTCCCCCGCTCCCGTTGGGACTCAGCACCCGTACCGCTCACCTCAGCGTGGACACCAGTCTTATGGCAATCCCGACTGCAAGACCAAGATAAATCTAGAACCATAGATCGCTAGAGTTGGATCTTGTAATTAATACGAAATATATACATAGAAGCTTCAGTCTTAGCGTTAGTCTCGGTCTTAGTTAGTCTTAGTTAGACAGGGTAGTTTGCTATATCCTGTGCATTTATGTTTGTCATGATGAACTATGTTTGGTTTGGATCTTTGTAATGATTGTCACCAGAGTGTGGGTATCCCCTGCATTTTGGTTTACATATTATGTTAATAAAGTTAGTTATATAGTTGGGAAACCTTTTATTCCACTTTCCTTTCTATCTGAGAAGCTGTGTGGTCTGTGTTGGAGATCAGTGAAGATGCTCATCTGTTCAGTGCTGTTGAAGAATTCTATTCTCTTTTCTTATGCTGCAAGAATTGCCAGATCAGTTCTGATGTGTGGTCGCATTCTGCAGATGTCAGAGAACAGGCGCAGAGGAGGAAGGCGTGCTCA
Organism: Zea mays; assembly: GCF_902167145.1. Classification (NCBI taxonomy): domain Eukaryota; kingdom Viridiplantae; phylum Streptophyta; class Magnoliopsida; order Poales; family Poaceae; genus Zea; species Zea mays. Next base: position 60,330,689 of record NC_050102.1, on the reverse strand, counting down.
GCAGGAGCGAGCTGGTCAGCAAGATGAGGCGCCCCAGCAGCAGCAGCTGCCGCCCCCGCCCCCGATGTCCATCGAGCAGATGTTTATGATGCAGACTCAGGCAGTTCAAGCCATCAGTCAGACTTTGGCCGCCATTCAGCAGCAGCAGCAGCAGCGGCAGCAAGCACCACCCCAGCCTCAGATGCCTCAGATGCCCAGAGACAAGCGTGCTGAATTCATGAGAGGTCATCCACCAACGTTCGCTCATTCTTCTGACCCCATGGATGCTGAAGATTGGCTGCGCACTGTGGAGCGGGAGTTGCATACCGCTCAGTGCGATGACAGGGAGAAAGTCTTGTATGGTCCCCGTCTGTTGAGAGGAGCAGCCCAGTCATGGTGGGAGTCTTACCTCGCCACCCATGCCAACCCCGACACCATCACCTGGGAAGAATTCAGAGGTAGCTTTCGTCAGTACCATGTGCCTGCAGGTCTGATGACAGTGAAGAAGGAGGAGTTCCTGGCCCTCAAGCAAGGGCCATTGTCTGTCAGTGAGTACCGGGACAAGTTTCTGCAATTGTCTCGCTATGCTCCTGAAGATGTCAACACCGACGCCAAGCGACAGTACCGTTTCCTGAGAGGCTTGGTTGACCCTCTGTAGTATCAGCTGATGAATCACACTTTCCCGACATTCCAGCACCTGATTGATAGAGCGATCATGACGGAGAGAAAGCGCAAGGAGATGGAAGATCGTAAGCGCAAGATCAGTGGACCCCAGCCTGGAAGCAGCAATCGTCCTCGTTTGTCAGGCAATCAACCCCAGCAGTTCAGGCAGAACCAGCGTCCACCTCAGCAGCATCAGCAATTTCAAAGGCAGTACCCTCAGAATCAGTACCAGAACCGTCAGAGCAATCAGTCAGGAGGTCAGTTTCAGAAGCAGAGTCAGCAAGCACCTCGTCTTCCTGCCCCACCAAATCAGCAGAACAGTCAGGCAGCACCAGCTCAGGTTGGAAACAGGGCGTGTTTCCACTGTGGAGAGCAAGGCCACTGGGTGATGCAATGTCCGAAGAAGGCAGCCCAGCAGCAGTCAGGCCCCAATGCCCCAGCGAAGCAGAATGTGCCTCAGCCTGGATCAGGCAATCGCCCTCAGCCACGTTATAATCATGGAAGGCTGAACCACTTGGAAGCTGAAGCAGTTCAGGAGACCCCCGGCATGATAGTAGGTATGTTCCCAGTCGACTCCCATATTGCAGAAGTGTTATTTGATACTGGAGCAACGCATTCTTTCATTACTGCATCATGGGTAGAAGCACATAATCTTCCAATTACTACCATGTCAACCCCCATTCAAATTGACTCAGCCGGTGGTAGAATTCGAGCCGATAGCATTTGTTTGAATATAAGTGTGGAAATAAGGGGGATAGCGTTTCCCGCCAACCTTATAGTAATGGGTACTCAGGGAATAGATGTCATCCTAGGGATGAATTGGCTAGATAAGTATCAGGCAGTTATCAGTTGTGATAAAAGGACAATCAAGTTGGTGTCCCCACTAGGAGAGGAAGTGGTGACCGAGTTAGTCCCGCCTGAGCCAAAGAAAGGAAGTTGTTATCGGATAGCTGTGGATAGCAGTGGAGCAGACCCAATTGAGAGCATCAAGGTTGTTTCCGAGTTCCCGGATGTGTTTCCAAAGGACTTACCGGGTATGCCACCAGAGCGGAAAGTTGAGTTCGCCATAGAGCTTCTTCCTGGAACCGCCCCTATCTCTAAGAGAGCTTACAGAATATCTGGACCAGAGTTGGATGAACTTAAGAAGCAAATTGATGAGCTGTCAGAGAAAGGTTACATTCGGCCAAGCACCTCGCCTTGGGCCGCTCCTGTCTTGTTCGTAGAAAAGAAAGATGGCACCAAGAGGATGTGTATTGATTATCGAGCTTTGAATGAGGTCACGATCAAGAACAAGTATCCCTTGCCCAGAATAGAAGATCTGTTCGACCAGTTGAGAGGAGCCAGTGTGTTCTCCAAGATCGATCTGAGGTCAGGTTATCATCAGCTCAGAATCCGACCTTCGGACATTCCGAAGACGACATTCATTACCAAGTATGGTTTGTATGAGTTCACAGTGATGTCTTTTGGTTTGACCAATGCGCCAGCATTCTTCATGAACTTGATGAACAGTGTATTCATGGATTACCTTGATAAGTTTGTGGTGGTATTCATTGATGATATTCTAGTTTACTCTCATAGCGAAGAAGAGCATGCAGATCATTTGAAGATGGTATTGCAGAGATTGCGAGAGCACCAGTTGTATGCAAAGTTGAGCAAGTGTGAGTTCTGGATCAGTGAAGTCCTGTTCTTGGGTCACATAATCAACAAGGAAGGATTGGCTGTGGATCCGAAGAAAGTGGCAGACATCTTGAACTGGAAAGCGCCAACAGATGCTAGAGGAATCAAGAGTTTCATTGGAATGGCCGGATATTATCGGCGATTCATTGAAGGGTTTTCGAAGATTGCGAAACCAATGACAGCGTTGCTAGGCAACAAAGTTGAGTTCAAGTGGACCCAGAAATGTCAAGAGGCCTTTGAAGCGCTGAAAGAGAAGTTGACTACAGCGTCTGTCCTAGTCTTGCCTGATGTGCACAAGCCCTTCTCTGTGTATTGTGATGCTTGTTACACAGGTTTGGGATGTGTGTTGATGCAAGAGGGAAGAGTTGTGGCTTACTCGTCCCGACAGCTAAAGGTTCATGAGAAGAATTACCCAATCCATGATCTAGAGTTGGCAGCAGTGGTTCACGCACTGAAGACATGGAGGCACTATTTGTATGGACAGAAGTGCGATGTTTACACAGACCACAAGAGTCTGAAGTACATATTCACTCAGTCAGAGTTGAATATGAGGCAGCGAAGATGGTTAGAGTTGATCAAAGACTATGAGTTGGAGATTCATTACCATCCAGGCAAAGCAAACGTAGTGGCAGATGCTTTGAGCAGAAAGAGTCAAGTCAATCTGATGGTCGCTCGCCCGATGCCTTATGAGTTGGCCAAGGAGTTTGACAGGTTGAGTCTCGGATTTCTGAACAATTCGCGAGGAGTCACAGTTGAATTGGAACCTACCTTGGAGCGTGAAATCAAAGAAGCGCAGAAGAATGATGAGAAGATCAGTGAGATTCGGCAATTGATTCTAGAAGGCAAAGGCAAAGATTTTCGAGAAGATGCAGAAGGCGTGATATGGTTCAAAGACCGCTTGTGTGTTCCCAATGTCCAGTCTATTCGGGAGTTGATTCTTAAGGAAGCTCATGAGACAGCTTATTCGATTCACCCTGGTAGTGAGAAGATGTATCAGGATCTGAAGAAGAAATTCTGGTGGTACGGAATGAAGAGGGAAATCGCAGAGCATGTGGCTAAGTGCGATAGTTGTCGAAGAATTAAGGCAGAACACCAGAGACCAGCTGGATTGTTGCAACCGTTGCAGATCCCTCAGTGGAAATGGGATGAAATTGGTATGGATTTCATAGTCGGATTGCCTCGCACTCGAGCCGGCTACGATTCTATTTGGGTAGTGGTGGACCGTTTGACCAAGTCAGCCCACTTCATACCTGTCAAGACCAACTACAACAGTGCAGTATTGGCAGAATTGTATATGTCTCGGATCGTTTGTCTTCATGGTGTGCCAAAGAAGATAGTGTCAGACAGAGGAACGCAGTTCACCTCTCATTTCTGGCAGCAGTTGCATGAAGCCTTGGGCACGCATCTGAATTTCAGTTCAGCTTATCACCCGCAGACAGATGGCCAGACCGAAAGAACCAATCAAATTCTCGAAGACATGTTAAGAGCCTGTGCGTTGCAAGATCAGTCCGGATGGGACAAGAGATTGCCTTATGCGGAGTTTTCCTATAACAACAGTTATCAGGCCAGTTTGAAGATGTCACCATTTCAGGCGCTTTATGGAAGGAGTTGCAGAACTCCATTGCAATGGGATCAGCCTGGAGAGAAGCAAGTGTTTGGGCCAGACATTCTGCTTGAAGCCGAAGAGAACATCAAGATGGTCCGAGAGAATCTGAAGATAGCGCAATCGAGGCAGCGAAGCTATGCAGACACAAGAAGAAGAGAGCTGAGTTTCGAAGTCGGAGACTTTGTCTATCTGAAAGTGTCACCGATCAGAGGAGTCAGAAGATTCGGAGTGAAAGGCAAGCTAGCACCCCGCTACATTGGTCCGTATCAGATTCTTGCAAGACGAGGAGAAGTGGCCTATCAACTCAGTTTGCCAGAGAATTTGTCTGCTGTGCATAATGTCTTTCATGTGTCTCAGTTGAAGAAATGTTTGCGTGTGCCAGAAGAGCAGTTGCCAGTGGAAGGTCTGGAAGTCCAGGAGGACTTGACCTATGTTGAGAAGCCAGCTCAGATCCTTGAGATTGCAGACAGAGTCACCCGAAGGAAGACCATCAGAATGTGCAAAGTCAGATGGAATCACCACTCTGAGGAAGAAGCAACCTGGGAGCGTGAAGATGATCTAGTGGCCAAGTACCCAGAGCTCTTTGCTAGCCAGCCCTGAATCTCGAGGGCGAGATTCTTTTAAGGGGGATAGGTTTGTAACGCCCCGAATTATTGCAGTTGAATTTTTTCTTTTCTTTACTCGCCAAAATTCGGGCATTACCTTTTCTTTTTCTTTTTCCCCTCGCTAAACCTTGACCTTTTCCAAAGTTCTAGCGGGATTCGGTTTGGATTTCCCGTGTAAGAAAAACCCTAAGTACTTTATGTTGTTTGATGCACCATGCCGAACCTTGCATTTCTTTTGATTGCTTTGAAAGTGCAAATGCATTCATGTAGAAAGATCGGATTTCGAAAATAAGAAGAAGATCTTTTATTTCTTTTTCTCTCTCTTTCTCTCTCTTCTATCTCTCTCTCTCCCGCGCCGTGGGCCGACCCCGGCCGGCCCAGCCGCCCCTGGCGCCCCCCCTTGGGCCCAATTGGCCCATGCCGCCCCCCTCCCTTTATTTTTCCCCAAAACCCCCCAATCCCTCTCCCTCTCTCTCATTTTCCCTCTCTCTCCCCTAGCGCCGCCCCTACCCGCCCCTGCCCTAAGCCGTCGCCGCCCCCTGCTCGGCCGCCGCCCCCTGCCGGCCGCCCCCCCCCCCCCCCCGCCGTCGGCCGCCCCTCGCCGGTGAGCCCCCCTCCTCCCTCTCTCCTCCCTCCCCCATCCCCCCTCCCCTTCCCCTCGCCGCTCGGCGCCCTGGCCGCCCGGCCGCCCGCCCGGCTCGTCCCGCCCCCGCCCGGCCGCCCGCCCGGCTCGTCCCGCCCCCGCCCGGCCGCCCGCCCGGCTCGTCCCGCCCCCGTCCGGCCGCCCGCCCTGGCCGCCCGGCCGCCCGCCCGCCCGGCCGCCCGCCTGGCCGCGCCCTGGCCGCGCCCCCCCCCCCCCTGGCCGCTCGGCCGGCTCGGCCGCCCCGGCTCGGCCGCCCCTGCGCGCCCTGCCCCAGCCGGTTCAACCGCCCCTAGGGCCGGTTCAACCGCCCCCCCTCTGTTTTTTATTTTATTTTATTTACTTTCTGTGATCATAGCTATTTTGTTTTAGGTAGGTTAATCATTATTAATGCCATTGAAATAGGAAGTTTAATTTAAAATTCCGTTATACTAATTGATTCATGTAGTTAATTGTTTATCTCGTGCGATGTTGATCAACTTAAAATGATTAGGTTCCCACTAGCGCATATAACAGAATTCTTTTGTTAAGAACCAATTGTAATTGATCGTTAGTGCATAAGATTTAACCCACTGCGAGACCCTTTCCCGTTTCTTTCTAACCATAACAAATGCAATGTCAAATGTCATACTTGATGCATATTCACTTTATTTGTTCCCTTGTATGGTGTACTGTTCTTTTGTATTAAATGTGGATGGATGTATGTATGTTTGCAATCGCATAGAGAACGATCCGGTCGAAGAGCCCGAGGAATTCGCAGGAGAAGCCCCTGAGCAGCAGTCGTTTGGTGGAGGCAAGTGTCCTTTGACCTATCTCTGTCCTATTCATTATTTAATTCACCTCCCGCATTACACCTTTATACCTAAGGATTGACTAGCTTTTGTTATCCATGTCCTTGTTTACCTATTTGGGTTGGATTATTACTGTTTAGCTTTATGCTATTGCTCAACTCTAATCAATGAACATGATGAGATTATCTATGATACGCTGTTTTCCCTTCTCTTATTATGATGTTGTACTTGTGGTATTCAAGGGGGCTCGAGCGGTTTCTCGAGTGCCTCTCCGTAAGGACCTGTTCTATGGATGACCGCCCGGGAAAACAGTGCAACCATGAGGGTGGAATGGGGTGCCCTTAGCTGAATAATTAGAGGATCCGGGGTGTAGTTCACTTAGCCGTCGTGCCGTCAATGGGGCTCGGTGTATGCGGCTCGCTCTGCCAAGTTTGGGTTCGCCCCTTGGGGAGGAGTGCGGTGCATTTAGGAAACCTAACGGGTGGCTACAGCCCCGGGGAATCTTTGTAAAGGCTACGTAGTGAAACCCTGCCTATTCACCTTGGTAGTGTTTAAGGGTTTGATCGGCCCGAGGCAAGAGGGAATCACGGCTTGTGGGTAAAGTGCACAACCTCTGCAGAGTGTTATGAAACTGATATATCAGCCGTGCTCGCGGTTATGAGCGGCCAAGGGAGCTCCAGTGATTAGTGGTACTTGATCAGAGACATTGTGGTACAGGTGGTTATGAGATTGATGGTTTTGGTTATGACTATGGTGCTGGTAAGTGGTATTCTTTCCGTTTGGAAAGGGTACATCGGGTTAATAACTTGGGTTAATGCTAAAACCTGGCTTTCTACTAGTAAGTAATAACCTGACCAACTAAAAGCAACTGCTTGACTTATCCCCACATAAAGCTAGTCCACTACAGCCAAACAGGATGCTTGCTGAGTATGTTGATGTGTACTCACCCTTGCTCTACACACCAAACCCCCCCCAGGTTGTCAGCATTGCAACCACTGCTCAGGCGAAGATGAAGCTGTGGAAGGAGACTTCCAGGAGTTCCAAGACTACGACGAGTTCTAGGTGTGGGTTAGCGGCAACCCCCAGTCGGCTGCCTGTGAAGGCCGCGTTATCTACGTTTCTTTTCCGCACTTTGATTTATTGTAAGAACTATATGGACGTCTCAGACGTATGATGTAATCGACTATTTCCCTTATTAATACTATTTTGAGCACTGTGTGATGATGTCCATATTATGTAACTGCTGTGTACGTGAATAACTGATCCTGGCACGTACATGGTTCGCATTCGGTTTGCCTTCTAAAACCGGGTGTGACACATACAAAGCACGAGTTTTTGCCACCGGAACCATTTCTTCGTTTTTTCGCAACGAACATGCCCAATCCACTACTTTAGGTCCAAAACTCATGTTTGGGTTGGTTTCACGCAATTTCGTTGCCGCACGTCACCCATTCCGAAAACGGGTGTCGGGTGCATACAAAGCACGAGTTTTTGCCACCGGAACCATTTCTTCGTTTTTCGCAACGAACATGCCCAATCCACTACTTTAGGTCCTAAACTCATGTTTGGGGTGGTTTCGCGCAATTTCGTTGTCGCACGTCACCCATTCTGAAAACGGTTGTCGGGTGCATAAAAACACAAGTTTTTGCCACCAGAACCATTTCTTCGTTTTTCGCAACGAGCATGCCCAATCCACTACTTTAGGTCCAAAACTCATATTTGGGGTGGTTTCTCGCAATTTCGTTGTCGCACGTCACCCATTCCGAAAACGGGTGTCGGGTGCATACAAAGCACGAGTTTTTGCCATCAGAACCATTTCTTCGTTTTTCGCAACGAACATGCCCAATCCACTACTTTAGGTCCTAAACTCATGTTTGGGGTGGTTTCTCGCAATTTCGTTGTCGCACGTCACCCATTCCGAAAACGGTTGTCGGGTGCATACAAAGCACAAGTTTTTGCCACCAGAACCATTTCTTCGTTTTTCGCAACGAACATGCCCAATCCACTACTTTAGGTCCTAAACTCATGTTTGGGGTGGGTTCCCGCAATTTCGTTGTCGCACGTCACCCATTCTGAAAACGGTTGTCGGGTGCATACAAAGCACGAGTTTTTGCCACCGGAACCATTTCTTCGTTTTTCACAACGAACATGCCCAATCCACTACTTTAGGTCCAAAACTCATATTTGGGTTGGTTTCGCGCAAATTCGTTGTCGCACGTCACCCATTCCGAAAACGGGTGTCGGTTGCATACAAAGCACGAGTTTTTGCCACCGGAACCATTTCTTCGTTTTTCGCAACGAACATGCCCAATCCACTACTTTAGGTCCAAAACTCATGTTTGGGGTGGTTTCACGCAATTTCGTTGTCGCACGTCACCCATTCCGAAAACGGGTGTCGGGTGCATAAAACCACAAGTTTTTGCCACCGGAACCATTTCTTCGTTTTTCGCAACGAACATGCCCAATCCACTACTTTAGGTCCAAAACTCATGTTTGGGGTGGTTTCGCGCAATTTCGTTGCCGCACGTCACCCATTCCAAAAACGGGTGTCGGGTGCATACAAAGCACGAGTTTTTGCCACCGGAACCATTTCTTCGTTTTTTCGCAACGAACATGCCCAATCCACTACTTTAGGTCCAAAACTCATGTTTGGGTTGGTTTCGCGCAATTTCGTTGTCGCACGTCACCCATTCCGAAAACGGGTGTCGGGTGCATACAAAGCACGAGTTTTTGCCACTGGAACCATTTCTTCGTTTTTCGCAACGAACATGCCCAATCCACTACTTTAGGTCCAAAACTCATGTTTGGGGTGGTTTCGCGCAATTTCGTTGCCGCACGTCACCCATTCCGAAAACAGGTGTCGAATGCATAAAAGCACGAGATTTTGCCACCGGAACCATTTCTTCGTTTTTCGTAACGAACATGCCCAATCCACTACCTTAGGTCCAAAACTCATGTTTGGGGTGGTTTCTCGCAATTTCGTTGCCGCACGTCACCCATTCCGAAAACGGGTGTCGGGTGCATAAAAGCACGAGTTTTTGCCAGCGGAACCATTTCTTCGTTTTTCGCAACGAACATGGCCAATCCACTACTTTAGGTCCTAAACTCATGTTTGGGGTGGTTTCACACAATTTCGTTGTCGCACGTCACCCATTCCGAAAACGGGTGTCGGGTGCATAAAAGCACGAGTTTTTGCCACCGGAACCATTTCTTCGTTTTTCGCAACGAACATGCCCAATCCACTACTTTAGGTCCAAAACTCATGTTTGGGGTGGTTTCGCTCAATTTCGTTGTCGCACGTCACCCATTCCGAAAATGGGTGTCGGTGCATAAAAGCACGAGTTTTTGCCACCAGAACCATTTCTTCGTTTTTCACAACAAACATGCCCAATCCACTACTTTAGGTCCAAAACTCATGTTTGGGGTGGTTTCACGCAATTTCGTTGTCGCACGTCACCCATTCCGAAAACGGGTGTCGGGTGCATAAAACCACAAGTTTTTGCCACCGGAACCATTTCTTTGTTTTTCGCAACGAACATGCCCAATCCACTACTTTAGGTCCAAAACTCATGTTTGGGGTGGTTTCGCGCAATTTCGTTGCCGCACGTCACCCATTCCAAAAACGGGTGTCGGGTGCATACAAAGCACGAGTTTTTGCCACCGGAACCATTTCTTCGTTTTTTTCGCAACGAACATGCCCAATCCACTACTTTAGGTCCAAAACTCATGTTTGGGTTGGTTTCGCGCAATTTCGTTGTCGCACGTCACCCATTCCGAAAACGGGTGTCGAGTGCATACAAAGCACGAGTTTTTGCCACTGGAACCATTTCTTCGTTTTTCGCAACGAACATGCCCAATCCACTACTTTAGGTCCAAAACTCATGTTTGGGGTGGTTTCGCGCAATTTCGTTGCCGCACGTCACCCATTCCGAAAACAGGTGTCGGATGCATAAAAGCACGAGATTTTGCCACCGGAACCATTTCTTCGTTTTTCGCAACGAACATGCCCAATCCACTACCTTAGGTCCAAAACTCATGTTTGGGGTGGTTTCTCGCAATTTCGTTGTCGCACGTCACCCATTCCGAAAACGGGTGTCGGGTGCATAAAAGCACGAGATTTTGCCACCGGAACCATTTCTTCGTTTTTCGCAACGAACATGCCCAATCCAATACTTTAGGTCCAAAACTCATGTTTGGGGTGGTTTCGCGCAATTTCGTTGCCACACGTCACCCATTCCGAAAACGGGTGTCGGTGCATACAAAGCACGAGTTTTTGCCACCGGAACCATTTCTTCGTTTTTCGCAACGAACATGCCCAATCCACTACTTTAGGTCCTAAACTCATGTTTGGGGTGGTTTCGCGCAATTTCGTTGTCGCACGTCACCCATTCTGAAAACGGTTGTCGGGTGCATAAAAACACAAGTTTTTGCCACCAGAACCATTTCTTCGTTTTTCGCAACGAGCATGCCCAATCCACTACTTTAGGTCCAAAACTCATATTTGGGGTGGTTTCTCACAATTTCGTTGTCGCACGTCACCCATTCCGAAAACGGGTGTCGGGTGCATACAAAGCACGAGTTTTTGCCATCAGAACCATTTCTTCGTTTTTCGCAACGAACATGCCCAATCCAATACTTTAGGTCCTAAACTCATGTTTGGGGTGGTTTCTCGCAATTTCGTTGTCGCACGTCACCCATTCCGAAAACGGTTGTCGGGTGCATACAAAGCACGAGTTTTTGCCACCAGAACCATTTCTTCGTTTTTCGCAACGAACATGCCCAATCCACTACTTTAGGTCCTAAACTCATGTTTGGGGTGGGTTCCCGCAATTTCGTTGTCGCACGTCACCCATTCTGAAAACGGTTGTCGGGTGCATACAAAGCACGAGTTTTTGCCACCGGAACCATTTCTTCGTTTTTCACAACGAACATGCCCAATCCACTACTTTAGGTCCAAAACTCATGTTTGGGTTGGTTTCGCGCAAATTCGTTGTCGCACGTCACCCATTCCGAAAACGGGTGTCGGTTGCATACAAAGCACGAGTTTTTGCCACCGGAACCATTTCTTCGTTTTTCGCAACGAACATGCCCAATCCACTACTTTAGGTCCAAAACTCATGTTTGGGGTGGTTTCACGCAATTTCGTTGTCGCACGTCACCCATTCCGAAAACGGGTGTCGGGTGCATAAAACCACAAGTTTTTGCCACCGGAACCATTTCTTCGTTTTTCGCAACGAACATGCCCAATCCACTACTTTAGGTCCAAAACTCATGTTTGGGGTGGTTTCGCGCAATTTCGTTGCCGCACGTCACCCATTCCAAAAACGGGTGTCGGGTGCATACAAAGCACGAGTTTTTGCCACCGGAACCATTTCTTCGTTTTTTTCGCAACGAACATGCCCAATCCACTACTTTAGGTCCAAAACTCATGTTTGGGTTGGTTTCGCGCAATTTCGTTGTCGCACGTCACCCATTCCGAAAACGGGTGTCGGGTGCATACAAAGCACGAGTTTTTGCCACTGGAACCATTTCTTCGTTTTTCGCAACGAACATGCCCAATCCACTACTTTAGGTCCAAAACTCATGTTTGGGGTGGTTTCGCGCAATTTCGTTGCCGCACGTCACCCATTCCGAAAACAGGTGTCGAATGCATAAAAGCACGAGATTTTGCCACCGGAACCATTTCTTCGTTTTTCGCAACGAACATGCCCAATCCACTACCTTAGGTCCAAAACTCATGTTTGGGGTGGTTTCTCGCAATTTCGTTGCCGCACGTCACCCATTCCGAAAACGGGTGTCGGGTGCATAAAAGCACGAGATTTTGCCACCGGAACCATTTCTTCGTTTTTCGCAACGAACATGCCCAATCCAATACTTTAGGTCCAAAACTCATGTTTGGGGTGGTTTCGCGCAATTTCGTTGCCGCACGTCACCCATTCCGAAAACGGGTGTCGGGTGCATACAAAGCACGAGTTTTTGCCACCGGAACCATTTCTTCGTTTTTCGCAACGAACATGCCCAATCCACTACTTTAGGTCCTAAACTCATGTTTGGGGTGGTTTCGCGCAATTTCGTTGTCGCACGTCACCCATTCTGAAAACCGTTGTCGGGTGCATAAAAACACAAGTTTTTGCCACCAGAACCATTTCTTCGTTTTTCGCAACGAGCATGCCCAATCCACTACTTTAGGTCCAAAACTCATATTTGGGGTGGTTTCTGATAGTCGCCTAGAGGGGGGGTGAATAGGGCGAAACTGAAATTTACAAATATAAACACAACTACAAGCCGGGTTAGCGTTAGAAATATAATTGAGTCCGAGAGAGGGCGTGAAAACAAATCGCAAGCAAATAATGAAGTGAGACACGCGGATTTGTTTTACCGAGGTTCGGTTCTCTCAAACCTACTCCCCGTTGAGGAGGCCACAAAGGCCGGGTCTCTTTCAACCCTTCCCTCTCTCAAACGGTCCCTCGGACCGAGTGAGCTTTCTTTTCTCAATCACTTGGAACACAAAGTTCCTACAAGGATCACCACAAGATTGGTGTCTCTTGCCTCAATTACAAGTGAGTTTGATTGCAATGAAGGAATCAAGAAAGCACGATTGCAAAAGCCAAGCGACAAGAGCGACAAATAACACACGGATCACTTTCTCTCTCAAGTCACTAATCACTAATGATCTCTTTTCTCAATTGTGAAACTTGGAGAGATGGAGGCTTTGAATGTGTCTTGGAATGGATTGCTAGCTCTTGTATTGAATGTTGAAGCTTGGAATGCTTGGATGTTTTTGAATGGAGGTGGTTGGGGTGGTATTTATAGCCCCCAACCACTTCCTAGCCGTTGCACCTTTCTGCTGAGCGCGGACGGTCTGCGAGTCAGGTCCGGACGGTCCGCCCTTGTTGATCAACGGCTGAAAACGCAACGGTCAGCAGTAACGGCTATATCAACGGCTATATTGCATTTAATGCGTCGTCAGATGTCAGACAGAGCCAGTCGCGGACGGTCCGGTCGTGCACCCCGGACGGTCCGCGAGGCCCCCTATAATTCATTTCTCCGAACCCGTCACCTTCGGGTTTTTCGGTTTCTTACCGACCAGACGGTCCGCGCCTGAGGCCGGACGGTCCGCGCGAGGGCTCGGACGGTCTTTGCTTTTCCTCCGGACAGTCTGTAGTGGAAACTTGTGTTTTTGCATTGGTTCTGTCCGAGGGGTATTCCGATGTCGCGGACGGTCCGCCGCAAGAGCCCGGACGGTCCGCGCTTGGCCTGTTTTTCCAAAAAGCTTCTCCTGTCCGGAATAATCTACGGTATTCCGGACAGTCGATTTAGTATAGTTGTATATGAACCTTTGGCACCTGTAGAACATATAATCTAGAGCAAACTAGTTAGTCCAATTTGTTTTGTGTTGGGCGATTCAACCACCAAAACTATTTAGGAACTCGGTGTAAGCCTAATTCCCTTTCAATCTCCCCCTTTTTGGTGATTGATGCCAACACAAACCAAAGCAAATATAGAAGTGCATAATTGAACTAGTTTGCATAATGTAAGTGTAAAGGTTGCTTGAAATTGAGCCAATCTAAATACTTACAAGATATGCATGGATTGTTTCTTGCTTATTTAACATTTTGGACCACGCTTGCACCACATGTTTTGTTTTTGCAAATGCTTTTGTAAATCCTTTTCGAAGTTCTTTTGCAAATAGTCAAAGGTAAATGAATAAGATTTTGCAAGGCATTTTCAAGATTTGAAATTTTCTCCCCCTGTTTCAAATGCCTTTTCTTTGACTAAACAAAACCTCCCCCTAAATGAGATGCTCCTCTTATTGTTCAAGAGGGTTTTGATATACCATTTTGAAATACTACTTTGTCCCCCTTGAACACAACAGGATCCCAATTGATAAATACTTCTTGAAAAACACTAAGTTTTGAAATTGGTGGTGTTGAAATTGGTGGTGGTGCGGTCCTTTTGCTTTGGGCTCATACTTTCTCCCCCTTTGGCATGAATCGCCAAAAACGGAATCATTAGAGCCCATTAAGTACTATCTTCCCCTTTGGTCATAATTAAAAGAGTTAAGATTATACCAACGACGAGGTCCGGTCCTTTTGCTTTGGGCTCTTACTCTCTCCCCCAAAGACAAGGTCCTTTTCTTGGAGCGATGGCGAAGGATGAGTTACGGAGTGGAAGCCTTTGTCTTCGCCGAAGACTCCAATTTCCTTTCAATACACCTATGACTTGGTTTGAAATACACTTGAAAAACACATTAGTCATAGCATATGAAAGAGATATGATCAAAGGTATATAAATGAGCTATGTGTGCAAGTTAGCAAAAGAAATTTCTAGAATCAAGAATATTGAGCTCATGCCTAAGTTTGGTAAAAGATTGTTCATCAAGTGGCTTGGTAAAGATATCGGCTAATTGATCTTTAGTGTTAATGTAGGAAATCTCGATATCCCCCTTTTGTTGGTGATCCCTAAGAAAATGATACCGAATGGCTATGTGCTTAGTGCGGCTATGCTCGACGGGATTGTCGGCCATTTTGATTGCACTCTCATTATCACATAGCAAAGGGACTTTGGTTAATTTGTAACCGTAGTCCCGCAGGGTTTGCCTCATCCAAAGCAATTGCGCGCAACAATGTCCTGCGGCAATGTACTCGGCTTCGGCGGTGGAAAGAGCGACCGAATTTTGCTTCTTTGAAGCCCAAGACACCAAGGATCTTCCCAAGAACTGGCAAGTCCCCGATGTGCTCTTCCTATTAATTTTGCACCCCGCCCAATCGGCATCCGAATAACCAATCAAATCAAAAGTGGATCCCCGAGGGTACCAAAGCCCAAACTTAGGTGTATAAGCCAAATATCTCAAGATTCGTTTTACGGCCGTAAGGTGGGATTCCTTAGGGTCAGATTGGAATCTTGCACACATGCAAACGGAAAGCATAATATCCGGTCGAGATGCACATAAATAAAGCAATGAACCAATCATCGACCGGTATACCTTTTGATCGACGGATTTACCTCCCGTGTCGAGGTCGAGATGCCCATTGGTTCCCATGGGTGTCTTGATGGGCTTGGCATCCTTCATTCCAAACTTGGTTAGAATGTCTTGAGTGTACTTCGTTTGGCTAATGAAGGTGCCCTCTTGGAGTTGCTTGACTTGGAATCCTAGAAAATACTTCAACTCCCCCATCATTGACATCTCGAATTTCTGTGTCATGATCCTACTAAACTCTTCACATGTAGACTCGTTAGTAGACCCAAATATAATATCATCAACATAAATTTGGCATACAAACAAGTCATTTTCAAGAGTTTTAGTAAAGAGTGTAGGATCGGCCTTGCCGACTTTGAAGCCATTAGCAATAAGGAAATCTCTAAGGCATTCATACCATGCTCTTGGGGCTTGCTTGAGCCCATAAAGCGCCTTAGAGAGCCTATAGACATGGTTAGGGTACTCACTGTCTTCAAAGCCGGGAGGTTGCTCAACATAGACCTCTTCCTTGATTGGTCCGTTAAGGAAGGCACTTTTCACGTCCATTTGATAAAGCTTAAAGCCATGGTAAGTAGCATAGGCTAATAATATGCGAATTGACTCAAGCCTAGCTACGGGTGCATAGGTTTCACCGAAATCCAAACCATCGACTTGGGAGTATCCCTTGGCCACAAGTCGAGCTTTGTTCCTTGTCACCACACCATGCTCGTCTTGCTTGTTGCGGAAGACCCATTTGGTTCCTACAACATTTTGGTTAGGACGTGGAACTAAATGCCATACCTCATTCCTAGTGAAGTTGTTGAGCTCCTCTTGCATCGCCACCACTCAATCCGAATCTTGAAGTGCGTCCTCCACCCTGTGTGGCTCAATAGAGGAAACAAAAGAGTAATGTTCACAAAAATGTGCCACACGAGATCGAGTGGTTACCCCCTTATGAATGTCGCCGAGGATAGTGTCGACGGGGTGATCTCGTTGTATTGCTTGGTGGACTCTTGGGTGTGGCGGTCTTGGTTCTTCCTCATCCTCCTTTTCTTGATCATTTTCATCTCCCCCTTGATCATTGCCATTATCTTGAGGTGGCTCATCTTCTTGATTTTGCCCTTCATCAACTTGAGCCTCATCCTCATTTTGAGTTGGTGGAGATGCTTGCATGGAGGAGGATGGTTGATCTTGTGCATTTGGAGGCTCTTTGGATTCCTTAGGACACACATCCCCAATGGACATGTTCCTTAGTGCGATGCATGGAGCCTCTTCATTACCTATCTCATCAAGATCAACTTGCTCTACTTGAGAGCCGTTAGTTTCATCAAACACAACGTCACATGAGACTTCAACTAGTCCATTGGACTTGTTAAAGACCCTATATGCCCTTGTGTTTGAGTCATAACCAAGTAAAAAGCCTTCTACAGTTTTAGGAGCAAATTTAGATTTTCTACCTCTTTTAACAAGAATAAAGCATTTGCTACCAAAAACTCTAAAATATGAAATGTTGGGCTTTTTAGGAGTTCATATGATGTCTTCTTGAGGATTCGGTGAAGATATAACCGGTTGATGGCGTAGCAGGCGGTGTTGACTGCTTCGGCCCAAAACCGGTCCGGTGTTTTGTACTCATCAAGCATGGTTCTTGCCATGTCCAATAGAGTTCGATTCTTCCTCTCCACTACACCATTTTGTTGAGGTGTGTAGGGAGAAGAGAACTCATGCTTGATGCCCTCTTCCTCAAGGAAGCCTTCAATTTGAGAGTTCTTGAACTCCGTCCCATTGTCGCTTCTTATTTTCTTGATCCTTAAGCCGAACTCATTTTGAGCCCGTCTCAAGAATCCCTTTAAAGTCTCTTGGGTTTGAGATTTTTCCTGTAAAAAGAATACCCAAGTGAAGCGAGAATAATCATCCACTATTACAAGACAATACTTACTCCCGCCGATGCTTATGTAAGCAATCGGGCCGAATAGATCCATGTGGAGTAGCTCAAGCGGCCTGTCGGTCGTCATGATGTTCTTGTGTGGATGATGGACTCCAACTTGCTTCCCTGCCTGGCATGCGCTACAAATCCTGTCTTTCTCAAAATGAACATTTGTTAATCCTAAAATGTGTTCTCCCTTTAGAAGCTTATGAAGATTCTTCATCCCAACATGGGCTAGTCGGCGGTGCCAGAGCCAACCCATGTTAGTCTTAGCAATTAAGCAAGTATCGAGTTCAGCTCTATCAAAATCTACCAAGTATAGCTGACCCTCTAATACTCCCTTAAATGCTATTGAATCATCATTTCTTCTAAAGACAGTGACACCTACATCAGTGAATAGACAGTTGTAGCCCATTTGACATAATTGGGAAACAGAAAGCAAGTTGTAATCTAATGAATCAACAAGAAAAACATTAGAAATGGAATGGTCAGGTGAAATAGCAATTTTACCCAAACCTTTGACCAAACCTTGATTTCCATCCCCGAATGTGATAGCTCGTTGGGGATCTTGGTTTTTCTCATATGAGGAGAACATCCTTTTCTCCCCGGTCATGTGGTTTGTGCACCCGCTGTCGAGTATCCAACTTGAGCCCCCGGATGCATAAACCTACAAAACAAATTTAGTTCTTGACTTTAGGTACCCAAACTGTTTTGGGTCCTTTGGCATTAGAAACAAGAACTTTGGGTACCCAAACACAAGTCTTTGATCCCTTGTGCTTGCCCCCAACAAATTTGGCAACTACCTTGCCGGATTTGCTTGTAAGCACATAAGAAGCATCAAAAGTTTTAAATGAAATAGCATGATCATTTGATGCAGTAGGAGTTTTCTTTCTAGGCAATTTAGCATGGGTTGGTTGCCTAGAGCTAGATGTCTCACCCTTATACATGAAAGCATGATTAGGGCCAGAGTGAGACTTCCTAGAATGAATTCTCCTAATTTTGCTCTCGGGATAACCGGCAGGGTATAAAATGTAACCCTCGTTATCCTGAGGCATGGGAGCCTTGCCCTTAACAAAGTTGGACAATCTCTTAGGAGGGGCACTAATTTTGACATTGTCTCCCCTTTGGAAGCCAATGCCATCCTTAATGCCCGGGCGTCTCCCATTATAGAGCATGCTACGAGCAAATTTAAATTTCTCATTTTCTAAGTTGTGCTCGGCAATTTTAGCATCAAGTTTAGCTATATGATCATTTTGTTGCTTAATTAAGGTCATGTGATCATGAATAGTATTAACATCAATATCTCTACATCTAGCACAAATAGTGACATGCTCAATGGTAGATGTAGAGGGTTTGCAAGAATCAAGTTCCACAATCTTAGCATGAAGAATATCATTTTTATCTTTAAGATTGGAAATTGTAACTTTGCAAACATCAAAATCTTTAGCCTTAGCAATTAAATTTTCATTCTCTAATCTAAGGCAAGCAAGAGATACATTCAATTCATCAATCTTAGCAAGCAAGTCAATATTATCATCTCTAAGATTGGGAATTGAAACATTACAAACATGTGAATCAACCTTAGCATTTAAAATAGCATTTTCATTTCTAAGGTTGTCAATCATCTCACGGCATGTGCTTAGCTCACTAGACAATTTTTCACATTTTTCTACTTCTAGAGCATAAGCCTTTTTAACCTTAACATGTTTCTTGTTTTCTTTAATTAGACAATCCTCTTGGGAGTCCAAAAGGTCATCCTTTTCATGAATAGCACTAATCAATTCATTTAGTTTTTCTTTTTGCTCCATGTTAAGATTGGCAAAGAGAATACGCAAATTATCCTCCTCATCACTAGCATTATCATCACTAGACGATTCATATTTAGTGGAGGAGTTGGATTTAACCTTCTTCTTTTTGCTGTCCTTTGCCATGAGGCACTTGTGGCCGACATTGGGGAAGAGAAGTCCCTTGGTGACGGCGATGTTGGCGGCGTCCTCGTCGTCGGAGGAGTCGCTTGAGCTCTCGTCGGAGTCCCACTCGCGACAAACATGGGCATCGCCGCTCTTCTTCCTGTAGTACCTCTTCTTCTCCTTTCTTCTCCCCTTCTTGTCGTCGCCTCGGTCACTGTCACTAGACATAGGACATTTAGCAATAAAATGACCGGGCTTACCACATTTGTAGCAAACCTTCTTGGAGCGGGACTTGTAGTCTTTCCCCCTCCTTTGTTTGAGGATTTGGCGGAAGCTCTTGATGACGAGCGCCATCTCCTCATTGTCAAGCTTGGAGGCGTCTATTGGTTGTCGACTTGGTGTAGACTCCTCCTTCTTTTCTTCCGTCGCCTTGAATGCAACGGGTTGAGCTTCGGATGGGTCGCCAAGCTCGTTGATTTTCCTCGAGCCTTCTATCATGCACTCAAAACTTACAAAATGCCCGATAACTTCCTCGGGGGTCATTTTAGTATATCTAGGATTACCACGAATCAATTGAACTTGAGTGGGATTTAGAAAAATGAGAGATCTTAAAATAACATTTACCACTTCGTGGTCGTCCCACTTCTTGCTCCCGAGGTTGCGCACTTGGTTTACCAAAGTCTTGAGCCGGTTGTACATGTGTTGTGGCTCCTCCCCTTTGTGAAGCCGGAACCGACCGAGCTCCCCCTCGATCGTTTCCCGCTTGGTGATCTTGGTGAGCTCATCTCCCTCGTGCGCGGTTTTGAGTACATCCCAAACCTCCTTGGCGTTCTTCAACCCTTGTACTTTGTTATATTCCTCTTTACTTAGTGAGGCGAGGAGAATTGTTGTGGCTTGTGAGTTGAAGTGCTCGATTTGGGCTACCTCATCCTCATCATAGTTCTCATCCCCTACGGATGGTACCTGCGCACCAAACTCAACAACATCCCATATGCTTTTGTGGAGCGAGATTAGATGAAATCGCATTAAATCGCTCCACCTAGCGTAATCTTCACCATCAAAAGTTGGTGGTTTGCCTAGTGGGACGGAAAGTAAAGGTGTATGTTTGGAAATGCGAGGGTAGCGTAGGGGGATCTTACTATACTTCTTGCGCTCTTGGCGCTTAGAAGTGACGGAGGGCGCATCGGAGTCGGAGGTCGATGTTGATGAAGTGTCGGTCTCGTAGTAGACCACCTTCCTCATCCTCTTGTGCTTGTCGCCTTTCCGATGCGGCTTGTGGGAAGAAGATTTTTCCTTCTTCTCTTTGTGATGAGAAGAAGATTTCTTCTCCTTCCCTTTGTTGGAGGAGCTCTTCTTCTTCTCCCTCCTTTTGGTGCGGGACTCTTCCGATGAAGTGCTCCCGTGGCTTGTAGTGGGCTTTTCGCCGGTCTCCATCTCCTTCTTGGCGTGATCTCCCGACATCACTTCGAGCGGTTAGGCTCTAATGAAGCACCGGGCTCTGATACCAATTGATAGTCGCCTAGAGGGGGGGTGAATAGGGCGAAACTGAAATTTACAAATATAAACACAACTACAAGCCGGGTTAGCGTTAGAAATATAATTGAGTCCGAGAGAGGGCGTGAAAACAAATCGCAAGCAAATAATGAAGTGAGACACGCGGATTTGTTTTACCGAGGTTCGGTTCTCTCAAACCTACTCCCCGTTGAGGAGGCCACAAAGGCCGGGTCTCTTTCAACCCTTCCCTCTCTCAAACGGTCCCTCGGACCGAGTGAGCTTTCTTTTCTCAATCACTTAGAACACAAAGTTCCTACAAGGATCACCACAAGATTGGTGTCTCTTGCCTCAATTACAAGTGAGTTTGATTGCAATGAAGGAATCAAGAAAGCACGATTGCAAAAGCCAAGCGACAAGAGCGACAAATAACACACGGATCACTTTCTCTCTCAAGTCACTAATCACTAATGATCTCTTTTCTCAATTGTGAAACTTGGAGAGATGGAGGCTTTGAATGTGTCTTGGAATGGATTGCTAGCTCTTGTATTGAATGTTGAAGCTTGGAATGCTTGGATGTTTTTGAATGGAGGTGGTTGGGGTGGTATTTATAGCCCCCAACCACTTCCTAGCCGTTGCACCTTTCTGCTGAGCGCGGACGGTCCGCGAGTCAGGTCCGGACGGTCCGCCCTTGTTGATCAACGGCTGAAAACGCAACGGTCAGCAGTAACGGCTATATCAACGGCTATATTGCATTTAATGCGTCGTCAGATGTCAGACAGAGCCAGTCGCGGACGGTCCGGTCGTGCACCCCGGACGGTCCGCGAGGCCCCCTATAATTCATTTCTCCGAACCCGTCACCTTCGGGTTTTTCGGTTTCTTACCGACCGGACGGTCCGCGCCTGAGGCCGGACGGTCCGCGCGAGGGCTCGGACAGTCTTTTCTTTTCCTCCGGACAGTCTGTAGTGGAAACTTGTGTTTTTGCATTGGTTCTGTCCGAGGGGTATTCCGATGTCGCGGACGGTCCGCCGCAAGAGCCCGGACGGTCCGCGCTTGGCCTGTTTTTCCAAAAAGCTTCTCCTGTCCGGAATAATCTACGGTATTCCGGACAGTCGATTTAGTATAGTTGTATATGAACCTTTGGCACCTGTAGAACATATAATCTAGAGCAAACTAGTTAGTCCAATTTGTTTTGTGTTGGGCGATTCAACCACCAAAACTATTTAGGAACTCGGTGTAAGCCTAATTCCCTTTCAGTTTCTCGCAATTTCGTTGTCGCACATCACCCATTGCGAAAACGGGTGTCTGGTGCATACAAAGCACGAGTTTTTGCCACCGGAACCATTTCTTCGTTTTTCGCAACGAACATGCCCAATCCACTACTTTAGGTCCTAAACTCATGTTTGGGGTGGTTTCTCGCAATTTCGTTGTCGCACGTCACCCATTCCGAAAACGGTTGTCGGGTGCATACAAAGCACGAGTTTTTGCCACCAGAACCATTTCTTCGTTTTTCGCAACGAACATGCCCAATCCACTACTTTAGGTCCTAAACTCATGTTTGGGGTGGTTTCCCGCAATTTCGTTGTCGCACGTCACCCATTCTGAAAACGGTTGTCGGGTGCATACAAAGCACGAGTTTTTGCCACCGGAACCATTTCTTCGTTTTTCACAACGAATATGCCCAATCCACTACTTTAGGTCCAAAACTCATGTTTGGGTTGGTTTCGCGCAAATTCGTTGTCGCACGTCACCCATTCTGAAAAGGGTTGTCGGGTGCATACAAAGCACGAGTTTTTGCCACCGGAACCATTTCTTCGTTTTTCGCAACGAACATGCCCAATCTACTACTTTAGGTCCAAAACTCATGTTTGGGGTGGTTTCTCGCAATTTTGTTGTCGCACGTCACCCATTCCAAAAACGGGTGTCGGGTGCATAAAAGCACGAGATTTTGCCACCGGAACCATTCTTCGTTTTTCGCAACGAACATGCCCAATCCACTACTTTAGGTCCAAAACTCATGTTTGGGGCGGTTTCTCGCAATTTCGTTGCCGCACGTCACCCATTCCGAAAACGGGTGTCGGGTGCATAAAAGCACGAGATTTTGCCACCGGAACCATTTCTTCGTTTTTCGCAACGAACATGCCTAATCCACTACTTTAGGTCCAAAACTCATGTTTGGGGTGGTTTCGCGCAATTTCGTTGCCGCACGTCACCTATTCCGAAAACGGGTGTCGGGTGCATACAAAGCACGAGTTTTTGCCACCGGAACCATTTCTTCGTTTTTCGCAACGAACATGCCCAATCCACTACTTTAGGTCCTAAACTCATGTTTGGGGTGGTTTCGCGCAATTTCGTTGTCGCATGTCACCCATTCTGAAAACGGTTGTCGGGTGCATAAAAACACAAGTTTTTGCCACCAGAACCATTTCTTCGTTTTTCGCAACGAGCATGCCCAATCCACTACTTTAGGTCCAAAACTCATATTTGGGGTGGTTTCTCGCAATTTCGTTGTCGCACGTCACCCATTCCGAAAACGGGTGTCGGGTGCATACAAAGCACGAGTTTTTGCCACCGGAACCATTTCTTCGTTTTTCGCAACGAACATGCCCAATCTACTACTTTAGGTCCTAAACTCATGTTTGGGGTGGTTTCCCGCAATTTCGTTGTCGCACGTCACCCATTCTGAAAACAGTTGTCGGGTGCATACAAAGCACGAGTTTTTGCCACCGGAACCATTTCTTCGTTTTTCACAACGAACATGCCCAATCCACTACTTTAGGTCCAAAACTCATGTTTGGGTTGGTTTCGCGCAATTTCGTTGTCGCACGTCACCCATTCCGAAAACGGGTGTCGGGTGCTTACAAAGCACGAGTTTTTGCCACCGGAACCATTTCTTCGTTTTTCGCAACGAACATGCCCAATCCACTACTTTAGGTCCAAAACTCATGTTTGGGGTGGTTTCTCGCAATTTCGTTGCCGCACGTCACCCATTCCGAAAACGGGTGTCGGGTGCATAAAAGCACGAGATTTTGCCACCGGAACCATTTCTTCGTTTTTCGCAACGAACATGCCCAATCCACTACTTTAGGTCCAAAACTCATGTTTGGGGTGGTTTCGCGCAATTTTGTTGCCGCACGTCACCCATTCCGAAAACGGGTGTCGGGTGCATACAAAGCACGAGTTTTTGCCACCGGAACCATTTCTTCGTTTTTCGCAACGAACATGCCCTATGCACTACTTTAGGTCCAAAACTCATGTTTGGGGTGGTTTCGCTCAATTTCGTTGCCGCACGTCACCCATTCCGAAAACGGGTGTCGGGTGCATAAAAGCACGAGTTTTTGCCACCGTAACCATTTCTTCGTTTTTCGCAACGAACATGCCCAATCCACTACTTTAGGTCCAAAACTCATATTTGGGGTGGTTTCTCGCAATTTCGTTGTCGCACGTCACCCATTCCGAAAACGGGTGTCGTGGTGCATACGAAGCACGAGTTTTTTGCCACCGGAACCATTTCTTCGTTTTTCGCAACAAACATGCCCAATCCACTACTTTAGGTCCAAAACTCATGTTTGGGGTGGTTTCACGCAATTCCGTTGTCGCACGTCACCCATTCCGAAAACGGGTGTCGGGTGCATAAAACCACAAGTTTTTGCCACCGGAACCATTTCTTCGTTTTTCGCAACGAACATGCCCGATCCACTACTTTAGGTCCAAAACTCATGTTTGGGGTGGTTTCGCTCAATTTCGTTGTCGCACGTCACCCATTCCGAAAATGGGTGTCGGGTGCATAAAAGCACGAGTTTTTGCCACCAGAACCATTTCTTCGTTTTTCACAACGAACATGCCCAATCCACTACTTTAGGTCCAAAACTCATGTTAGGGTTGGTTTCGCGCAATTTCGTTGTCGCACATCACCCTTTTCGAAAACAGGTGTCGGGTGCATACAAAGCACGAGTTTTTGCCACCGGAACCATTTCTTCGTTTTTTTCTACGCACATGCCCAATCCACTACTTTAGGTCCGAAACTCATGTTTGGGGTGGTTTCGCGCAATTTCGTTGTCGCACGTCATCCATTTTTGAAAACGGTTGTCGAGTGCATACAAAGCACGAGTTTTTGCCACCGGAACCATTTCTTCGTTTTTCGCAACGAACATGCCCAATCCACTACTTTAGGTCCAAAATTTGGGTTGGTTTCGCGCAATTTCGTTGTCGCACGTCACCTATTCCGAAAACGGGTGTCGGGTGCATACAAAGCACGAGTTTTTGCAATAGGAACCATTTCTTCGTTTTTCGCAACGAACATGCCCAAGCCACTACTTTAGGTCCAAAACTCATGTTTGGGGTGGTTTCGCGCAATTTCGTTGCCGCACGTCACCCATTCCAAAAACGGGTGTCGGGTGCATACAAAGCACGAGTTTTTGCCACTGTAACCATTTCTTCGTTTTTCGCAACGAACATGCCTAATCCACTACTTTAGGTCCTAAACTCATGTTTGGGGTGGTTTCACGCAATTTCGTTGTCGCACGTCACCCATTCCGAAAACGGGTGTCGGGTGCATAAAACCACAAGTTTTTGCCACCGGAACCATTTCTTCGTTTTTCGCAACGAACATGCCCAATCCACTACTTTAGGTCCAAAACTCATGTTTGGGGTGGTTTCGCTCAATTTCGTTGTCGCACGTCACCCATTCCGAAAATGGGTGTCGGGTGCATAAAAGCACGAGTTTTTGCCACCAGAACCATTTCTTCGTTTTTCACAACAAACATGCCCAATCCACTACTTTAGGTCCAAAACTCATGTTTGGGGTGGTTTCACGCAATTTCGTTGTCGCACGTCACCCATTCCGAAAACGGGTGTCGGGTGCATAAAACCACAAGTTTTTGCCACCGGAACCATTTCTTCGTTTTTCGCAACGAACATGCCCAATCCACTACTTTAGGTCCAAAACTCATGTTTGGGGTGGTTTCGCTCAATTTCGTTGTCGCACGTCACCCATTCCGAAAATGGGTGTCGGGTGCATAAAAGCACGAGATTTTGCCACCGGAACCATTTCTACGTTTTTCGCAACGTACTTGCCCAATCCACTACTTTAGGTCCAAAACTCATGTTTGGGGTGGTTTCGCACAATTTCGTTGCCGCACGTCACCCATTCCGAAAACGGGTGTCGGGTGTATACAAAGCACAAGTTTTTGCCATCGGAACCATTTCTTCGTTTTTCGCAACGAACATGCCCAATCCACTACTTTAGGTCCTAAACTCATGTTTGGGGTGGTTTCGCGCAATTTCGTTGTCGCACGTCACCCATTCTGAAACGGTTGTCGGGTGCATAAAAACACAAGTTTTTGCCACCAGAACCATTTCTTCGTTTTTCGCAACGAGCATGCCCAATCCACTACTTTAGGTCCAAAACTCATATTTGGGGTGGTTTCTCGTAATTTCGTTGTCGCACGTCACCCATTCCGAAAACGGGTGTCGTGGTGCATACGAAGCACGAGTTTTTTGCCACCGAAACCATTTCTTCGTTTTTCGCAACAAACATGCCCAATCCACTACTTTAGGTCCAAAACTCATGTTTGGGGTGGTTTCACGCAATTATGTTGTCGCACGTCACCCATTCCGAAAACGGGTGTCGGGTGCATAAAACCACAAGTTTTTGCCACCGGAACCATTTCTTCGTTTTTCGCAACGAACATGCCCAATCCACTACTTTAGGTCCAAAACTCATGTTTGGGGTGGTTTCGCTCAATTTCATTGTCGCACGTCACCCATTCCGAAAATGGGTGTCGGGTGCATAAAAGCACGAGTTTTTGCCACCCGAACCATTTCTTCGTTTTTCACAACGAACATGCCCAATCCACTACTTTAGGTCCAAAACTCTTGTTTGGGTTGGTTTCGCGCAATTTCGTTGTCGCACGTCACCCTTTCCGAAAACAGGTGTCGGGTGCATACAAAGCACGAGTTTTTGCCACCAGAACCATTTCTTCGTTTTTTGCTACGCACATGCCCAATCCACTACTTTAGGTCCAAAACTCATGTTTGGGGTGGTTTCGCGCAATTTCGTTGTCGCACGTCATCCATTTTGAAAACGGTTGTCGGGTGCATACAAAGCACGAGTTTTTGCCACCGGAACCATTTCTTCGTTTTTCGCAACGAACATGCCCAATCCACTACTTTAGGCCCAAAATTCATGTTTGGGTTGGTTTCGCGCAATTTCGTTGTCGCACGTCACCTATTCCGAAAACGGGTGTCGGGTGCATACAAAGCACGAGTTTTTGCCACAGGAACCATTTCTTCGTTTTTTGCAACGAACATGCCCAATCCACTACTTTAGGTCCAAAACTCATGTTTGGGGTGGTTTCGCGCAATTTCGTTGCCGCAAGTCACCCATTCCAAAAACGGGTGTCGGGTGCATACAAAGCACGAGTTTTTGCCACCGGAACCATTTCTTCGTTTTTCGCAACGAACATGCCCAATCCACTACTTTAGGTCCTAAACTCGTGTTTGGGGTGGTTTCACGCAATTTCGTTGTCGCACGTCACCCATTCCGAAAACGGGTGTCGGGTGCGTAAAAGCACGAGTTTTTGCCACCGGTACCATTTCTTCGTTTTTCGCAACGAACATGCCCAATCCACTACTTTAGGTCCAAAACTCATGTTTGGGGTGGTTTCGCGCAATTTCGTTGCCGCACGTCACCCATTCCAAAAACGGGTGTCGGGTGCATACAAAACACGAGTTTTTGCCACAGGAACCATTTCTTCGTTTTTCGCAACAAACATGCCCGATCCACTACTTTAGGTCCTAAACTCATGTTTGGGGTGGTTTCACGCAATTTCGTTGTCGCACGTCACCCATTCCGAAAATGGGTGTCGGGTGCATAAAACCACAAGTTTTTGCCACCGGAATCATTTCTTCGTTTTTCGCAACGAACATGCCCAATCCACTACTTTAGGTCCAAAACTCATGTTTGGGGTGGTTCCGCTCAATTTCGTTGTCGCACGTCACCCATTCCGAAAATGGGTGTCGGGTGCATAAAAGCACGAGTTTTTGCCACCAGAACCATTTCTTCGTTTTTCACAACGAACATGCCCAATCCACTACTTTAGGTCCAAAACTCATGTTAGGGTTGGTTTCGCGCAATTTCGTTGTCGCACATCACCCTTTTCGAAAACAGGTGTCGGGTGCATACAAAGCACGAGTTTTTGCCACCGGAACCATTTCTTCGTTTTTTTCTACGCACATGCCCAATCCACTACTTTAGGTCCGAAACTCATGTTTGGGGTGGTTTCGCGCAATTTCGTTGTCGCACGTCATCCATTTTTGAAAACGGTTGTCGAGTGCATACAAAGCACGAGTTTTTGCCACCGGAACCATTTCTTCGTTTTTCGCAACGAACATGCCCAATCCACTACTTTAGGCCCAAAATTTGGGTTGGTTTCGCGCAATTTCGTTGTCGCACGTCACCTATTCCGAAAACGGGTGTCGGGTGCATACAAAGCACGAGTTTTTGCAATAGGAACCATTTCTTCGTTTTTCGCAACGAACATGCCCAAGCCACTACTTTAGGTCCAAAACTCATGTTTGGGGTGGTTTCGCGCAATTTCGTTGCCGCACGTCACCCATTCCAAAAACGGGTGTCGGGTGCATACAAAGCACGAGTTTTTGCCACTGTAACCATTTCTTCGTTTTTCGCAACGAACATGCCTAATCCACTACTTTAGGTCCTAAACTCATGTTTGGGGTGGTTTCACGCAATTTCGTTGTCGCACGTCACCCATTCCGAAAACGGGTGTCGGGTGCATAAAACCACAAGTTTTTGCCACCGGAACCATTTCTTCGTTTTTCGCAACGAACATGCCCAATCCACTACTTTAGGTCCAAAACTCATGTTTGGGGTGGTTTCGCTCAATTTCGTTGTCGCACGTCACCCATTCCGAAAATGGGTGTCGGGTGCATAAAAGCACGAGTTTTTGCCACCAGAACCATTTCTTCGTTTTTCACAACAAACATGCCCAATCCACTACTTTAGGTCCAAAACTCATGTTTGGGGTGGTTTCACGCAATTTCGTTGTCGCACGTCACCCATTCCGAAAACGGGTGTCGGGTGCATAAAACCACAAGTTTTTGCCACCGGAACCATTTCTTCGTTTTTCGCAACGAACATGCCCAATCCACTACTTTAGGTCCAAAACTCATGTTTGGGGTGGTTTCGCTCAATTTCGTTGTCGCACGTCACCCATTCCGAAAATGGGTGTCGGGTGCATAAAAGCACGAGATTTTGCCACCGGAACCATTTCTACGTTTTTCGCAACGTACATGCCCAATCCACTACTTTAGGTCCAAAACTCATGTTTGGGGTGGTTTCGCACAATTTCGTTGCCGCACGTCACCCATTCCGAAAACGGGTGTCGGGTGTATACAAAGCACGAGTTTTTGCCATCGGAACCATTTCTTCGTTTTTCGCAACGAACATGCCCAATCCACTACTTTAGGTCCTAAACTCATGTTTGGGGTGGTTTCGCGCAATTTCGTTGTCGCACGTCACCCATTCTGAAACGGTTGTCGGGTGCATAAAAACACAAGTTTTTGCCACCAGAACCATTTCTTCGTTTTTCGCAACGAGCATGCCCAATCCACTACTTTAGGTCCAAAACTCATATTTGGGGTGGTTTCTCGTAATTTCGTTGTCGCACGTCACCCATTCCGAAAACGGGTGTCATGGTGCATACGAAGCACGAGTTTTTTGCCACCGAAACCATTTCTTCGTTTTTCGCAACAAACATGCCCAATCCACTACTTTAGGTCCAAAACTCATGTTTGGGGTGGTTTCACGCAATTATGTTGTCGCACGTCACCCATTCCGAAAACGGGTGTCGGGTGCATAAAACCACAAGTTTTTGCCACCGGAACCATTTCTTCGTTTTTCGCAACGAACATGCCCAATCCACTACTTTAGGTCCAAAACTCATGTTTGGGGTGGTTTCGCTCAATTTCATTGTCGCACGTCACCCATTCCGAAAATGGGTGTCGGGTGCATAAAAGCACGAGTTTTTGCCACCAGAACCATTTCTTCGTTTTTCACAACGAACATGCCCAATCCACTACTTTAGGTCCAAAACTCTTGTTTGGGTTGGTTTCGCGCAATTTCGTTGTCGCACGTCACCCTTTCCGAAAACAGGTGTCGGGTGCATACAAAGCACGAGTTTTTGCCACCAGAACCATTTCTTCGTTTTTTGCTACGCACATGCCCAATCCACTACTTTAGGTCCAAAACTCATGTTTGGGGTGGTTTCGCGCAATTTCGTTGTCGCACGTCATCCATTTTGAAAACGGTTGTCGGGTGCATACAAAGCACGAGTTTTTGCCACCGGAACCATTTCTTCGTTTTTCGCAACGAACATGCCCAATCCACTACTTTAGGCCCAAAATTCATGTTTGGGTTGGTTTCGCGCAATTTCGTTGTCGCACGTCACCTATTCCGAAAACGGGTGTCGGGTGCATACAAAGCACGAGTTTTTGCCACAGGAACCATTTCTTCGTTTTTTGCAACGAACATGCCCAATCCACTACTTTAGGTCCAAAACTCATGTTTGGGGTGGTTTCGCGCAATTTCGTTGCCGCAAGTCACCCATTCCAAAAACGGGTGTCGGGTGCATACAAAGCACGAGTTTTTGCCACCGGAACCATTTCTTCGTTTTTCGCAACGAACATGCCCAATCCACTACTTTAGGTCCTAAACTCGTGTTTGGGGTGGTTTCACGCAATTTCGTTGTCGCACGTCACCCATTCCGAAAACGGGTGTCGGGTGCGTAAAAGCACGAGTTTTTGCCACCGGTACCATTTCTTCGTTTTTCGCAACGAACATGCCCAATCCACTACTTTAGGTCCAAAACTCATGTTTGGGGTGGTTTCACGCAATTTCGTTGCCGCACGTCACCCATTCCAAAAACGGGTGTCGGGTGCATACAAAACACGAATTTTTGCCACAGGAACCATTTCTTCGTTTTTCGCAACAAACATGCCCGATCCACTACTTTAGGTCCTAAACTCATGTTTGGGGTGGTTTCACGCAATTTCGTTGTCGCACGTCACCCATTCCGAAAACGGGTGTCGGGTGCATAAAACCACAAGTTTTTGCCACCGGAATCATTTCTTCGTTTTTCGCAACGAACATGCCCAATCCACTACTTTAGGTCCAAAACTCATGTTTGGGGTGGTTCCGCTCAATTTCGTTGTCGCACGTCACCCATTCCGAAAATGGGTGTCGGGTGCATAAAAGCACGAGTTTTTGCCACCAGAACCATTTCTTCGTTTTTCACAACGAACATGCCCAATCCACTACTTTAGGTCCAAAACTCATGTTAGGGTTGGTTTCGCGCAATTTCGTTGTCGCACATCACCCTTTTCGAAAACAGGTGTCGGGTGCATACAAAGCACGAGTTTTTGCCACCGGAACCATTTCTTCGTTTTTTTCTACGCACATGCCCAATCCACTACTTTAGGTCCGAAACTCATGTTTGGGGTGGTTTCGCGCAATTTCGTTGTCGCACGTCATCCATTTTTGAAAACGGTTGTCGAGTGCATACAAAGCACGAGTTTTTGCCACCGGAACCATTTCTTCGTTTTTCGCAACGAACATGCCCAATCCACTACTTTAGGTCCAAAATTTGGGTTGGTTTCGCGCAATTTCGTTGTCGCACGTCACCTATTCCGAAAACGGGTGTCGGGTGCATACAAAGCACGAGTTTTTGCAACAGGAACCATTTCTTCGTTTTTCGCAACGAACATGCCCAAGCCACTACTTTAGGTCCAAAACTCATGTTTGGGGTGGTTTCGCGCAATTTCGTTGCCGCACGTCACCCATTCCAAAAACGGGTGTCGGGTGCATACAAAGCACGAGTTTTTGCCACTGGAACCATTTCTTCGTTTTTCGCAACGAACATGCCTAATCCACTACTTTAGGTCCTAAACTCATGTTTGGGGTGGTTTCACGCAATTTCGTTGTCGCACGTCACCCATTCCGAAAACGGGTGTCGGGTGCATAAAACCACAAGTTTTTGCCACCGGAACCATTTCTTCGTTTTTCGCAACGAACATGCCCAATCCACTACTTTAGGTCCAAAACTCATGTTTGGGGTGGTTTCGCTCAATTTCGTTGTCGCACGTCACCCATTCCGAAAATGGGTGTCGGGTGCATAAAAGCACGAGTTTTTGCCACCAGAACCATTTCTTCGTTTTTCACAACAAACATGCCCAATCCACTACTTTAGGTCCAAAACTCATGTTTGGGGTGGTTTCACGCAATTTCGTTGTCGCACGTCACCCATTCCGAAAACGGGTGTCGGGTGCATAAAACCACAAGTTTTTGCCACCGGAACCATTTCTTCGTTTTTCGCAACGAACATGCCCAATCCACTACTTTAGGTCCAAAACTCATGTTTGGGGTGGTTTCGCTCAATTTCGTTGTCGCACGTCACCCATTCCGAAAATGGGTGTCGGGTGCATAAAAGCACGAGATTTTGCCACCGGAACCATTTCTTCGTTTTTCGCAACGTACATGCCCAATCCACTACTTTAGGTCCAAAACTCATGTTTGGGGTGGTTTCGCACAATTTCGTTGCCGCACGTCACCCATTCCGAAAACGGGTGTCGGGTGTATACAAAGCACGAGTTTTTGCCATCGGAACCATTTCTTCGTTTTTCGCAACGAACATGCCCAATCCACAACTTTAGGTCCTAAACTCATGTTTGGGGTGGTTTCGCGCAATTTCGTTGTCGCACGTCACCCATTCTGAAACGGTTGTCGGGTGCATAAAAACACAAGTTTTTGCCACCAGAACCATTTCTTCGTTTTTCGCAACGAGCATGCCCAATCCACTACTTTAGGTCCAAAACTCATATTTGGGGTGGTTTCTCGTAATTTCGTTGTCGCACGTCACCCATTCCGAAAACGGGTGTCGTGGTGCATACGAAGCACGAGTTTTTTGCCACCGAAACCATTTCTTCGTTTTTCGCAACAAACATGCCCAATCCACTACTTTAGGTCCAAAACTCATGTTTGGGGTGGTTTCACGCAATTACGTTGTCGCACGTCACTCATTCCGAAAACGGGTGTCGGGTGCATAAAACCACAAGTTTTTGCCACCGGAACCATTTCTTCGTTTTTCGCAACGAACATGCCCAATCCACTACTTTAGGTCCAAAACTCATGTTTGGGGTGGTTTCGCTCAATTTCATTGTCGCACGTCACCCATTCCGAAAATGGGTGTCGGGTGCATAAAAGCACGAGTTTTTGCCACCAGAACCATTTCTTCGTTTTTCACAGCGAACATGCCCAATCCACTACTTTAGGTCCAAAACTCTTGTTTGGGTTGGTTTCGCGCAATTTCGTTGTCGCACGTCACCCTTTCCGAAAACAGGTGTCGGGTGCATACAAAGCACGAGTTTTTGCCACTGGAACCATTTCTTCGTTTTTCGCAACGAACATGCCCAATCCACTACTTTAGGCCCAAAATTCATGTTTGGGTTGGTTTCGCGCAATTTCGTTGTCGCACGTCACCTATTCCGAAAACGGGTGTCGGGTGCATACAAAGCACGAGTTTTTGCCACAGGAACCATTTCTTCGTTTTTTGCAACGAACATGCCCAATCCACTACTTTAGGTCCAAAACTCATGTTTGGGGTGGTTTCGCGCAATTTCGTTGCCGCAAGTCACCCATTCCAAAAACGGGTGTCGGGTGCATACAAAGCACGAGTTTTTGCCACCGGAACCATTTCTTCGTTTTTCGCAACGAACATGCCCAATCCACTACTTTAGGTCCTAAACTCGTGTTTGGGGTGGTTTCACGCAATTTCGTTGTCGCACGTCACCCATTCCGAAAACGGGTGTCGGGTGCGTAAAAGCACGAGTTTTTGCCACCGGTACCATTTCTTCGTTTTTCGCAACGAACATGCCCAATCCACTACTTTAGGTCCAAAACTCATGTTTGGGGTGGTTTCGCGCAATTTCGTTGCCGCACGTCACCCATTCCAAAAACGGGTGTCGGGTGCATACAAAACACGAGTTTTTGCCACAGGAACCATTTCTTCGTTTTTCGCAACGAACATGCCCGATCCACTACTTTAGGTCCTAAACTCATGTTTGGGGTGGTTTCACGCAATTTCGTTGTCGCACGTCACCCATTCCGAAAACGGGTGTCGGGTGCATAAAACCACAAGTTTTTGCCACCGGAATCA
Source organism: Zea mays (assembly GCF_902167145.1). NCBI lineage: Eukaryota > Viridiplantae > Streptophyta > Magnoliopsida > Poales > Poaceae > Zea > Zea mays. The sequence goes on along the minus strand of NC_050102.1, from coordinate 60,297,212 downwards.
TTTCTTCGTTTTTCGCAACGAACATGCCCAATCCACTACTTTAGGTCCAAAACTCATGTTTGGGGTGGTTCCGCTCAATTTCGTTGTCGCACGTCACCCATTCCGAAAATGGGTGTCGGGTGCATAAAAGCACGAGTTTTTGCCACCAGAACCATTTCTTCGTTTTTCACAACGAACATGCCCAATCCACTACTTTAGGTCCAAAACTCATGTTAGGGTTGGTTTCGCGCAATTTCGTTGTCGCACATCACCCTTTTCGAAAACAGGTGTCGGGTGCATACAAAGCACGAGTTTTTGCCACCGGAACCATTTCTTCGTTTTTTTCTACGCACATGCCCAATCCACTACTTTAGGTCCGAAACTCATGTTTGGGGTGGTTTCACGCAATTTCGTTGTTGCACGTCATCCATTTTTGAAAACGGTTGTCGAGTGCATACAAAGCACGAGTTTTTGCCACCGGAACCATTTCTTCGTTTTTCGCAACGAACATGCCCAATCCACTACTTTAGGTCCAAAATTTGGGTTGGTTTCGCGCAATTTCGTTGTCGCACGTCACCTATTCCGAAAACGGGTGTCGGGTGCATACAAAGCACGAGTTTTTGCAACAGGAACCATTTCTTCGTTTTTCGCAACGAACATGCCCAAGCCACTACTTTAGGTCCAAAACTCATGTTTGGGGTGGTTTCGCGCAATTTCGTTGCCGCACGTCACCCATTCCAAAAACGGGTGTCGGGTGCATACAAAGCACGAGTTTTTGCCACTGGAACCATTTCTTCGTTTTTCGCAACGAACATGCCTAATCCACTACTTTAGGTCCTAAACTCATGTTTGGGGTGGTTTCACGCAATTTCGTTGTCGCACGTCACCCATTCCGAAAACGGGTGTCGGGTGCATAAAACCACAAGTTTTTGCCACCGGAACCATTTCTTCGTTTTTCGCAACGAACATGCCCAATCCACTACTTTAGGTCCAAAACTCATGTTTGGGGTGGTTTCGCTCAATTTCGTTGTCGCACGTCACCCATTCCGAAAATGGGTGTCGGGTGCATAAAAGCACGAGTTTTTGCCACCAGAACCATTTCTTCGTTTTTCACAACAAACATGCCCAATCCACTACTTTAGGTCCAAAACTCATGTTTGGGGTGGTTTCACGCAATTTCGTTGTCGCACGTCACCCATTCCGAAAACGGGTGTCGGGTGCATAAAACCACAAGTTTTTGCCACCGGAACCATTTCTTCGTTTTTCGCAACGAACATGCCCAATCCACTACTTTAGGTCCAAAACTCATGTTTGGGGTGGTTTCGCTCAATTTCGTTGTCGCACGTCACCCATTCCGAAAATGGGTGTCGGGTGCATAAAAGCACGAGATTTTGCCACCGGAACCATTTCTTCGTTTTTCGCAACGTACATGCCCAATCCACTACTTTAGGTCCAAAACTCATGTTTGGGGTGGTTTCGCACAATTTCGTTGCCGCACGTCACCCATTCCGAAAACGGGTGTCGGGTGTATACAAAGCACGAGTTTTTGCCATCGGAACCATTTCTTCGTTTTTCGCAACGAACATGCCCAATCCACTACTTTAGGTCCTGAACTCATGTTTGGGGTGGTTTCGCGCAATTTCGTTGTCGCACGTCACCCATTCTGAAACGGTTGTCGGGTGCATAAAAACACAAGTTTTTGCCACCAGAACCATTTCTTCGTTTTTCGCAACGAGCATGCCCAATCCACTACTTTAGGTCCAAAACTCATATTTGGGGTGGTTTCTCGTAATTTCGTTGTCGCACGTCACCCATTCCGAAAACGGGTGTCGTGGTGCATACGAAGCACGAGTTTTTTGCCACCGAAACCATTTCTTCGTTTTTCGCAACAAACATGCCCAATCCACTACTTTAGGTCCAAAACTCATGTTTGGGGTGGTTTCACGCAATTACGTTGTCGCACGTCACTCATTCCGAAAACGGGTGTCGGGTGCATAAAACCACAAGTTTTTGCCACCGGAACCATTTCTTCGTTTTTCGCAACGAACATGCCCAATCCACTACTTTAGGTCCAAAACTCATGTTTGGGGTGGTTTTGCTCAATTTCATTGTCGCACGTCACCCATTCCGAAAATGGGTGTCGGGTGCATAAAAGCACGAGTTTTTGCCACCAGAACCATTTCTTCGTTTTTCACAACGAACATGCCCAATCCACTACTTTAGGTCCAAAACTCTTGTTTGGGTTGGTTTCGCGCAATTTCGTTGTCGCACGTCACCCTTTCCGAAAACAGGTGTCGGGTGCATACAAAGCACGAGTTTTTGCCACCGGAACCATTTCTTCGTTTTTTGCTACGCACATGCCCAATCCACTACTTTAGGTCCAAAACTCATGTTTGGGGTGGTTTCGCGCAATTTCGTTGTCGCACGTCATCCATTTTGAAAACGGTTGTCGGGTGCATACAAAGCACGAGTTTTTGCCACCGGAACCATTTCTTCGTTTTTCGCAACGAACATGCCCAATCCACTACTTTAGGCCCAAAATTCATGTTTGGGTTGGTTTCGCGCAATTTCGTTGTCGCACGTCACCTATTCCGAAAACGGGTGTCGGGTGCATACAAAGCACGAGTTTTTGCCACAGGAACCATTTCTTCGTTTTTTTGCAACGAACATGCCCAATCCACTACTTTAGGTCCAAAACTCATGTTTGGGGTGGTTTCGCGCAATTTCGTTGCCGCAAGTCACCCATTCCAAAAACGGGTGTCGGGTGCATACAAAGCACGAGTTTTTGCCACCGGAACCATTTCTTCGTTTTTCGCAACGAACATGCCCAATCCACTACTTTAGGTCCTAAACTCGTGTTTGGGGTGGTTTCACGCAATTTCGTTGTCGCACGTCACCCATTCCGAAAACGGGTGTCGGGTGCGTAAAAGCACGAGTTTTTGCCACCGGTACCATTTCTTCGTTTTTCGCAACGAACATGCCCAATCCACTACTTTAGGTCCAAAACTCATGTTTGGGGTGGTTTCGCGCAATTTCGTTGCCGCACGTCACCCATTCCAAAAACGGGTGTCGGGTGCATACAAAACACGAGTTTTTGCCACAGGAACCATTTCTTCGTTTTTCGCAACGAACATGCCCGATCCACTACTTTAGGTCCTAAACTCATGTTTGGGGTGGTTTCACGCAATTTCGTTGTCGCACGTCACCCATTCCGAAAACGGGTGTCGGGTGCATAAAACCACAAGTTTTTGCCACCGGAATCATTTCTTCGTTTTTCGCAACGAACATGCCCAATCCACTACTTTAGGTCCAAAACTCATGTTTGGGGTGGTTCCGCTCAATTTCGTTGTCGCACGTCACCCATTCCGAAAATGGGTGTCGGGTGCATAAAAGCACGAGTTTTTGCCACCAGAACCATTTCTTCGTTTTTCACAACAAACATGCCCAATCCACTACTTTAGGTCCAAAACTCATGTTTGGGGTGGTTTCACGCAATTTCGTTGTCGCACGTCACCCATTCCGAAAACGGGTGTCGGGTGCATAAAACCACAAGTTTTTGCCACCAGAACCATTTCTTCGTTTTTCGCAACGAACATGCCCAATCCACTACTTTAGGTCCAAAACTCATGTTTGGGGTGGTTTTGCTCAATTTCGTTGTCGCACGTCACCCATTCCGAAAATGGGTGTCGGGTGCATAAAAGCACTAGATTTTGCCACCGGAACCATTTCTTCGTTTTTCGCAACGAACATGCCCAATCCACTACTTTAGGTCCAAAACTCATGTTTGGGGTGGTTTCGCGCAATTTCGTTGCCGCACGTCACCCATTCCGAAAATGGGAGTCGGGTGCATACAAAGCACGAGTTTTTGCCACCGGAACCATTTCTTCGTTTTTCGCAACGAACATGCCCAATCCACTACTTTAGGTCCAAAACTCATGTTTGGGGTGGTTTCGCGCAATTTCGTTGCCGCACGTCACCCATTCCAAAAACGGGTGTCGGGTGCATACAAAGCACGAGTTTTTGCCACCGGAACGATTTCTTCGTTTTTCGCAACGAACATGCCCAATCCACTACTTTAGGTCCAAAACTCATGTTTGGGGTGGTTTCGCTCAATTTCGTTGTCGCACGTCACCCATTCCGAAAATGGGTGTCGGGTGCATAAAAGCACGAGTTTTTGCCACCAGAACCATTTCTTCGTTTTTCACAACGAACATGCCCAATCCACTACTTTAGGTCCAAAACTCATGTTTGGGCTGGTTTCGCGCAATTTCGTTGTCGCACGTCACCCTTTTCGAAAACAGGTGTCGGGTGCATACAAAGCACGAGTTTTTGCCACCGGAACCATTTCTTCGTTTTTTGCTACGCACATGCCCAATCCACTACTTTAGGTCCAAAACTCATGTTTGGGGTGGTTTCGCGCAATTTCGTTGTCGCACGTCATCCATTTTGAAAACGGTTGTCGGGTGCATACAAAGCACGAGTTTTTGCCACCGGAACCATTTCTTCGTTTTTCGCAACGAACATGCTCAATCCACTACTTTAGGTCCAAAACTCATGTTTGGGGTGGTTTCGCGCAATTTCGTTGCCGCACGTCACCCATTCCAAGAACGGGTGTCGGGTGCATACAAAGCACGAGTTTTTGCCACCGGAACCATTTCTTCGTTTTTCGCAACGAACATGCCCAATCCACTACTTTAGGTCCTAAACTCATGTTTGGGGTGGTTTCACCCAATTTCGTTGTCGCACGTCACCCATTCCGAAAACGGGTGTCGGGTGCATAAAACCACAAGTTTTTGCCACCGGAACCATTTCTTCGTTTTTCGCAACGAACATGCCCAATCCACTACTTTAGGTCCAAAACTCATGTTTGGGGTGGTTTCGCTCAATTTCGTTGTTGCACGTCACCCATTCCGAAAATGGGTGTCGGGTGCATAAAAGCACGAGTTTTTGCCACCAGAACCATTTCTTCGTTTTTCACAACAAACATGCCCAATCCACTACTTTAGGTCCAAAACTCATGTTTGGGGTGGTTTCACGCAATTTCCTTGTCGCACGTCACCCATTCCGAAAACGGGTGTCGGGTGCATAAAACCACAAGTTTTTGCCACCGGAACCATTTCTTCGTTTTTCGCAACGAACATGCCCAATCCACTACTTTAGGTCCAAAACTCATGTTTGGGGTGGTTTCGCTCAATTTCGTTGTCGCACGTCACCCATTCCAAAAATGGGTGTCGGGTGCATAAAAGCACGAGATTTTGCCACCGGAACCATTTCTTCGTTTTTCGCAACGAACATGCCCAATCCACTACTTTAGGTCCAAAACTCATGTTTGGGGTGGTTTCGCGCAATTTCGTTGCCGCACGTCACCCATTCCGAAAACGGGTGTCGGGTGCATACAAAGCACGAGTTTTTGCCACCGGAACCATTTCTTCGTTTTTCGCAACGAACATGCCCAATCCACTACTTTAGGTCCAAAACTCATGTTTGGGGTGGTTTCGCGCAATTTCGTTGCCGCACGTCACGCATTCCAAAAATGGGTGTTGGGTGCATACAAAGCACGAGTTTTTGCCACCGGTACGATTTCTTCGTTTTTCGCAACGAACATGCCCAATCCACTACTTTAGGTCCTAAACTCATGTTTGGGGTGGTTTCACGCAATTTCGTTGCCGCACGTCACCCATTCCGAAAACGGGTGTCGGGTGCATAAAACCACAAGTTTTTGCCACCGGAACCATTTCTTCGTTTTTCGCAACGAACATGCCCAATCCACTACTTTAGGTCCAAAACTCATGTTTGGGGTGGTTTCGCTCAATTTCGTTGTTGCACGTCACCCATTCCGAAAATGGGTGTCGGGTGCATAAAAGCACGAGTTTTTGCCACCAGAACCATTTCTTCGTTTTTCACAACAAACATGCCCAATCCACTACTTTAGGTCCAAAACTCATGTTTGGGGTGGTTTCACGCAATTTCCTTGTCGCACGTCACCCATTCCGAAAACGGGTGTCGGGTGCATAAAACCACAAGTTTTTGCCACCGGAACCATTTCTTCGTTTTTCGCAACGAACATGCCCAATCCACTACTTTAGGTCCAAAACTCATGTTTGGGGTGGTTTCGCTCAATTTCGTTGTCGCACGTCACCCATTCCAAAAATGGGTGTCGGGTGCATAAAAGCACGAGATTTTGCCACCCGAACCATTTCTTCGTTTTTCGCAACGAACATGCCCAATCCACTACTTTAGGTCCAAAACTCATGTTTGGGGTGGTTTCGCGCAATTTCGTTGCCGCACGTCACCCATTCCGAAAACGGGTGTCGGGTGCATACAAAGCACGAGTTTTTGCCACCGGAACCATTTCTTCGTTTTTCGCAACGAACATGCCCAATCCACTACTTTAGGTCCAAAACTCATGTTTGGGGTGGTTTCGCGCAATTTCGTTGCCGCACGTCACGCATTCCAAAAACGGGTGTTGGGTGCATACAAAGCACGAGTTTTTGCCACCGGTACGATTTCTTCGTTTTTCGCAACGAACATGCCCAATCCACTACTTTAGGTCCTAAACTCATGTTTGGGGTGGTTTCACGCAATTTCGTTGCCGCACGTCACCCATTCCGAAAACGGGTGTCGGGTGCATAAAACCACAAGTTTTTGCCACCGGAACCATTTCTTCGTTTTTCGCAACGAACATGCCCAATCCACTACTTTAGGTCCAAAACTCATGTTTGGGGTGGTTTCGCTCAAATTCGTTGTCGCACGTCACCCATTCCGAAAATGGGTGTCGGGTGCATAAAAGCACAAGATTTTGCCACCGGAACCATTTCTTCGTTTTTCGCAACGAACATGCCCAATACACTACTTTAGGTCCAAAACTCATGTTTGGGGTGGTTTCGCGCAATTTCGTTGCCGCACGTCACCCATTCCGAAAACGGGTGTCGGGTGCATACAAAGCACGAGTTTTTGCCACCGGAACCATTTCTTCGTTTTTCGCAACGAACATGCCCAATCCACTACTTTAGGTCCTAAACTCATGTTTGGGGTGGTTTCGCGCAATTTCGTTGTCGCACGTCACCCATTCTGAAAACGGTTGTCGGGTGCATAAAAACACAAGTTTTTGCCACCAGAACCATTTCTTTGTTTTTCGCAACGAGCATGCCCAATCCACTACTTTAGGTCCAAAACTCATATTTGGGGTGGTTTCTCACAATTTCGTTGTCGCACGTCACCCATTCCGAAAACGGGTGTCGGGTGCATACAAAGCACGAGTTTTTTCCACTGGAACCATTTCTTCGTTTTACGCAACGAACATGCCCAATCCACTACTTTAGGTCCTAAACTCATGTTTGGGGTGGTTTCCCGCAATTTCGTTGTCGCACGTCACCCATTCTGAAAACGGTTGTCGGGTGCATACAAAGCACGAGTTTTTGCCACCGGAACCATTTCTTTGTTTTTCACAACGAACATGCCCAATCCACTACTTTAGGTCCAAAACTCATGTTTCGGTTGGTTTCGCGCAATTTCATTGTCGCACGTCACCCATTCCGAAAATGGGTGTCGGGTGCATACAAAGCACGAGTTTTTGCCACCGGAACCATTTCTTCGTTTTTCGCAACGAACATGCCCAATCCACTACTTTAGGTCCAAAACTCATGTTTGGGGTGGTTTCTCGCAATTTCATTGCCGCACGTCACCCATTCCGAAAACGGGTGTCGGGTGCATAAAAGCACGAGATTTTGATACCGGAACCATTTCTTCGTTTTTCGCAACGAACATGCCCAATCCACTACTTTAGGTCCAAAACTTATGTTTGGGGTGGTTTCGCGCAATTTCGTTGCCGCACGTCACCCATTCCGAAAACGGGTGTCGGGTGCATACAAAGCACGAGTTTTTGCAACCGGAACCATTTCTTCGTTTTTCGCAACGAACATGCCCAATCCACTACTTTAGGTCCAAAACTCATGTTTGGGGTGGGTGGTTTCGCTCAATTTCGTTGTCGCATGTCACCCATTCCGAAAATGGGTGTCGGGTGCATAAAAGCACGAGATTTTGCCACCGGAACCATTTCTTCGTTTTTCGCAACGAACATGCCCAATCCACTACTTTAGGTCCAAAATTCATGTTTGGGGTGGTTTCGCGCAATTTCGTTGCCGCACGTCACCCATTCCGAAAACGGGTGTCGGGTGCATACAAAGCACGAGTTTTTGCCACCGGAACCATTTCTTTGTTTTTCGCAACGAACATGCCCAATACACTACTTTAGGTCCAAAACTCATGTTTGGGGTGGTTTCGCGCAATTTCGTTGCCGCACGTCACCCATTCCAAAAACGGGTGTTGGGTGCATACAAAGCACGAGTTTTTGCCACCGGTACCATTTCTTCGTTTTTCGCAACGAACATGCCCAATCCAAGACTTTAGGTCCTAAACTCATGTTTGGGGTGGTTTCACGCAATTTCGTTGTCGCACGTCACCCATTCCGAAAACGGGTGTCGGGTGCATAAAACCACAAGTTTTTGCCACCGGAACCATTTCTTCGTTTTTCGCAATGAACATGCTCAATCCACTACTTTAGGTACAAAACTCATGTTTGGGGTGGTTTCGCTCAATTTCGTTGTCGCACGTCACCCATTCCGAAAATGGGTGTCGGGTGCATAAAAGCACGAGTTTTTGCCACTAGAACCATTTCTTCGTTTTTCAGAACAAACATGCCCAATCCACTACTTTAGGTCCAAAACTCATGTTTGGGGTGGTTTCACGCAATTTCGTTGTCGCACGTCACCCATTCCGAAAACGGGTGTCGGGTGCATAAAACCACAAGTTTTTGCCACCGGAACCATTTCTTTGTTTTTCGCAACGAACATGCCCAATCCACTACTTCAGGTCCAAAACTCATGTTTGGGGTGGTTTCGCTCAATTTCGTTGTCGCACGTCACCCATTCCGAAAATGGGTGTCGGGTGCATAAAAGCACGAGATTTTGCCACCGGAACCATTTCTTCGTTTTTCGCAACGAACATGCCCAATACACTACTTTAGGTCCAAAACTCATGTTTGGGGTGGTTTCGCGCAATTTCGTTGCCGCACGTCACCCATTCCGAAAACGGGTGTCGGGTGCATACAAAGCACGAGTTTTTGCCACCGGAACCATTTCTTCGTTTTTCGCAACGAACATGCCCAATCCACTACTTTAGGTCCTAAACTCATGTTTGGGGTGGTTTCGCGCAATTTCGTTGTCGCACGTCACCCATTCTGAAAACGGTTGTCGGGTGCATAAAAACACAAGTTTTTGCCACCAGAACCATTTCTTCGTTTTTCGCAACGAGCATGCCCAATCCACTACTTTAGGTCCAAAACTCATATTTGGGGTGGTTTCTCGCAAATTCGTTGTCGCACGTCACCCATTCCGAAAACGGGTGTCGGGTGCATACAAAGCACGAGTTTTTGCCACCGGAACCATTTCTTCGTTTTTCGCAACGAACATGCCCAATCCACTACTTTAGGTCCTAAACTCATGTTTGGGGTGGTTTCCCGCAATTTCGTTGTCGCACGTCACCCATTCTGAAAACGGTTGTCGGGTGCATACAAAGCACGAGTTTTTGCCACCGGAACCATTTCTTTGTTTTTCACAACGAACATGCCCAATCCACTACTTTAGGTCCAAAACTCATGTTTGGGTTGGTTTCGCGCAATTTCGTTGTCGCACGTCACCCATTCCGAAAATGGGTGTCGGGTGCATACAAAGCACGAGTTTTTGCCACCGGAACCATTTCTTCGTTTTTCGCAACGAACATGCCCAATCCACTACTTTAGGTCCAAAACTCATGTTTGGGGTGGTTTCTCGCAATTTCATTGCCGCACGTCACCCATTCCGAAAACGGGTGTCGGGTGCATAAAAGCATGAGATTTTGCCACCGGAACCATTTCTTCGTTTTTCGCAACGAACATGCCCAATCCACTACTTTAGGTCCAAAACTTATGTTTGGGGTGGTTTCGCGCAATTTCGTTGCCGCACGTCACCCATTCCGAAAACGGGTGTCGGGTGCATACAAAGCACGAGTTTTTGCCACCGGAACCATTTCTTCGTTTTTCGCAACAAACATGCCCAATCCACTACTTTAGGTCCAAAACTCATGTTTGGGGTGGTTTCGCTCAATTTCGTTGTCGCACGTCACCCATTCCGAAAACGGGCGTCGGGTGCATAAAAGCACGAGTTTTTGCCACCGTAACCATTTCTTCGTTTTTCGCAACGAACATGCCCAATCCACTACTTTAGGTCCAAAAATCATATTTGGGGTGGTTTCTCGCAATTTCGTTGTCGCACGTTACCCTTTCCGAAAACGGGTGTCGGGGTGCATACGAAGCACGAATTTTTTGCCACCGGAACCATTTCTTCGTTTTTCGCAACAAACATGCCCAATCCACTACTTTAGGTCCAAAACTCATGTTTGGGGTGGTTTCACGCAATTTCGTTGTCGCACGTCACCCATTCCGAAAACGGGTGTCGGGTGCATAAAACCACAAGTTTTTGCCACCGGAACCATTTCTTCGTTTTTCGCAACGAACATGCCCAATCCACTACTTTAGGTCCAAAACTCATGTTTGGGGTGGTTTCGCTCAATTTCGTTGTCGCACATCACCCATTCCGAAAATGGGTGTCGGGTGCATAAAAGCACAAGTTTTTGCCACTAGAACCGTTTCTTTGTTTTTCACAACGAACATGCCCAATCCACTACTTTAGGTCCAAAACTCATGTTTGGGTTGGTTTCGTGCAATTTCGTTGTCGCACGTCACCCTTTCCGAAAACAGGTGTCGGGTGCATACAAAGCACGAGTTTTTGCCACCGGAACCATTTCTTCATTTTTCGCTACGCACATGCCCAATCCACTACTTTAGGTCCAAAACTCATGTTTGGGGTGGTTTCGCACAATTTCGTTGTCGCACGTCATCCATTTTGAAAACGGTTGTCGGGTGCATACAAAGCACGAGTTTTTGCCACCGGAACCATTTCTTCGTTTTTCGCAACGAACATGCCCAATCCACTACTTTAGGTCCAAAACTCATGTTTGGGTTGGTTTCGCGCAATTTCGTTCTCGCACGTCACCTATTCCGAAAATGGGTGTCGGGTGCATACAAAGCACGAGTTTTTGCCACAGGAACCATTTCTTCATTTTTCGCAACGAACATGCCCAATCCACTACTTTAGGTCCAAAACTCATGTTTGGGGTGGTTTCGCGCAATTTCGTTGCCGCACGTCACCCATTCCAAAAACGAGTGTCGGGTGCATACAAAGCACGAGTTTTTGCCACCGGAACCATTTCTTCGTTTTTCGCAACGAACATGCCCAATCCACTACTTTAGGTCCTAAACTCATGTTTGGGGTGGTTTCACGCAATTTCGTTGTCGCACGTCACCCATTCCGAAAATGGGTGTCGGGTGCATAAAACCACAAGTTTTTGCCACCGGAACCATTTCTTCGTTTTTCACAACAAACATGCCCAATCCACTACTTTAGGTCCAAAACTCATGTTTGGGGTGGTTTCGCTCAATTTCGTTGTCGCACGTCACCCATTCCGAAAATGGGTGTCGGGTGCATAAAAGCACGAGTTTTTGCCACCAGAACCATTTCTTCGTTTTTCACAACAAACATGCCCAATCCACTACTTTAGGTCCAAAACTCATGTTTGGGGTGGTTTCACGCAATTTCGTTGTCGCACGTCACCCATTCCGAAAACGGGTGTCGGGTGCATAAAACCACAAGTTTTTGCCACCGGAACCATTTCTTCGTTTTTCGCAACGAACATGCCCAATCCACTACTTTAGGTCCAAAACTCATGTTTGGGTTGGTTTCGCGCAATTTCGTTCTCGCACGTCACCTATTCCGAAAATGGGTGTCGGGTGCATACAAAGCACGAGTTTTTGCCACAGGAACCATTTCTTCGTTTTTCGCAACGAACATGCCCAATCCACTACTTTAGGTCCAAAACTCATGTTTGGGGTGGTTTCGCGCAATTTCGTTGCCGCACGTCACCCATTCCAAAAACGGGTGTCGGGTGCATACAAAGCACGAGTTTTTGCCACCGGAACCATTTCTTCGTTTTTCGCAACGAACATGCCCAATCCACTACTTTAGGTCCTAAACTCATGTTTGGGGTGGTTTCACGCAATTTCGTTGTCGCACGTCACCCATTCCGAAAATGGGTGTCGGGTGCATAAAACCACAAGTTTTTGCCACCGGAACCATTTCTTCGTTTTTCACAACAAACATGCCCAATCCACTACTTTAGGTCCAAAACTCATGTTTGGGGTGGTTTCGCTCAATTTCGTTGTCGCACGTCACCCATTCCGAAAATGGGTGTCGGGTGCATAAAAGCACGAGTTTTTGCCACCAGAACCATTTCTTCGTTTTTCACAACAAACATGCCCAATCCACTACTTTAGGTCCAAAACTCATGTTTGGGGTGGTTTCACGCAATTTCGTTGTCGCACGTCACCCATTCCGAAAACGGGTGTCGGGTGCATAAAACCACAAGTTTTTGCCACCGGAACCATTTCTTCGTTTTTCGCAACGAACATGCCCAATCCACTACTTTAGGTCCAAAACTCATGTTTGGGGTGGTTTCGCTCAATTTCGTTGTCGCACGTCACCCATTCCGAAAACGGGTGTCGGGTGCATAAAAGCACGAGTTTTTGCCACCGGAACCATTTCTTTGTTTTTCACAACGAACATGCCCAATCCACTACTTTAGGTCCAAAACTCATGTTTGGGTTGGTTTCGCGCAATTTTGTTGTCGCACGTCACCCATTCCGAAAACGGGTGTCGGGTGCATACAAAGCACGAGTTTTTGCCACCGGAACCATTTCTTCGTTTTTCGCAACGAACATGCCCAATCCACTACTTTAGGTCCAAAACTCATGTTTGGGGTGGTTTCTCGCAATTTCGTTGCCGCACGTCACCCATTCCGAAAACGGGTGTTGGGTGCGTAAAAGCACGAGATTTTGCCACCGGAACCATTTCTTCGTTTTTCGCAACGAAAATGCCCAATCCACTACTTTAGGTCCAAAACTCATGTTTGGGGTGGTTTCGCGCAATTTCGTTGCCGCACGTCACCCATTCCGAAAACGGGTGTCGGATGCATACAAAGCACGAGTTTTTGCCACCGGAACCATTTCTTCGTTTTTCGCAACAAACATGCCCAATCCACTACTTTAGGTCCAAAACTCATGTTTGGGGTGGTTTCGCGCAATTTCGTTGTCGCACGTCACCCATTCTGAATACGGTTGTCGGGTGCATAAAAACACAAGTTTTTGCCACCGGAACCATTTCTTCGTTTTTCGCAACGAACATGCCCAATCCACTACTTTAGGTCCAAAACTCATATTTGGGGTCATTTCTCGCAATTTCGTTGTCGCACGTCACCCATTCCGAAAACGGGTGTCGGGGTGCATACAAAGCACGAGTTTTTGCCACCAGAACCATTTCTTCGTTTTTAACAACAAACATGCCCAATCCACTACTTTAGGTCCAAAACTCATGTTTGGGGTGGTTTCACGCAATTTCGTTGTCGCACGTCACCCATTTCGAAAACGGGTGTCGAGTGCATAAAACCACAAGTTTTTGCCACCGGAACCATTTCTTCGTTTTTCGCAACGAACATGCCCAATCCACTACTTTAGATCCAAAACTCATGTTTGGGGTGGTTTCGCTCAATTTCGTTGTCGCACGTCACCCATTCCGAAAATGGGTGTCAGGTGCATAAAAGCACGAGTTTTTGCCACCGGAACCATTTCTTCGTTTTTCACAACGAACATTCCCAATCCACTACTTTAGGTCCAAAACTCATGTTTGGGTTGGTTTCGCGCAATTTCGTTGTCGCACGTCACCTATTCCGAAAACGGGTGTCGGGTGCATACAAAGCACGAGTTTTTGCCACCGGAACCATTTCTTCGTTTTCGCAACGAACATGCCCAATCCACTACTTTAGGTCCAAAACTCATGTTTGGGGTGGTTTCTCGCAATTTCGTTGCCGCACGTCACCCATTCTGAAAACGGTTGTCGGGTGCATACAAAGCACAAGTTTTTGCCACCGGAACCATTTCTTCGTTTTTCGCAACGAACATGCCCAATCCACTACTTTAGGTCCAAAACTCATGTTTGGGTTGGTTTCGCGCAATTTCGTTGTCGCACGTCACCCATTCCGAAAACGGGTGTCGAGTGCATACAAAGCACGAGTTTTTGCCAACGGAACCATTTCTTCGTTTTTCGCAACAAACATGCCCAATCCACTACTTTAGGTCCAAAACTCATGTTTGGGGTGGTTTCTCGCAATTTCGTTGCCGCACGTCACCCGTTCCGAAAATGGGTGTCGGGTGCGTAAAAGCACGAGATTTTGCCACCGGAACCATTTCTTCGTTTTTCGCAACGAACATGCCCAATCCACTACTTTAGGTCCAAAACTCATGTTTGGGGTGGTTTCGCGCAATTTCGTTGCCTCACGTCACACATTCCGAAAACGGGTGTCGGATGCATACAAAGCACGAGTTTTTGCAACCGGAACCATTTCTTCGTTTTTCGCAACGAACATGCCCAATCCACTACTTTAGGTCCAAAACTCATGTTTGGGGTGGTTTCGCGCAATTTCGTTGTCGCACGTCACCCATTCTGAAAACGGTTGTCGGGTGCATAAAAGCACAAGTTTTTGCCACCAGAACCATTTCTTCGTTTTTCGCAACGAACATGCCCAATCCACTACTTTAGGTCCAAAACTCATGTTTGGGATGGTTTCTCGCAATTTCGTTGTAGCATGTCACCCATTCCGAAAACGGGTGTCGGGGGTGCATACAAAGCACGAGTTTTTGCCACCAGAACCATTTCTTCATTTTTCGCAACGAACATGCCTAACCCACAACTTTAGGTCCAAAACTCATGTTTGGGGTGGTTTCGCGCAATTTCGTTGTTGCACGTCACCCATTGCGAAAACGGGTGTCGGGTGCACATACAAAGCACGAGTTTTTGCCACCGGAACCATTTCTTCGTTTTTCGCAACGAACATGCCCAATCCACTACTTTAGGTCCAAAACTCATGTTTGCGGTGGTTTCGCTCAATTTCGTTGTCGCACGTCACCCATTCTGAAAACGGTTGTCGGGTGCAAACAAAGCACGAGTTTTTGCCACCGGAACCATTTCTTCGTTTTTCGCAAACGAACATGTCCAATTCACTACTTTAGGTCCAAAACTCATGTTTGGGGTGGTTTCGCGCAATTTCGTTGCCACACGTCACCCATTCCGAAAATGGGTGTCGGGTGCATAAAAGCACGAGTTTTTGCCACCAGAACCATTTCTTCGTTTTTCGCAACGAACATGCCCAATCCACTACTTTAGGTCCAAAACTCATGTTTGGGGTGGTTTCTCGCAATTACGTTGTCGCATGTCACCCATTCCGAAAACGGGTGTCGGGGTGCATACAAAGCACGAGTTTTTGCCACTGGAACCATTTCTTCGTTTTTCGCAACAAACATGCCTAATCCACTACTTTAGGTCCAAAACTCATGTTTGGGGTGGTTTCGCGCAATTTCGTTGTCGCACGTCACCCATTCCGAAAACAGGTGTCGGGTGCATAAAACCACAAGTTTTCCCCCGAAACCGTTTCTTCGTTTTTCGCAACGAACATGCCCAATCCACTTCTTTAGGTCCAAAACTCATGTTTGCGGTGGTTTCGCGCAATTTCGTTGCCGCACGTCACCCATTCCGAAAACGGGTGTCGGGTGCATAAAAGCACGAGTTTTTGCCACCTGAACCATTTCTTCGTTTTTTCGCAACGAACATGCCCACTCCACTACTTTAGGTCCAAAACTCATGTTTGGGCACGTCGCCCATTCCGAAAACTGAAAGGGAAATGTGCCCTTGGGCCATTTTAAGTATTTTGGTGATTGAGTGCCAACACGAGGGGACTTATGTTAATCTATGCTAAGTGATGGACAAAGTGCAAATCAAATATAAAGGTATGATTCTAGACTTAATACATTGGTTTTTGTGTACTAACATGTTTGTCTATGTGCTAGAATTAGAGAAAAATCAATTGGAAAAACTTGGCTCGAAGCAGCCAAAAGTCTGCTCAGTCTGGGTACACCGGACTGTCCGGTGGTGCACCGGACAGTGTCCGGTGCGCCAGGCTGGCTCTGGCGAACTGGCCGCTCTCGGGACTTCGACGGTGGCGTGCGGCTATAAATCATCGGACTATCCGGTGGTGCACCGGACTGTCCGGTGAGCCAACAGTAGGCTAGGCCAACGGTCGGCCGCGTAATCCGCACGCGACGCGTGGCAAGAGCCAACGGTCTGAAGGGGCATCGGACTGTCCGCTGTGCACCGGACAGTGTCCGGTGCGCCAACGGCTCCAAAGCGCCAACGGTTGGCTTCGCCAAAGAAGGAAAGAAATCCGCACCGGACAGTGTCCGGTGGTGCACCGAACTGTCCGGTGCGCCAGACGACAGAAGGCAAGAATTGCCTTCTTGAAATGCTCTCAATGGCTCCTAGCTGCCTTGGGGCTATAAAAGGGACCCCTAGGCGCATGGAGGAGTACACCAAGCATTCCTTGAGCATTGTTGATCACTCACACTTCATTCTTGCGCACTTGTTCGACACTCTTAGTGATTTGAGCTCTGTTCTAGTGAGAACCTCGAGATATTGTCTTGAGCTCAAGTCTTGCTCTTGTGTGTGCGTATTTGCTGTGGATTTGAGTGTGTTGCTTCCATCCCTTACTCTTGTGCTTCATTGTGATTCTTATTGTAAGGGCGAGAGACTCCAAGTTGTGGAGATTCCTCGCAAATGGGAAAGAGTAAAGTAAAGAAGAACACCGTGGTATTCAAGTTGATCATTGGATCACTTGAGAGGAGTTGAGTGCAACTCTCGTCCGTTGGGACGCCACAACGTGGAATAGGCAAGTTTTGTACTTGGCCGAACCACGGGATAAATCCTCGTGTCTCTTGTGCTTGTCCTTATTGTGTCTATTGTGCTTCACAAGAGCTCTTCTCTCTACTCACTTGATTTCATTGTTCTAACTCTTAATCAAGTTTGTGGTGTTAAGTTTTAAGTTTTACAGGATCACCTATTCACCCCCCCTCTAGGTGCTCTCAATTGGTATCAGAACCGTTCTCTTCAAGAAAGGGACTAATCGCCCGAAGAGATGGATCCTAAGGGCAAGGGGATGGTGGTCAATGATAAGGAGAAGGAGTCCTTCGTCAATGATCCAAAGGATGACAAGCCTACTGACTCAGGCTCGGGCCACAAAAGAAAAGACGGGAGGAAGAAGAAGACAAGGCGCATCAAGGAGATAGTCTACTACGACAGCGACGAATCTTCCTCTTCCCAAAAGGACGACGACAACGACTACGAGAAAAAGAAGACGGTTAATTCAAACTTTTCCTTTGATTATTCTCGTATTCCGCAAAGTTCCAATGCTCACTTGCTTTCCATTCCCCACGGTAAACCTCCCCACTTTGATGGAGAGGACTACGGATTTCGGAGCCACAAAATGCGTAGCCACTTGTTCTCTCTCCATCCAAGTATATGGGAGATAGTAGAAAATGGAATGCACTTTGATAGTACGGATAGTCCCATGTTCATTAATGAGCAAATTCACAAAAATGCACAAGCTACTACTGTTCTTCTAGCTTCATTGTACAGGGATGAATACCATAAGGTGTGTGGCTTGGATAACGCCAAGCAGATTTGGGACACCCTCAAAATCTCTCATGAGGGGAACGACGTCACCATGCTCACCAAGATGGAGTTGGTGGAGGGCGAACTTGGGAGATTCGCAATGATCAGGGGCGAGGAGCCAACCCAAACGTACAACCGGCTCAACACCCTAGTCAACAAAATAAGGAGCTATGGAAGCACGCGATGGAAGGACCACGACGTTGTCCTCCTAATGCTAAGGTCTTTTACTGTCCTTGATCCACATCTTGTGAACAATATTCGTGAGAATCCTAGGTACACCAAGATGACGCCCGAGGAGATACTTGGAAAGTTCGTAAGCGGGCGGATGATGATCAAGGAGGCCAGATACGTTGATGATGTGTTGAATGGCCCAATCCAAGAGCCTCAAACCATTGCTCTCAAAGCATCGAGGAGCAAGGAGGCGCTACCAAGCAAGGTGGCACAAGTTGAGGCGGCCGGGCTTAATGATGAAGAAATGGCCCTCATCATCAAGCGTTTCAAGACGTCGCTAAGGGGTCGCAAGGAGCATCCCAACAAGACCAAGACGAAGGGGAAGCGCTCATGCTTCAAATGTGGTAAGATTGGTCATTTTATCGCTAATTGTCCCGATAATGATAGTGACCAGGAACAAGGGAACAAGAGGGAAAAGAAGAAGACTTACAAGAAGGCTAAGGGCGAGGCACACCTTGGAAAGGAGTGGGACTCAGATTGTTCGTCGTCCGACTCCGACAACGAAGGACTCACCACCACCGCCTTCAACAAGTCGGCCCTCTTCCCCGACGAGCATCACACCTGCCTCATGGCAAGGGAAAGGAAGGTAAGCACTCGTGATAATAGTACTTACGCTTCCTCAAGTGATGAAGAATCTAGCGATGATGAAATAGACTATTCATGTTTATTCAAGGGCCTAGATAGAACTAAGGTTGATAAGATTAATGAATTAATTGATGCCTTGAATGATAAAAATAGGTTATTAGAAAAGCAAGAGGATCTTTTGTATGAAGAACATGATAAGTTTGTAGAGGCACAAAAATCCCTTGCTTTAGAAATAACAAGGAATGAAATGCTTTCTTGTGAATTGTCTACATGTCATGACTCTATTTCTAGCTTAAAGATCATAAATAATGATTTGAGTGCTAAGTTAGAAATAGCTAATAAATCAACATCTTGTGTAGAACATGTTGTAGTTTGCAATAGGTGTAAAGATTTTAATGTTGATGCTTGTAGTGAACACCTAGTTTCAATTTCTAAACTGAATGATGAAGTGGCTAGTCTTAATGCCCAACTTAAGACTAGCAAAAATGGTTTTGATAAACTAAAATTTGCAAGGGATGCCTACACGGTTGGTAGACACCCCTCAATTAAGGATGGGCTTGGCTTCAAGAGGGAAGCCAAGAACTTGACAAGTCATAAGGCTCCCATCTCCATCAACGAGAAAGGGAAGGCCCCTATGGCAAATAGTATTCAAAAGAACCATGCTTTCTTATACCATGATAGGAAATATTCTAGGAATGTTCACCATGATAGAAGTTGCAATGATGTTGTTTCACATGCTTATGATTCAAATGCAATGCTTGCTTCAAGTTCTTCTATGATGTATGATAGAAGTTTGGCCAGGAAAAATGTCATTCAACAAGAAGTTTGGCCAGGAAAAATGTCATTCAACATGTGCCTAGGAGAAATGCTCATGTAACTAGGAAAACAAGTAATGAACCTTCTACAATCTATCATGCTTTAAATGCTTCCTTTGCTATTTGTAGAAAGGATAAGAAGATAGTTGCTAGAAAATTAGGGGCAAAATGCAAGGAAGATAAAACTTGCATTTGGGTCCCTAAGGCTATTTGTACTAACCTTGTAGGACCCAACAAGAGTTGGTGACCTAAGACCCAAGCCTAAATTTGCCTCGCAGGTTTATGCATCCGGGGCTCAAGCTGGATTATCAACAGCGGATGCACAAACCACATGGCGGGGGAAAAGAGGATGTTCTCTTCCTATGTCAAGAACAAGGATCCCCAAGATTCAATCATATTTAGTGATGGGAACCAAGGCAAGGTAAAAGGGTTAGGAAAAATTGCTATTTCATCCGAGCACTCTATTTCTAATGTGTTCTTAGTTGAGTCGCTTGGATATAACTTGTTGTCTGTGAGCCAACTGTGTAATATGGGATATAACTGTTTATTCACAAATGTAGATGTGTCTGTCTTTAGAAGAAGTGATGGTTCATTAGCTTTTAAGGGTATACTAGACGGCAAACTTTATTTAGTTGATTTTGCAAAAGAGGAGGCCGGTCTAGATGCATGCTTAATTGCTAAGACTAACATGTGCTGGCTGTGGCATCGCCGTTTAGCACATGTGGGGATGAAGAACCTTCACAAGCTTCTAAAGGGAGAACACGTGATAGGTCTAACTAATGTAACTTTCGAAAAAGATAGACCTTGTGCAGCTTGTCAAGCAGGTAAACAGGTGGGAAGCTCTCATCATGCCAAAAATGTGATGACAACATCAAGACCCCTGGAGTTACTTCATATGGACCTCTTCGGACCCGTCGCCTATCTAAGCATAGGAGGAAGTAAGTATGGTCTTGTTATAGTTGATGATTTTTCCCGCTTCACTTGGGTATTCTTTTTGCAGGATAAATCTGAAACCCAAGGGACCCTCAAGCGCTTCCTAAGGAGAGCCCAAAACGATTTTGAGCTCAAAGTGAAGAAGATAAGGAGCGACAATGGGTTCGAGTTCAAGAATCTTCAAGTGGAGGAGTATCTTGAGGAGGAAGGAATCAAGCTCGAGTTCTCCGCTACTTACACACCACAACAAAATGGTGTGGTAGAGAGGAAGAACAGGACGCTACTAGACATGGCGAGGACGATGCTTGGTGAATTCAAGACGCTTGAACGGTTTTGGACGGAAGCCGTGAGCACGGCTTGCCACGCCATAAACCGGGTCTACCTTCATCGCCTCCTCAAGAAGACTTCATATGAGCTTCTAACCGGTAACAAACCCAATGTGTCTTACTTTCGTGTATTTGGGAGCAAATGTTACATTCTAGTGAAGAAAGGTAGGAATTCCAAGTTTGCTCCCAAAGCTGTAGAAGGGTTTTTGTTAGGTTATGACTCAAATACAAAGGCGTATAGGGTCTTCAACAAATCATCGGGTTTGGTTGAAGTCTCTAGCGATGTTGTATTTGATGAGACTAATGGCTCTCCAAGAGAGCAAGTTGTTGATCTTGATGATGTAGATGAAGAAGACGTTCCAACGGCCGCAATGCGCACCATGGCGATTGGTGATGTACGACCACAGGAACAAAAGGAGCAAGATCAACCTTCTTCCTCAATGGTGCACCCCCCAACTCAAGACGATGAACAGGTCCATCAAGAGGAGGCGTGTGATCAAGGGGGAGCACAAAATGATCATTTAATGGAGGAAGAAGCTCAACCGGCACCTCCAACCCAAGTTCGAGTGAGGATTCAAAGGAATCATCCCGTCGACCAAATATTGGGTGACATAAGATAGGGAGTAACTACTCGTTCTAGATTAGTTAATTTTTGTGAACATTACTCCTTTGTCTCTTCTATTGAGCCTTTCAGGGTAGAAGAGGCCTTGCTAGATCCGGACTGGGTGTTGGCCATGCAAGAGGAGCTCAACAACTTCAAGAGAAATGAAGTTTGGACACTGGTGCCTCGTCCCAAGCAAAATGTTGTGGGAACCAAGTGGGTGTTCCGCAACAAACAAGACGAGCACGGGGTGGTGACAAGGAACAAGGCACGACTTGTGGCAAAAGGTTATGCCCAAGTCACAGGTTTGGACTTTGAGGAGACTTTTGCTCCTGTGGCTATGCTAGAGTCAATTCGCATATTGTTAGCCTATGCTACTCACCATTCTTTCAGGTTGTTCCAAATGGATGTGAAGAGCGCTTTCCTCAACGGGCCAATCAAGGAGGAGGTGTACGTGGAGCAACCCCCTGGCTTCGAGGATGAACGGTACCCCGACCACGTGTGTAAACTCTCTAAGGCGCTCTATGGACTTAAGCAAGCCCCAAGAGCATGGTATGAATGCCTTAGAGACTTTTTAATTGCTAATGCTTTCAAGGTTGGGAAAGCCGATCCAACTCTTTTCACTAAGACATGTGATGGTGATTTATTTGTGTGGCAAATTTATGTCGACGACATAATATTTGGTTCTACTAACCAAAAGTCTTGTGAAGAGTTTAGCAGGGTGATGATTCAAAAGTTCGAGATGTCGATGATGGGTGAGTTGAGCTATTTCCTTGGGTTCCAAGTGAAGCAACTCAAGGATGGGACCTTCATCTCCCAAACGAAGTACACGCAAGACTTGATCAAGCGGTTTGGGATGAAGGACGCCAAGCCCGCAAAGACTCCAATGGGAATCGACGGACACACCGACCTCAACAAAGGAGGTAAGTCCGTTGATCAAAAGGCATACCGGTCTATGATAGGGTCCTTACTTTATTTATGTGCTAGTAGACCGGATATTATGCTTAGCGTATGCATATGTGCTAGATTTCAATCCGATCCAAGGGAGTGTCACTTAGTGGCCGTGAAGCGAATTCTTAGATATTTAGTCGCTACGCCTTGCTTCGAGATCTGGTATCCAAAGGGGTCTACCTTTGACTTAATTGGATATTCAGACTCCGACTATGCTGGATGTAAGGTCGATAGGAAGAGTACATCGGGGACGTGCCAATTCTTAGGAAGGTCCCTGGTGTCGTGGAGTTCTAAGAAACAAACCTCCGTTGCCCTATCCACCGCTGAGGCCGAGTATGTTGCCGTAGGACAGTGCTGCGCGCAACTACTTTGGATGAGGCAAACCCTCAGGGACTTTGGCTACAATCTGAGCAAAGTCCCACTCCTATGTGATAATGAGAGTGCTATCCGCATGGCGGATAATCCTGTTGAGCACAGCCGCACAAAGCACATTGACATCCGGCATCACTTTTTGAGAGACCACCAGCAAAAGGGAGATATCGAAGTGTTTCATGTTAGCACCGAGAACCAGCTAGCCGATATCTTTACCAAGCCTCTAGATGAGTCGACCTTTTGCAGGCTGCGTAGTGAGCTAAATGTCTTAGATTCGTGGAACTTGGATTGATTTATAGGATACATGTGTTTTATGCCTTGATCATGTTCCTTAATGCATTTTGTTGTTTATTTATGGTGCTCAAGTTGTACAAGCACTCCCCGGACCTCACAAGTCCATTTGCAAGTGATGCACATATTTAGGGGAAGATGTGCTACAACTTGACCCTTTGAGGCTAACTGTGTGCTTGAGTTTGCTTAATTTAGTCTCAAAGAAGGTTTGAAAGGGAAAAGGTGGACTTGGACCATGCAAGACTTCCACTGCACTCCGATGAAAGAGTAACTGAATCCAAGTTCATCTTTGTAATCTTATTGCCTTTTTACTCTTAGTTGAAGATTTTGGTGAGGCAATGGGGTTAAAGGGCCAAAATTGATCCCGTTTTGGTGCTTGATGCCAAAAGGAGGAGAAAATAAGGCCAAAGCAAGAAATGGATCAGCTACCACTTGAGAATTTTGAAAATAGTAGAGTTAGAGTTTTTGTTTGTCAAAATACTCTTGTTTGTCCCTTATTGTCAAAACATTGGTCTCTTGTGGGGAGAAGGCTTGATTATGGGAAAAAGGGGGAGTTTTTGAATCTTTGATCAATTTCTCTTGAAATATCTCTCTTTATGCTTCAACAAGTGTGTTTGACTTAGAGATAGGAAATTGAGTTTGATTTGCAAAAAAAACCAAGTGGTGGCAAAGAATGATCCATATATGCCAAATTTGAATTTGTTTCAAATTTGTATTGATGTTGCACTTCCTTTGTTTGCTTTTTATTGTGTTGGCATAAATCACCAAAAAGGGGGAGATTGAAAGGGAAATGTGCCCTTGGGCCATTTCTAAGTATTTTGGTGATTGAGTGCCAACACGAGGGGACTTATGTTAATCTATGCTAAGGATGGACAAAGTGCAAATCAAATACAAAGGTATGATTCTAGACTTAGTACATTGGTTTTTGTGTACTAACATGTTTGTCTAAATGCTAGAATCAGAGAAAAATCAATTGGAAAAACTTGACTCGAAGCAGCCAAAAGTCTGCTCAGTCTGGGTGCACCGGACAGTGTCTGGTGCGCCAGGCTGGCTCTGGCAAACTGGCCGCTCTCGGGACTTCGACGGTGGCGTACGGCTATAAATCACCGGACTGTCCGGTGGTGCACCGGACTGTCCGGTGAGCCAACAGTAGGCTGGGCCAACGGTCGGCCGCGTAATCCGCGCGTGACGCGTGGCAAGAGCCAACGGTCAGAAGGGACACCGGACTGTCCGGTGTGCATCGGACAGTGTCCGGTGCGCCAACGGCTCCAAAGCGCTAACGGTCGGCTTCGCCAAAGAAGGAAAGAAATCCGCACCGGATAGTGTCCGGTGGTGCACCGGACTGTCCGGTCCGCCAGGCGACAGAAGGCAAGAATTGCCTTCTTGAAATGCTCTCAATGGCTCCTAGCTGCCTTGGGGCTATAAAAGGGACCCCTAGGCGCATGGAGGAGTACACCAAGCATTCCTTGAGCATTGTTGATCACTCACACTTCATTCTTGCGCACTTGTTCGACACTCTTAGTGATTTGAGCTCTGTTCTAGTGAGAACCTCGAGATATTGTCTTGAGCTCGAGTCTTGCTCTTGTGTGTGCGTATTTGCTATGGATTTGAGTGTGTTGCTTCCATCCCTTACTCTTGTGCTTCAGTGTGATTCTTATTGTAAGGGCGAGAGACTCCAAGTTGTGGAGATTCCTCGCAAATGGGAAAGAGTAAAGTAAAGAAGAACATCGTGGTATTCAAGTTGATCATTGGATCACTTGTGAGGAGTTGAGTGCAACTCTCGTCCGTTGGGACGCCACAACGTGGAATAGGCAAGTTTTGTACTTGGCCGAACCACGGGATAAATCCTCGTGTTTCTTGTGCTTGTCCTTATTGTGTCTATTGTGCTTCACAAGAGCTCTTCTCTCTACTCACTTGATTTCATTGTTCTAACTCTTAATCAAGTTTGTGGTGTTAAGTTTTAAGTTTTACAGGATCACCTATTCACCCCCCTCTAGGTGCTCTCAAAAACGGGTGTCGGGGTGCATACAAAGCACGAGTTTTTTGCCACCAGAACCATTTCTTCGTTTTTCGCAACAAACATGCCCAATCCACTACTTTAGGTCCAAAACTCATGTTTCGGGTGGCTTTGCGCAATTTTGTTGTCGCACGTCACCCATTCCGAAAACGGGTGTCGGGTGCATAAAACCACAAGTTTTTGCCATCGGAACCATTTCTTCGTTTTTCACAACGAACATGCCCAATCCACTACTTTAGGTCCAAAACTCATGTTTGGGGTGGCTTTGCGCAATTTTGTTGTCGCACGTCACCCATTCCGAAAACGGGTGTCGGGTGCATAAAACCACAAGTTTTTGCCATCGGAACCATTTCTTCGTTTTTCACAACGAACATGCCCAATCCACTACTTTAGGTCCAAAACTCATGTTTGGGGTGGTTTCGCTCAATTTCGTTGTCGCACGTCACTCATTCCGAAAATGGGTGTCGGGTGCATAGAAGCACGAGTTTTTGCCACCAGAACAATTTCTTCGTTTTTCGCAACGAACATGCCCAATCCACTACTTTAGGTCCAAAACTCATGTTTGGGGTGGTTTCGCGCAATTTCGTTGTCGCACGTCACCCATTCCGAAAACGGGTGTCGGGTGCATACAAAGCACGAGTTTTTACCACCGGAACCATTCCTTCGTTTTTCGCAACCAACATGCCCAATCCACTACTCTAGGTCCAAAACTCATGTTTGGGGTGGTTTCACGCAATTTTGTTGCCACATGTCACCCATTCTGAAAACGGTTGTCGGGGATGGATACAAAGCACGAGTTTTTGCCACCAGAACCATTTCTTCATTTTTCGCAACGAGCATGCCCAAACCACTACTTTTGGTCCAAAACTCATGTTTGGGGTGGTTTCGCGTAATTTCGTTGCCGCACGTCACCCATTCCGAAAACGAGTGTCGGGTGCATAAAAGCACGAGTTTTTGCCACCGGAACCATTTCTTCGTTTTTCGCAACGAACATGGCCAATCCACTACTTTAGGTCCAAAACTCATGTTTGGGGTGGTTTCGTGTAATTTCGTTGTCGCACGTCACCCATTCCGAAAACGGGTGTTGGGGTGCATACAAAGCACGAGTTTTTGCCACCGGAACCATTTCTTTGTTTTTCGCAACGAAATGCGCAATCCACTACTTTATGTCCAAAACTCATGTTTGAGGTGGTTTCGCGCAATTTCGTTGTCGCACGTCACCCATTCCGAAAACGGGTATCGGGGTGCATAAAAGCATGAGTTTTGGCCACCGGAACCATTTCTTCGTTTTTGCAACGAACATGCCCAATCCACTACTTTAGGTCCAAAACTCATGTTTGGGGTGGTTTCGCACAATTTCGTTGTCACACGTCACCCTTTCCGAAAACGGGTGTCGGGTGCATACAAAGCACGAGTTTTTGCCACCGGAACCATTTCTTCGTTTTTCGCAACGAACATGCCCAATCCACTACTTTAGTTCCAAAACTCATGTTTGGGGTAATTTCGCGCAATTTCGTTGCCGCACGTCACCCATTCTGAAAACGGTTGTCGGGGTGCATACAAAGCACGAGTTTTTGTCACCGGAACCATTTCTTCGTTTTTCGCAACGAACATGCCCAATCCACGACTTTAGGACCAAAACTCATGTTTGGGGTGGTTTCGCGCAATTTCGTTGTTGCACGTCACCCATTCCGAAAACGGGTGTCGGGTGCATAGAAAGCACGAGTTTTTGCCACCGGAACCATTTCTTCGTTTTTCGCAACGAACATGCCCAATCCACTACTTTAGGTCCAAAACTCATGTTTGGGGTGGTTTCGCGCAATTTCGTTGTCGCACGTCACCCATTCCGAAAACGGGTGTCGGGTGCATACAAAGCACGAGTTTTTACCACCGGAACCATTCCTTCGTTTTTCGCAACCAACATGCCCAATCCACTACTTTAGGTCCAAAACTCATGTTTGGGGTGGTTTCACGCAATTTCGTTGCCACACGTCACCCATTCTGAAAACGGTTGTCGGGGATGCATACAAAGCACGAGTTTTTGCCACCGGAACCATTTCTTCATTTTTCGCAACGAGCATGCCCAATCCACTACTTTTGGTCCAAAACTCATGTTTGAGGTGGTTTCGCGTAATTTCGTTGCCGCACGTCACCCATTCCGAAAACGAGTGTCGGGTGCATAAAAGCACGAGTTTTTGCCACCGGAACCATTTCTTCGTTTTTCGCAACGAACATGGCCAATCCACTACTTTAGGTCCAAAACTCATGTTTGGGGTGGTTTCGTGTAATTTCGTTGTCGCACGTCACCCATTCCGAAAACGGGTGTCGGGGTGCATACAAAGCACGAGTTTTTGCCACCGGAACCATTTCTTTGTTTTTCGCAACAAAATGCCCAATCCACTACTTTAAGTCCAAAACTCATGTTTGAGGTGGTTTCGCGCAATTTCGTTGTCGCACGTCACCCATTCCGAAAATGGGTATCGGGGTGCATAAAAGCATGAGTTTTTGCCACCGGAACCATTTCTTCGTTTTTGCAACGAACATGCCCAATCCACTACTTTAGGTCCAAAACTCATGTTTGGGGTGGTTTCACACAATTTCGTTGTCACACGTCACCCTTTCCGAAAACGGGTGTCGGGTGCATACAAAGCACGAGTTTTTGCCACCGGAACCATTTCTTCGTTTTTCGCAACGAACATGCCCAATCCACTACTTTAGTTCCAAAACTTATGTTTGGGGTAATTTCGCGCAATTTCGTTGCCGCACGTCACCCATTCTGAAAACGGTTGTCGGGGTGCATACAAAGCACGAGTTTTTGTCACCGGAACCATTTCTTCGTTTTTCGCAACGAACATGCCCAATCCACGACTTTAGGACCAAAACTCATGTTTGGGGTGGTTTCGCGCAATTTCGTTGTTGCACGTCACCCATTCCGAAATGGGTGTCGGGTGCATAGAAAGCACGAGTTTTTGCCACCGGAACCATTTCTTTGTTTTTTGCAACGAACACGCCCAATCCACTACTTTAGGTCCAAAACTCATGTTTGGGGTGGTTTCGCGCAATTTCGTTGTCGCACGTCACCCATTCTGAAAACGGTTGTCGGGTGCATACAAAGCACGAGTTTTTGCCACCAGAACCATTTCTTCATTTTTCGCAACGAACATGCCCAATCCACTACTTTAGGTCCAAAACTCATGTTTGGGGTGGTTTCGCGCAATTTCGTTGCCGCACGTCACCCATTCCGAAAACGGGTGTCGGGTGCATAAAAGCACAAGTTTTTGCCACCAGAACCATTTCTTCGTTTTTCGCAACGAACATGCCCAATCCACTACTTTAGGTCCAAAACTCATGTTTGGGATGGTTTCTCGCTATTTCGTTGTCACATGTCACCCATTCCGAAAACGGGTGTTGATGAGGACATCACTATGAGTACGACTACACCAGCAGCACCTC
The DNA here is from genome assembly GCF_902167145.1 of Zea mays. Taxonomy (NCBI): domain Eukaryota; kingdom Viridiplantae; phylum Streptophyta; class Magnoliopsida; order Poales; family Poaceae; genus Zea; species Zea mays. The sequence continues at coordinate 60,268,953 of NC_050102.1, read as the reverse complement.
CACATCAAGCGCCACTTCCTTCATTAGCTGGGCCAATCACTCGGGCTCGTGCCAGAGATCTTAACTTCGTCATGCTACTGAAGAATGAGGGCCCAGAAGAATAGACGACCAGCCCAACTGTGGCCCATAGTGGATGACCTAGGGTTGGCCTCCCCTAGGGGCTGCGCCCCCCTCTCTATTTATATAGGAGTTGTGCCTCCTTTGTTCTTCGAGTTTTGTTTTACATCTAGCTTTAGCTACCCCAGAACACGCACAAATATGTGCTGTCCTCTGTGATTTAGAACTCCACCTCGAGTGATATTAAGATTGCTCGCATCTTTTTCTTGTTCGTTCTTCGATTGCGCACAGGAAACGATCTTCGTGATCAGGCCGATCTCGCATCAGCAAGGTCGGTAACCATTGGAAGTTGGTTCAACGATTGCATTGGCGCTTCGGGATCGCTCGTCGTAGTCGGATCGTGAGGGTCTACTTCCACCAAATCGGAATTATCTCCACTCACCGAAAGATCGGGCACTCCAGCTCTATCAAGTGGTATCAGATTTCCAGGTTGATCGATGAGTTTATCGAGTGTTTTTTTTCTCCTACAGTCCACAAAACCACATAAAAATTTAGGTTAGACCTTATACCAGCACCCTTTTGAGCCTCACACCTTCTTTCAATAATTTGCATTGTTGAATTTGTGTGCTTTCGCGTCATTTGTTGCTGGTCGCATTGTGTTTTTTCTCACCATCCTTCTTTCTTCCTTGTTTTTCACCTTCGGTTACATCAAACCCTAGCGCGTCGCAACCATCTTCCTTGTTTTCTCCTTCGGTTACATCAAACCCTAGCGCGCCACAACCATCTTCCTTGTTTCTCTCCTTCGGTTACATCAAACCGAGTCAACGCCACAAACCGAGTCAACGCCGCTTCCTTATTTTTCTCCTTCGGTTACGTCAAAAAAAAACAGAAAAAAAACAAACCGAGTCAACGCCGCTTCCTTGTTTTTCTCCTTCGGTTACGTAAAAAAACAGAAACAAAAAAAGAAAACGAAGGAGAAAGGATACAAAGCGGTTGTCTCATCTCGGTCGTTTTAAACATACCTTCCTTAAACCGGGCATAACTTTTCGCTCGGTTGTTCAAAAAATCTGAAATTTTTATAAGAGCTCGTTGACACCATTCTGAGGCCGGCCTGTTTGGGTTTCGTCAAAATTGTCAAAAAAATTCAGGAAAATAAAGAAAAAATTCGTCAATGTTCTCGCACGCTTTTCAGAGAACTTCCTGATTTTCTGTGGACCACATCTGAACTCTGTTTTAGGTGAAATTACGTGTAGCTCCTAATTTGTTGCTCCTTGTGCTGAGAAAAATATCAAACAAATCATACAAAAAAAGAAAAACAAAATCACCTGTGATTCCTACTAGTGCCTTTTTAGCCTCGCTAGTACAATATTTACGGTACTGCCATTCTGCTAGTTCCATCCGTCCTTTGCACTTGTGGTCAGCAATATAGTTTCGTGTTTTGCACTATAATTCAACTTTGCATTATTGTTTGATCGTGCTAATCCTTGACTTGAGTGCAGCCCACCCAAAACTCCACATATTTCTACGACGAGAAGGTTTCTGTTTCTCCAGGCAATCGCTCATCCAATCTTTCACCGGTTCCACCTGTTGGTTGCAGTTCACCACTGTGGCTTGGTAAGAACGGATAAGAATTTAATAACAACATTTCATTGAGCGAGTTGTCACCACCATTTCCCTGTTGTCGTCGGTTTTTCTCCTTTTGGTGTTTTGGTGTTTGCGCTAACTATGGCAGGAGCACACGACACGGTGGATGCCCAGTTGCTGGAAGTAAGGGGAGAAGTTGATGGACTTGCTGCTGACATTAGGACGATGCATGAACAGCTTGATTCAACGGTCACTTCGACGACCGAGCGTTTCAACCAGCTTGACCTTGCTCAAACGGCGACTCGCACCACACTCGACACCATCCTGGCACGCCTTGATGCGTTGACCACAAAGATGGAGCAGGACTACGGCGGTGACACTGAGCTGGACGATGGAGATCGCCGTGGTCGTGCACGCCGTGTGGTTCGTCATCCCCCTAATGACTTATTTTCTAAGATTAAATTTAAAATTCCACCTTTTCATGGCAAATATGATCCTGCTGCATATCTTGATTGGGAGTTAGAGGTTGAACAAAAATTTTCATGCCATGATATTGCTGCACATTCTCAAGTTAAAGCTGCTATTAGTGAATTTACTGATTTTGCTTTAATTTGGTGGCGTGAGTATAAAATGAAACATTCCACTGCCATTCCAACCACTTGGGATCAGTTGAAAGCTACGATGTGACATCGATTTGTGCCTTCGTATTATGCTCGTGATTTGCTTAATAAAATGTAGCGTTTTCAGCAAGGTTCTCAATCTGTTGAGGACTATTTCCAGGAGTTACAAAAAGGTATGATTCGTTGTGGGATATTGGAGGACAACGACGCTGCTATGCCACATTTTTGTGGTGGTTTAAACCGTGAAATCCAGGATATACTTGATTATAAGGAATATTATGATATGACTACTTTATTTGAATATGCTTGCAAAGCTGAACGTGAAGTGCAGGGACGCTGCTCGAAGACATATTCTAACCCTTTTGCAGGACGAAGCTCGACATCCACCTCAGCACCAGTTCCCCCTGCTCCATCCACGTCCTCCACTACTCCACGCGAGAAGACGACCAAACCAGCCAGCACTGCCCCACCCACAGGTCGTACACGGGATATTCAGTGTCATCACTGTAGAGGATTTGGCCATGTGATTCGAGACTGCCCAAACAAGCGCACTTTGCTCATTCGTGACGATGGTGAGTACTCTTCCGCTAGTGATTCTGAAGAAATTGAACATGCACTACTTGCCACTAACCATGCAGCTCAGGCGGAGGTACATGTCAACCCGAGCGACGCTGATAGGTATGAAAGTCTTGTTGTGCAGCGTGTTTTTAGTACACAGGTTGCTTTGCCCGAGAAGAATCAGCGACACACTCTGTTCCATACAAAGGGTGTTGTGCAGGAGCGGTCAATTCACATCATTATCGACAGCAGCAGTTGCAACAATTTGGCGAGTACCATGTTGGTCGAAAAGTTGTCGTTACCCACTCGTAAGCATCCAAACCCATATCACATTCAATGGCTTAATGATGGTGGTAAAATAAAAATCACGCGTTCCGTGCGTGTTCCTTTCTCCATGGGTGCTTATTCTGATTTTGTTGATTGTGATGTTATTCCCATGGAAGCATGCTCTTTGTTACTTGGTCGACCTTGGCGTATGATACTGATAGCTTGCATCATGGTCGTTCGAATCATTATTCTTTCATTTTTAAGGGTCAGAAAATAATTATACATCCAATGACACCTGAACAAATTGTTAAAGATGATCTTGCCCGAGCTGCCATAACTGCTAAACAACTTGATCCATCGCCCTCTATCCTTCTGAAATCAAGTTGAAGGCTCCTGTTTTACTTGCTACACGTGCTGATTTTGATGATCTACACGGTGCTCATTTGCCATGCTATGCACTTGTATGCTCTAGTGTCCTCATTTCACTTGATGATGCACCATCTTTGGCTATTCCCCCTATGGTTGCTAACCTTTTGCAGGAGTACGCTGATGTCTTTCCCAAAGACTTACCACCGGGTCTCCCACCGCTTCGTGGCATTGAGCACCAGATCGACCTCATCCCCGGCGCACATCTTCCGAACCGCGCACCGTACCGTACAAATCCGGATGAGACGAAGGAGATTCAGCGCCAGGTACAGGCGTTGCTTGACAAGGGATACATTCGTGAGTCTCTTAGCCCTTGCTCTGTTCCTGTGTTACTTGTTCCCAAGAAAGATGGGTCATGGTGTATGTGTGTAGACTGTCGTGCTATTAATAACATCACTATTCGTTATTGATATCCTATACCACGCCTTGATGATATGCTAGATGAGCTTAGTGGTGCCATTATTTTCACTAAGATTGATTTGCGTAGTGGTTACCACCAGATTAGAATGAAACTGGTGATGAATGGAAAACGACTTTTAAAACGAAATTTGATTTATATGAATGGTTGGTTATGCCGTTTGGATTGACTAATGCTCCCAGCACTTTTTATGCGAGTGATGAATGAAGTTCTGAGGCCCTTCATAGGATTGTTTGTGGTTGTTTATTTTGATGATATCCTTATTTACAACAAATCTAAGAAAGAGCATTTGGAACATTTAAGTGTTGTTTTTGATGCATTGCGTGCTGCCCAGTTATTTGCTAACATGAAAAAATGCATCTTTTGCACACGACGTGTCTCGTTTCTTGGTTATGTTGTTACTCCACAGGGCATTGAGGTGGAAAGCAGCAAGATTGCTGCCATTCGGGAGTGGCCTACACCGACGACGGTCACACAAATTTGGAGCTTTCTTGGACTTGCCGGTTTCTACCGCAGATTTGTTCGTGATTTTAGCTCCATTGCAGCGCCTCTACATGAGCTTACAAAGAAAGATGTGTCGTTTGCTTGGTGTGATTCGCAGGAGGAAGCGTTCAGCACTTTGAAAGATAAGTTAACCCAAGCTCCCCTATTGCAATTGCCTGATTTTAATAAAGTGTTTGAGCTTGAATGCGATGCTAACGGTATTAGGCTAGGTGCTATTTTGTTACAAGAAGGAAAAGCAGTTGCTTATTTTAGTGAAAAATTAAGCGGTGCTAGTCTGAAATATTCTACTTATGATAAGGAGCGTTACGCTTTAGTGCGCACTTTGCATACATGGCAGCACTATCTTTGGCATCGTGAGTTCATAATTCATTCTAATCATGAGGCTTTAAAACATATTCGTACCCAAACAAATCTGAACCGTCGTCATGCTAAATGGGTAGAATTCATTGAGTCTTTTCCTTACATTATTAAACACAAGAACGGGAAGGACAATGTTATTGCTGATGCTTTGTCTCGTCGCTATACCATGCTGTCACAGTTAGATTTTAAAATCTTTGGTTTGCACACTGTGAAAGATCAATATGTTGACGATGCTGATTTTAAAGATGCTTTCGGCCATTGTATTAATGGGAAACCATGGGGCAAATTTCACATGCAGGATGGGTTCCTGTTTCGCGCTAACAAGCTGTGTGTTCCAGCTAGCTCGGTTCGTCTTTTGTTGTTACACGAAGCGCATGGAGGCGGTCTCATGGGGCACTTTGGCGTCTACAAGACACATGAGGTGTTGGCTGCCCACTTCTTTTGGCCTTGGATGCGCGCTGATGTTGAGCGCCTTGTTGCACGCTGCACTACTTGTCAGAAAGCTAAGTCACGGTTGAACAACCATGGTTTGTATATGCCTTTGCATGTTCCTACTTCCCCTTGGATTGATATTTCGATGGATTTTGTTTTGGGATTGCCTTGAACTAAGAAGGGGAGGGATAGCATTTTTGTGGTTGTTGATCGATTCTCCAAAATGGCTCATTTCATACCTTGTCATAAGACTGATGATGCTAGCAATGTTGCTGAATTGTTTTTTAGAGAGATTATTCGTTTGCACGGTATTCCCAATACAATAGTCTTGGATCGTGATGCTAAGTTTCTCAGTCATTTTTGGAGATCTCTGTGGAATAAATTGGGAACTAAATTGCTGTTTAGCACCACTTGTCACCCTCAGACTGATGGTCAAGCTGAGGTAGTTAATCGAACTTTGTCTACCATGCTTATGGCTGTTTTAGACAAAAATTTGAAACGTTGGGAGGATTGCTTGCCTCATGTTGAGTTTGCTTATAATCATGCAACACATTCTTCTACAAAGATGTGCGCTTTTCAAATTGTTTATGGTTACATTCCTATGGCGCCTATTGCTTTGTTTTCGCTTGATGCTGCGGACGCCCCACACATAGATGTTGTTGCACATGTTGAACAAATGATTAACCTCCATGAACAAACTCAACAAAACATTGCTGCTACTAATGCAAAAAATCAGGTTGCTGGTAGTAAAGGAAGAAAACTTGTTACTTTTGAGCCAGGTGATATGGTATAGTTGCACTTGAGAAAGGATTGGTTTCCTACTTTGCGCCGTTCTATATTAATGCCTCGTGCTGCTGGTCCTTTTAAGGTGCTAACAAAGATTAATGATAATGCTTATATCCTTGACCTGCCAGCGGAATTTGGTGTTTCCACTAGTTTTAATGTTGTAGATTTGAAACCATATATGGCCGAGGATGAGGAGTTGCCGTCGAGGACGACTTCACTTCAAGAAGGGAAGGATGATGAGGACATCACTATGAGTACGACTACACCAGCAGCACCTCCACATCAAGCGCCACTTTCTTCATTAGCTAGGCCAATCACTCGGGCCCGTGCTAGTGTTCTTAACTTCGTCATGCTACTGTAGAATGATGGCCCAGAAGAATAGACGACCAGCCCAACTGCGGCCCATAGTGGACGACCTAGGGTTTGCCGCCCGTAGGGGCTGCGCCCCCCTATCTATTTATATAGGAGTTGCGCCTCCTTTGTTCTTCGAGTTTTGTTTTACATCTAGCTTTAGCTACCCCAGAACACGCACAAATACGTGTTGTCCTCTGTGATTCAGAACTCCACCTCGAGTGATATTAAGATTGCTCACATCTTTTTCTTGTTCATTCTTTGATTGCGCACCGGAAACGATCTTCGTGATCAGGCCGATCTCGCATCAGCAAGGTCGGTAACCATTGGAAGTTGGTTCAGCAATTGCATTGGCGCTTCGGGATCGCTCGTCGTAGTCGAATCGTGAGGGTCTACTTCCACCAAATCGGAATTATCTCCACTCACCGAAAGATCGGGCACTCCAGCTCTATCAGGTGTCGGGGTGCATACAAAGCACGAGTTTTTGCCACTGGAACCATTTCTTTGTTTTTCGCAACAAACATGCCCAATCCACTACTTTAGGTCCAAAACTCATGTTTGGGGTGGTTTCGCGCAATTTCGTTGCCGCACGTCACCCATTCTGAAAACGGTTGTCGGGGTGCATACAAAGCACGAGTTTTTGCCACCGGAACCATTTCTTCGTTTTTCGCAACGAACATGCCTAATCCACTACTTTAGGTCCAAAACTCATGTTTGGGGTGGTTTCGCGCAATTTCGTTGTTGCACGTCACCCATTCCGAAAACGGGTGTCGGGTGCATACAAAGCACGAGTTTTTGCCATCGGAACCATTTCTTCGTTTTTCACAACGAACATGCCCAATTCACTACTTTAGGTCCAAAACTCATGTTTGGGGTGGTTTCGCGCAATTTCGTTGACACACGTCACCCATTCTGAAAACGGTTGTTGGGTGCATACAAAGCACGAGTTTTTGCCACCGGAACCATTTCTTTGTTTTTCGCAACGAACATGCCCAATCCACTACTTTACGTCCAAAACTCATGTTTGGGGTGGTTTCGCGCAATTTCGTTGCCGCACGTCACCAATTCCGAAAACGGGTGTCGGGTGCATAAAAGCACGAGTTTTTGCCACCGGAACCATTTCTTCGTTTTTCGCAACGAACATGCCCAATCCACTACTTTAGGTCCAAAACTCATGTTTGGGGTGGTTTCTCGCAATTTCGTTGTCGCACGTCACCCATTCCGAAAACGGGTGTCGGGGTGCATACAAAGCACAAGTTTTTGCCACCAGAACCATTTCTTCGTTTTTCGCAACAAACATGCCCAATCCACTACTTTAGGTCCAAAACTCATGTTTGGGGTGGTTTTGCGCAATTTTGTTGTCGCACGTCACCCATTCCGAAAATAGGTGTCGGGTGCATAAAACCACAAGTTTTTGCCACCGGAACCATTTCTTCGTTTTTCGCAACGAACATGCCCAATCCACTACTTTAGGTCCAAAACTCATGTTTGGGGTGGTTTCGCTCAATTTCGTTGTTGCATGTCACCCATTCCGAAAATGGGTGTCGGGTGCATAAAAGCACGAGTTTTTGCCACCAGAACCATTTATTCGTTTTTCGCAACGAACATGCCCAATCCACTACTTTAGGTCCAAAACTCATGTTTGGGGTGGTTTCGCGCAATTTCGTTGTCGCACGTCACCCATTCCGAAAACGGGTGTCGGGTGCATACAAAGCACGAGTTTTTGCCACCGGAACCATTTCTTCGTTTTTCACAACGAACATGCTCAATCCACTACTTTAGGTCCAAAACTCATGTTTGGGGTGGTTTCGCGCAATTTCGTTGCCACACGTCACCCATTCTGAAAACGGTTGTCGGGGGTGCATACAAAGCACGAGTTTTTGCCACCGGAACCATTTCTTCGTTTTTCGCAACGAGCATGCCCAATCCACTAGTTTTGGTCCAAAACTCATGTTTGGGGTGGTTTTGCGTAATTTCGTTGCCGCACGTCACCCATTCCGAAAACGGGTGTCGGGTGCATAAAAGCACGAGTTTTTGCCACCGGAACCATTTCTTCGTTTTTTGCAACGAACATGCCCAATCCACTACTTTAGGTCCAAAACTCATGTTTGGGGTGGTTTCACGCAATTACGTTGTCGCACGTCTCCCATTATGAAAACGGGTGTCGGGGTGCATACAAAGCACGAGTTTTTGCCACCGGAACCGTTTCTTCGTTTTTCGCAATGAACATGCCCAATCCACTACTTTAGGCCCAAAACTCCTTTTTCTGCTACTGAGCCGAAGCTCCCTTGCGTGCAGCTTTGGTGCTGGTTCAACCTTCGTTCCAACCCTGCTTTCCATATTGTGCACAGCTTCATCCTGAGTCCGTAGGATCCTGTACATATATTATGCTTGGGAAATATTGTTAAATCATGTTTTTGAGGACCTTCGAAAGACGAAGGCCCCCAACAGTAGCCCCTCGCAGTATTAATTTCTTATAACAATGAATTCAGACTGCGATGTGAACGAAGGCCTTAAGCCGAAGGTCAGAAAAAACACCTTCCCTTTGCTAGAATAGCAACAATCAATGACAGACAGGGCCCTCCAAGTTGCAGCGTGCTAGGCGTATAAATATGAACTCACATCGGCAGCATTTGATACGTTGTTTCTGCAATTTGCATTATTTTCTCAAACTTTTAGCTCTTGCTCACTAGCGCTCGCTAGATTTTCAAGTTTTTTGAGCTTCGGTAAAAAGACGTGTTTTCACCATGTCTGGGGAAAAAATGACTGAGAAGGTGAAGATGACTGAAGAGACGAAGCTGTTTGAGAAGAAGAAGGTTGCGGATCCTTATATTGCTGGATTTGTTGAGTCCATGGCAAAAACAAACACGGAGAAGATTACTAAAGAGATACTGGAAGGTTTATCTGAAGATACTGGTGACAGCGATATCTATGATTTGGAAAGTGGGGATGAAGATTCTGAAGATCGGCCCTGGCGACCAAGCTATGCTGTCTTCGGAAAATCGACCACTAAACAGGGTCATCTTGAGAACATGAGAGGAAGGTACTTTCGAGACATGTCTATCGTGAGAGCTGGTGAAGACAACAACGTTCCTGCTCCTGAGGAAAACGAAGTTGTTATCTACCGAAGCTTTTTCAAGGCTGGATTTCAGTTTCCTGTGAGCAAGTTTGTAGTTGAAGTGCTAAAAATCTACCAGATCTTCCTTCATCAGATCACTCCCGAAGCTATAATGAGGATGGAGATTTTTGTTTGGGCTATAAGGAGTCAGGGGCTAGAGCCGAGCACAAAGTGCTTCTGCAGTATGCACGAGCTCTTATATGAGACGAAAGCTACTGGCAAAGAACAGTACCACAACAACTTCGGTTGTTATGGATTTATTGCTCGCCCCAACGCAAGCCACCCGGTGCCAACATTTCGGAAGAGATGGCCCGGAGCCTGGATGGAAGAGTGGTTTTATGTGAAGAATGATTTGAAGGCAAGGGAAGACATTAAAGAAAGCATGTCAGAGGGCTTTCAGCAGCACTGTTTGCTCCTTCATTGGCACGAGAGATTTGATTCAAGAACATATAGCCTTCAGGGTATGGCCGCTTGTGGAAAGCTAGGAAATGCCGAAGGAGACCACCACTGATTCTAGTGATGGTGGTCTGGTCCGACTGAAATACACCTTTAAATTTAGGGAGAAGTTTGATGAGCCAAACGACGATTGGCTAAAGTGTATTGAAGCTACCAGCGATGAGCTGCTTGGAGCTAACTCCAAGGCCGAAGATAACGCTCTGTCCGCAGCTTTTGGAGGTCGGGGGAAGAAAAGACTAAATAGGGTTTTTGATGCCATTGGCTTCGTATACCCTGATTACCGCTACCCGCTGCGAGGACAAGAGAAAAAGAGGAAGATTGTTGCTTCGGTCACCCCAACTGAGCCTGTGCCGAAGAGCAAAAAGGTGAAGGTTCTGACACACCGGCCGTGTTACATTGAACCGGCTGTGGTGCCTGAATTTGGCGCAAAGTCCACTTCAGCAGCCGAAGCAACACAGACTGCTTCGATTATAGAGAGCGCCGAAGAGCCGACCGTAATGCCAAAGATGCATACAGTCAAAGCAGTCAAAGATAAGGTTGATAAGGCCAAAGAGCCAAAGGTTGACGAAATAATAAGAATGCCAAAAATCTTGAGCCCTCCGACAAAGGCAAATCTGCCGAAGATGCAAAAGGCTTCTGCTGCAACTGCCAAGAGCAGAAGGATGGCCAACATACTGGATGTTGTGCTGGAGACTACAAAGGCGCTAAGCCCTGCTCCTGCAAAGAAAATTGCTCAAACTGAAACCAAATCATAGGCTGAGGCCAAAACCGGGCAAGTAGAAGCCTAAGCTACGCAAGCTCAAGCTGAAGTCGAAGCTGGGCCTTCAGTGCTTATCGAGACAAAGCCTGCCACGCCTGAAGAAAAAGCGGCAGAACAAATTGCTCCTGAAAATGTCGAGACTCCTGCTCCCGAATGATGAGGACATCACTATGAGTACGACTACACCAACAGCACCTCCACATCAAGCGCCACTTCCTTCATTAGCTGGACCAATCACTCGGGCCCGTGCTAGAGATCTTAACTTCGTCATGCTACTAAAGAATGAGGGCCCAGAAGAATAGACGACCAGCCCAACTGCGGCCCATAGTGGATGACCTAGGGTTGGCCGCCCCTAGGGGCTGCGCCCTCTCTCTATTTATCCAGGAGCTGTGCCTCCTTTGTTCTGCGAGTTTTGTTTTACGTTAGCTTTAGCTACTCTTGAACACGCGTAAATCAGCGCTGTCTTCGTGTATTCAGAACTCCACCCTCGAGTAATAGATTAGATTGCTCGCATCTTTTTCTTGTTTGTTCTTCGATTGCGCACAGGAAACGATCTTCGTGATCAGGCCGATCTCGCATCAGTAAGGTCGGTAACCACAGGGAGTTGGTTCAGCGATTGCATTGGCGCCTTGGGCTTGCTCGTCGTAGTCGGGTCGCAAGGGTCATCTTGCGCCAAATCGGAATTATCTCTACTCGCCGAAAGATTGGGCACCTCAACTACATCAAGTGGTATCAGATTTCTAGGTTGATCGGTGAGTTAATCGAGTTTTTTTCTCCTACAGTCCACAAAACCACATAAAAATTCAGGTTAGATCTTATCCCAGCACCCTTTTGAGCCTCGCACTTTCTTTCAATAATCTGCATTGTTGAATTTGTGTGCTTGTGCGTCATTTGTTGCTGGTTGCATTGTGTTTTTTTCACCATCCTTCTTTCTTCCACCATTCAAACCCTAGCGCGCCGCCACCATCTCCCGTTTGATCACGCCACAAACCGAGTCAACGCCGCTTCCTTATTTTTCTCCTTCGGTTACGTAAAAAAACAGAAACAAAAAAAAAGAAAAAAAGTAAAAGAAAGAGAAAGGATAGAACCAGAGAACAAACAAAAAATAGGGAAAGGAAACAAAGCGGTTGACTCATCTCGGTCGTTTTAACCATAACTTGAGCTACCTTCCTTAAACCGGGCATAACTTTTCGCTCGGGTGTTCAAAAAATCTGAAATTTTTACCGGAGCTTGTTGACACCATTCTGAGGCCAGCCAAACTAGCCTATGGCCAGTTTGGTTTCGATAAAATTGTCAAAAAATTCGAGAAAATATAGAAAAAAAATTCGTCAAAGTTCTTTGCACGCTTTTCAGAGAACTTGCTCTTTTTCTGTAGACCAAATCTGATCTCTATTTTAGGTGAAACTTGGTGTAGCTTCTATTTTGTTGCTTCTTGTGCTGAGAAAAAAAATCAAAAAAATCATACAAAAAAGAAAAACAAAATCACATGTGTTTCCTACTAGTGCCTTTTAGGCCTCGCTAGTATAATATTTATGGTACTGCCATTCTACTAGTTCCATCCGTCCTTTGCATTTGTGGTCAGCAATATAGTTTCGTGTTTTGCACTATAATTCAACTTTACATTATTGTTTGATCGTGCTAATCCTTGACTTGAGTGCAGCCTACCCAGAAGTCCACATATTTCTACGACGAGCAGGTTTCTATTTCTCCAGGCAATCGCTCACCTAATCTTTCACTGGTTCCACCTGTTGGTTGCAGTTCACCACTGTGGCTTGGTAAGAATGGATAAGAACTTGATAACAACATTCCATTGAGTGAGTTGTCACCACCATTCCCCTGTTGTCGTCGGTTTTTCTCCTTTTGGTGTTTTGGTGTTTGCGCTAACTATGGCAGTAGCACACGACATGGTGGATGCCCAGTTGCAGGAAGTAAGGGGACAAGTTGATGGACTTGCTGCTGACATTAGGTCAATGCATGAACGGCTTGATTCAACGGTCACTTCGACGACCGCGCGTTTCAACCAGCTTGACCTTGCTCAAACGGCGACTCGCACCACACTCGACACCATCCTGGCACGCCTTGATGCGTTGACCACAAGGATGGAGCAGGACTACGGCGGTGACATTGAGCAGGAAGATGGAGATCACCGTGGTCGTGCACGCCGTGTGGTTCATCATCCCCCTAATGACTTATTTGCTAAGATTAAATTTAAAATTCAATCTTTTAATGGTAAATATGATCCTGCTGCATATCTTGATTGGGAATTGGAGGTAGTTTAGAAATTTTCATGCCATGATATTCCTGCTAATAGCCAAGTGAAGGCTGCCATTAGTGAATTTACCAATTTTGCTTTAATTTGGTGGCGTGAGTATAAACAAAAACTTCCCATTAACAGTGTCACTACTTGGACCCAATTAAAAACTGCCATGCGCCACAGATTTGTTCCTTCCTATTATGCCCATGATTTGCTTAACAAAATGCAGCGTTTTCAACAAGGTTCACAATCTGTTGAGGAATATTACCAGGAGTTACAAAATGGTATGCTTCGTTGTGGTTTGGTTGAGTCGGATGACGCTGCTATGGCGCGTTTTCGTGGTGGTTTGAATAGGGAAATTCAGGATATACTTGATTATAAGAACTATTTTGATATAACCACATTGTTTGAATATGCTTGCAAAGCTGAACGTGAAGTGCAGGGACGACGATCAAAGACATATACTAACTCTTTTGCAGGCCGGGGTTCGACACACAGCTCAACTCCTTCCAGCCCTACACCTTCTATGCCTAGCACTACACCGCGCATAGGGACGACCAAGCCAGCGGCGCCCCCTGCCAAAGGCGCCGCTTCTTCCACAGGACGTACACGGGATATTTAGTGCCATCGTTGCAGAGGGTTTGGGCACATGATTCGGGACTGCCCAAACAACCGTACCTTGCTTATACGTGACAATGGTGAGTACTCTTCAGCCAATGATTCCGAGGAAACTAGTCATGCTATGATTACCACTAACCATGCAGAAAATGAGGAAGTCCACATTGATCCCATCGACGCTGATAGGTATGAGAGTCTTGTTGTGCAGCGTGTTCTCAGCACACAAGTTGCCCAGGCCAAAAAAAATTAGCGACACACTCTATTACATACCAAGGGCGTTGTGCACGAACGTGATAGAGCTGGAGTGCCCGATCTTTCGGTGAGTGGAGATAATTCCGATTTGGTGGAAGTAGACCCTCACGATCCGACTACGACGAGCGATCCCGAAGCGCCAATGCAATCGCTGAACCAACTTCCAATGGTTACCGACCTTGCTGATGCGAGATCGGCCTGATCACGAAGATCGTTTCCTGTGCGCAATCGAAGAACGAACAAGAAAAAGATGCGAGCAATCTTAATATCACTCGAGGTGGAGTTCTGAATCACAGAGGACAGCATGTATTTGTGTGTGTTCTGGGGTAGCTAAAGCTAGATGTAAAACAAAACTCGAAGAACAAAGGAGGCACAACTCCTATATAAATAGAGAGAGGGGGCGCAGCCCCTAGGGGCGGCCAACCCTAGGTCGTCCACTATGGGGCGCAGTTGGGCTGGTCGTCTATTCTTCTGGGCCCTCATTCTTCAGTAGCATGATGAAGTTAAGATCTCTGGCACGGGCCCGAGTGATTGGCCCAGCTAACGAAGTGGCGCTTGATGTGGAGGTGCTGTTGGTGTAGTCGTACTCATAGTGATGTCCTCCTCATCCTCCCCTCCTTGAAGTGAAGTCGTCCTCGACGGCAACTCCTCATCCTCGGCCATATATGGTTTCAAATCTGCAACATTAAAACTAGTGGAAACACCAAATTCTGCAAGCAAGTCAAGGATATAAGCATTATCATTAATCTTTGTTAGCACCTTAAAAGGACCAGCAGCACGAGGCATTAATTTAGAACGGTGCAAAGTAGGAAACCGATCCTTTCTCAAGTGCAACCAAACCATATCACCTGGCTCAAAAGTAACAAGTTTTCTTCCTTTACTACCAGCAACCTGATTTTTTGCATTAGTAGCAGCAATGTTTTGTTGAGTTTGTTCATGGAGGTTAATCATTTGTTCAACATGTGCAACAGCATCTATGTGTGGGGCGTCCGCAGCATCAAGCGAAAACAAAGCAATAGGCGCCCTAGGAATGTAACCATAAACAATTTGAAAAGGGCACATCTTTGTAGAAGAATGTGTTGCATGATTATAAGCAAACTCAACATGAGGCCAGCAATCCTCCCAACGTTTCAAATTTTTGTCTAAAACAGCCCTAAGCATTGTAGACAAAGTTCGATTAACTACCTTAGTTTGACCATCAGTCTGAGGGTGACAAGTGGTGCTAAACAGCAATTTAGTTCCCAATTTATTCCATAGAGATCTCCAAAAATGACTGAGAAACTTAGCATCACGATCCGAGACTATTGTATTGGGAATACCGTGAAACGAATAATCTCTCTAAAAAAACAATTCAGCAACATTGCTAGCATCATCAGTCTTATGACAAGGTATGAAATGAGCCATTTTGGAGAATCGATCAACAACCACCAAAATGCTATCCCTCCCCTTCTTAGTTCTAGGCAATCCCAAAACAAAATCCATCGAAATATCAATCCAAGGGGAAGTAGGAACAGGCAAAGGCATATACAAACCATGCTTGTTCAACCGTGACTTAGCTTTCTGACAAGTAGTGCAGCGTGCAACAAGGCGCTCAACATCAGCGCGCATCCGAGGCCAAAAGAAGTGGGCAGCCAACACCTCATGTGTCTTGTAGACGCCAAAGTGCCCCATGAGACCGCCTCCATGCGCTTCCTGTAACAACAAAAGACGAACTGAGCTAGTTGGAACACACAGCTTGTTAGCGCGAAACAGGAACCCATCCTGTATGTGAAATTTGCCCCATGGTTTCCCATTAATACAATGGCCGAAAGCATCTTTAAAAGTAGCATCGTCAACATATTGATCTTTCACAGTGTGCAAACCAAAGATTTTAAAATCTAACTGTGACAGCATGGTATAGCGACGAGACAAAGCATCAGCAATAACATTGTCCTTCCCGTTCTTGTGTTTAATAATGTAAGGAAAAGACTCAATGAATTCTACCCATTTAGCATGACGACGGTTCAGATTTGTTTGGGTACGAATATGTTTTAAAGCCTCATGATCAGAATGAATTATGAACTCACGATGCCAAAGATAGTGCTGCCATGTATGCAAAGTGCGCACTAAAGCGAAAAGCTCCTTATCATAAGTAGAATATTTCAGACTAGCACCGCTTAATTTTTCACTAAAATAAGCAACTGGTTTTCCTTCTTGTAACAAAACAGCACCTAGCCCAATACCGCTAGCATCGCATTCAAGCTCAAACACTTTATTAAAATCAGGCAATTGCAATAGGGGAGCTTGGGTTAACTTATCTTTCAAAGTGCTGAACGCTTCCTCCTGCGAATCACTCCAAGCAAACGGCACATCTTTCTTTGTAAGCTCATGTAAAGGCGCTGCAATGGAGCTAAAATCACGAACAAATCTGCGGTAGAAACCGGCAAGTTCAAGAAAGCTCCGAATTTGTGTGACCGTCGTCGGTGTAGGCCACTCCCGAATGGCAGCAATCTTGCTGCTATCCACCTCAATGCCCTGTGGAGTAACAACATAACCAAGAAACGAGACACGTCGTGTGCAAAAGATGCATTTTCCATGTTAGCAAATAACTGGGCAGCACGCAATGCATCAAAAACATCACTTAAATGTTCCAAATGCTCTTGCTTAGATTTGCTGTAAATAAGGATATCATCAAAATAAACAACCACAAACAATCCTATGAAGGGCCTCAGAACTTCATTCATCACTCGCATAAAAGTGCTGGGAGCATTAGTCAATCCAAACGACATAACCAACCATTCATATAAACCAAATTTTGTTTTAAAAGCCGTTTTCCATTCATCACCAAGTTTCATTCTAATCTGGTGGTAACCACTACGCAAATCAATCTTAGTGAAAATAATGGCACCACTAAGCTCATCTAGCATATCATCAAGGCATGGTATAGGATATCGATAACGAATAGTGATGTTATTAATAGCACGACAGTCTACACACATACGCCATGACCCATCTTTCTTGGGAACAAGTAACACAGGAATAGAGCAAGGGCTAAGAGACACACGAATGTATCCCTTGTCAAGCAACGCCTATACCTGGTGCTGAATCTCCTTCGTCTCATTCGGATTTGTACGGTACGGTGCGCGGTTCGGAAGCTGTGCGCCGGGAATGAGGTCGATCTGGTGCTCAATGCCACGAAGCGGTGGGAGACCCGGTGGTAAGTCTTTGGGAAAGACATCAGCGTACTCCTGCAAAAGGTTAGCAACCATAGGGGGAATAGCCAAAGATGGTGCATCATCAAGTGAAATGAGGACACTAGAGCATACAAGTGCATAGCATGGCAAATGAGCACCGTGTAGATCATCAAAATCAGCACGTGTAGCAAGTAAAACAAGAGCCTTCAACTTGATTTCAGAAGGAATAGAGGGCGATGGATCAAGTTGTTTAGCAGTTATAGCAGCTCGGGCAAGATCATCTTTAACAATTTGTTCAGGTGTGTTGGGGACTTGTTCTCAAATGCTATGAATTAAGAACAAGGCAACATAAAATGTTAAATATCAGAGCCCTTCGTCCTTCGAAGCATTATTTCCTTTTGGATATAATGGATTTCGGACGAAGGTTATGAAGGTCATACCTTCATAATCATAATCATAATGAAAAAATAAAGAAGATTCATGCATAAAATAAAATGATTACTTTGAACATTAATTCATTTTCATTTATTTCGCTTATATAAACAACAACAACAAATGTACCTTCGGCTTAAAGGAAAGTAAGGGTACAAGCGTGATATCAATGCCAAGTCAACGTGAACAGTACAAGAATACTGTTCATCTATTTATAGGCACGGGACGCAGCCCGTATAAAATTACATTAATGCCCTTTACTTTTATCAATAACTCTATAGTAATTCTTAGAGGGCTGATTTGGCTTTTCATCTTTAAGTCGGTTTCCCCTTTCTGTTGTCATGCCGAAGCTCCTCTGCACATAGCTTCGTGATCGTTTCATCCTTTGTCATGATCGTCTTCCATTTCAGTCAAGCTTCGTCTTGACCATGCTTCTGTATACCCGCAACCTGATTCCGAAGATACCTGCTTGCATACTTAGAAAACATTGTCAAATCACGTTTTTGAGGACCTTCGGAAGCCGAAGGCCCCCAACAGTAGCCCCTCGCCATATGAATTTGCTGTAATGATAAATTCATATTGCGATATGGACGAAGGCCTTAAGCCGAAGGTCCGAAAAAACACCTTCTCTTTGCTAGAATAGCAATAGTCTTTGACAAGCGGGACCCTCCAGTTTCAACGCTCTGGCCGTATAAATAAGAGCTCATCCCGAGTTTATTTGGTACGCTCTCTTGCCAACTGCTTTTACTCACCCAACTTTTAGCCTGCGCGCAACAATACGTGCTTGGCCTTTTAGATTTTAAAGCTTCGGTTTAGAGAGCACTTTCTCAGCGTTTGCAAGGATGTCTGAAGATAAAAAAGCTGTTGGTGATTCGAAGCTAAGTCTTTCTGAGGTGATGCATCTGGGTTTTCTTCAATCAATGTCGAAGACTAATACAGAGTAGATTACTAAAGAAATTTTGGAGGGTTTATCTGAAGATACTGGTGATAGTGACAGTTATGATGTGGATAGTGGTGGTGAAGACTCCGAAGATCGACCTTGGCGACCAAGCCACGCGGTTTTTGGTAAATCTAGCATTAAAGAAAATCATCTTGTCAACATGAGGGGCAGATATTTCCGGGACTTGTCCGTTGTGAGGGCTGATGAAGGAGAGAAGACTTGTCCAACTCCTGAGGAAAATGAAGTCGTGGTATTCCGGAGCTTCTTGAAAGCTGGACTACGATTTCCCTTAAGCAGCTTTGTTGTAGAGGTGCTGAAGATATTTGAAATCTACCTTCACCAACTTACCCCCGAAGCAATCATAAGGATGAATATCTTCGTGTGGGCCGTGAGAAGCCAAGGCTTGGAACCTGATGCGAAAAGCTTCTGCAACATACATGAATTGTTGTACGAAACTGGTGCTGAGGTGGATGTCGAGCTTCGTCCTGCAAAAGGGTTAGAATATGTCTTCGAGCGGTGTCCCTGCACTTCACGTTCAGCTTTGCAAGCATATTCAAATAAAGTAGTCATATCATAATATTCCTTATAATCAAGTATATCCTGGATTTCGCGGTTTAAACCACCACGAAAACGTGACATAGCAGCGTCGTTGTCCTCTAATATCCCACAATGAATCATACCTTTTTGTAACTCCTGGAAATAGTCCTCAACAGATTGAGAACCTTGCTGAAAACGGTGCATTTTATTAAGCAAATCACGAGCATAATACGAAGGCACAAATCGATGTCGCTTCACAGCTTTCAACTGATCCCAAGTGGTTGGAATGGCAGTGGTATGTTTCATTTTATACTCACGCCACCAAATTAAAGCAAAATCAGTAAATTCACTAATAGCAGCTTTAACCTGAGAATGTGCAGCAATATCATGGCATGAAAATTTTTGTTCAACCTCTAACTCCCAATCAAGATATGCAGCAGGATCATATTTGCCATTAAAAGGTGGAATTTTAAATTTAATCTTAGAAAATAAGTCATTAGGGGGATGACGAACCACACGGCGTGCACGACCACGGCGATCTCCATCGTCCTGCTCAGTGTCACCGCCGTAGTCCTGCTCCATCTTTGTGGTCAACGCATCAAGGCGTGCCAGGATGGTGTCGAGTGTGGTGCGAGTCGCCGTTTGAGCAAGGTCAAGCTGTTTGAAACGCTCGGTCATCGAAGTGACCGTTGAATCAAGCCGTTCATGCATCATCCTAATGTCAGCAGCAAGTCCTTCAACTTGTTCCCTTACTTCCAGCAACTGGGCATCCACCGTGTCGTGTGCTCCTGCCATAGTTAACGCAAACACCAAAACACCAAAAGGAGAAAAACTGACGACAACAGGGAAATGGTGGTGACAACTCACTCAATAAAATGATGTTATCATATTCTTATCCGTTCTTACCAAGCCACAGTGGTGAACTGCAACCAATAGGTGGAACCGGTGAAAGATTGGATGAGCGATTGCCTGGAGAAACAGAAACCTTCTCGTCGTAGAAATATGTGGAGTTTTGGGTAGGCTGCACTCAAGTCAAGGATTAGCACGATCAAACAATAATGCAAAGTTGAATTATAGTGCAAAACACGAAACTATATTGCTGGCCACAAGTGCAAAGGACGGATGGAACTAACAGGTGATTTTGTTTTTCTTTTTTGTATGATTTTTTTGATATTTTTCTCAGCACAAGGAGCAACAAACTAGGCGCTACACGAAATTTCACCTAAAACAGAGTTCAGATGTGGTCTACAGAAAATCAGGAAGTTCTCTGAAAAGCGTGCGAGAACTTTGACGATTTTTTTTCTTTATTTTCCTGAATTTTTTTGACAATTTTGTCAAAACCCAAACAGACCAAAGGTGAGTTTGGCCGGCCTCAGAATGGTGTCAACAAGCTCCTATAAAAATTTCAGATTTTTTGAACAACCGAGCGAAAAGTTATGCCCGGTTTAAGGAAGGTATGTTTAAAACGACCGAGATGACACAACCGCTTTGTATCCTTTCTCCTTCGTTTTCTTTTTTTTGTTTCTATTTTTTTGACGTAATCGAAGGAGAAAAACAAGGAAGCGCCGTTGACTCGGTTTTGTTTTTTTCTATTTTTTTTTGACGTAACCGAAGGAGAAAAATAAGGAAGCGGTGTTGACTCGGTTTGATGTAACCGAATGAGAGAAACAAGGAAGATGGTTGCGGCGCGCTAGATGTAACCGAAGGAGAAAAACAAGGAATATGGTTGCGACGCGCTAGGGTTTGATTTAGCCGAAGGAGAAAAACAAGGAAGAAAGAAGGATGGTGAGAAAAAACACAATGCGACCAGCAACAAATGACGCGAAAGCACACAAATTGAACAATGCAGATTATTGAAAGAAGGTGCGAGGCTCAAAAGGGTGCTGGTATAAGGTCTAACCTGAATTTTTATGTGGTTTTGTGGACTGTAGGAGAAAAAAACACTCGATAAACTCACCGATCAACCTGGAAATCTGATACCACTTGATAGAGCTGGAGTGCCTGATCTTTCGGTGAGTGGAGATAATTCCGATTTGGTGGAAGTAGACCCTCACGATCCGACTACGACGAGCGATCCCGAAGCGCCAATGCAATCGCTGAACCAACTTCCAATGGTTACCGACCTTGCTGATGCGAGATCGGCCTGATCACGAAGATCGTTTCCTATGCGCAATCGAAGAACGAACAAGAAAAAGATGTGAGCAATCTTAATATCACTCGAGGTGGAGTTCTGAATCACAGAGGACAGCACGTATTTGTGCGTGTTCTGGGGTAGCTAAAGCTAGATGTAAAATAAAACTCGAAGAACAAAGGAGGCGCAGCTCCTATATAAATAGAGAGAGGGGGGGCAGCCCCTAGGGGCGGCCAACCCTAGGTCGTCCACTATGGGCCGCAGTTGGGCTGGTCGTCTATTCTTCTGGGCCCTCATTCTTCAGTAGCATGGCGAAGTTAAGATCTCTGGCACGGGCCCGAGTGATTGGCCCAGCTAACGAAGGAAGTGGCTCTTGATGTGGAGGTGCTGCTGGTGTAGTCGTACTCATAGTGATGTCCTCATCCGAACGGTCGATTCGCATCATCATCGATAGTGGCAGCTGCAACAACTTGGCAAGTACATCTTTGGTAGAGAATTTATCCTTGCCCACTTGCGCACAACCACATCCGTATCACATTCAATGGCTTAATGATGGTGGTAAAATAAAGGTAACACATTCGGTACGTGTCCCCTTTTCGCTGGGTTCTTATTCTGATTATGCTGATTGCGATGTTATTCCTATGGAAGCATGCTCTTTGTTATTGGGTCGACTTTGGCAATATGATACTGATAGTTTACATCATGATCGTTCAAATCATTATTCTTTCATGTTTAAAGGCCAGAAAATAATTATACATCCAATGACCCCTGACCAAATTTTAAAAGATGATCTTACTAGGGCTGCTAAAACTGCAAAACAAGTCAAATCGACATCAGCCGCACCTATTAAATCTGAAATTAAGTTGCACTCTCCTGTTTTACTTGCTACACGTGCTGATTTTGATGATATCCATGAAGCTCATATGCCCTATTATGCACTTGTATGCTCGCGCATGCTTGTTCCGCTTGATGATGCACCGTCTTTAGATATACCCCCTGCTGTTGTTAACCTTTTGCAGGAGTATGCTGATGTTTTTCCTACGGACTTACCACCGGGTCTTCCTCCGCTCCGTGGCATTGAGCATCAGATCGATCTCATCCCCGGTGGTTCTCTTTCGAACCGCGCCCCGTACCATACAAATCCAGATGAGACGAAAAAGATCCAGCGCCAGGTGCAGACGCTGCTTGATAAAGGTTACATTCGTGAGTCTCTTAGCCCTTGCTCGGTTCCTGTTTTACTCGTTCCAAAGAAAGATGGGTCATGGCGTATGTGCGTACATTGTCGTGCTATTAATAACATAACAGTTCGTTATCGATATCCTATTCCACGCCTTGATGATATGTTAGATGAGCTTAGTGGTGCCGTTATTTTCTCTAAGGTTGACTTGCGTAGCAGTTACCATCAGATTAGAATGAAACTCGGTGATGAATGGAAAACGGCTTTTAAAACGAATTTTGGTTTATATGAATGGTTGGTTATGCCATTTGGATTGACTAATGCTCCCAGCACCTTTATGCGTTTAATGAACGAAGTTCTATGGGCCTTCATAGGTTTGTTTGTTGTTGTTTATTTTGATGATATCCTTATTTACAGCAAGTCTATAGAGGAGCATTTAGAACATTTGTGTGCCGTTTTTGATGCTTTGCGTGCTGCTCGCTTGTTTGGTAACATGGAAAAGTCCACATTTTGCACGCAACGTGTCTCGTTTCTTGGTTATGTGGTTACTCCGCAGGGCATTGAGGTGGATAGCAGCAAGGTTGAAGCCATTCAGGACTGGCCTACACCAACGACGGTCACCCAAATTCGGAGTTTGCTTGGACTTGCAGGATTTTACCGCCGTTTTGTGCGTGATTTTAGCTCCATCGCTGCTCCTTTGCACGAACTCACAAAGAAAGGTGTGTCTTTTGCTTGAAACCCCCCACAAGAAGAGGCGTTCAACACTTTGAAAGATAAGTTAACCCATGCTCCACTCTTACAATTGCCCGACTATCAGAAAGTGTTTGAACTTGAATGTGATGCTAGTGGTATTGGGTTAGGTGCTGTTTTGTTACAATAAGGAAAACCGATTACTTATTTCAGTGAAAAATTAAGTGGTGCTAGCTTGAGATATTCTACTTATGATAAGAAACTTTATGCTTTAGTTCGCACTTTGCAAACATGGCAGCACTACCATTGGCCTCGTGAGTTTATAATTCATTCTGATCATGAGGCTTTAAAACATATTCGTACCCAAACAAATCTGAACCATCGTCATGCTAGTTGGGTAGAATTCATCGAGTCCTTTCCTTACATCATTAAACACAAGAACGGGAAGGAAAACGTCATTGCTGATGCATTGTCCCATAGATATACCATGCTTTCACAGTTAGAATTTAGAATCTTTGGCTTGCAAACTGTGAAAGATCAATATGTGGATGATGCTGATTTTAAAGATTTCTATGTACATTGTAAGGATGGCAAACCCTGGGGAAAATTTCACATACAGGATGGATTTTTGTTCCGCGCTAACAAGTTGTGTATTCCTGCAAGCTCGGTTCGTCTTTTGTTGCTGCAGGAAGCTCATGGAGGCGGTCTCATGGGGCACTTTGGCGTTTACAAGACACATGAGGTGTTGGCTGCACACTTCTTTTGGCCTCGGATGCGCCGTGATGTTGAGCGTCTTGTTGCACGTTGCACTACTTGCCAGAAAGCTAAGTCACGTCTTGGCAACCATGGTTTGTATATGCCTTTGCCTGTCCCTTCTTCTCCTTGGCTTGATATTTCTATGGACTTTGTTTTGGGCTTGCCTAGAACTAAGGCCCTGTTTGGGAACAAAGTTTTTGAAAACCACAGTTTTTGAAATACTACAGTATACTTTAGTCATGACAATACCGCAGTTTACAATACCACAATTTTGGAAACTGAGGTCCATACCTATGTTTAGAATACCTTAAAACAACTATAGTATTTGCAATACTTCAGTTTTGAAACCAGAGATTTTAGCTAGCTTGCCAAACACCATTCTGTATATAATACTGCAGTATTTGAGAATACTGCAGTATTCTTCCAAAACTGTGAAAAAACTTCACTCCCAAACACCCCCAAAGAAGGGGAGGGATAGTATTTTTGTGGTTGTTGATAGATTCTCTAAAATGGCTCACTTTATACCTTGTCATAAAACTGATGATGCTAGCATTGTTGCTGAATTGTTCTTTAGAGAAATTATTCGTTTACATGGTATTCCAAAAACAATAGTCTCTGATCGCGATGCTAAGTTTCTAAGCCATTTTTGGAGATCTTTTTGGAATAAATTGGGAACTAAATTGTTGTTTAGCACTAAATGTCACCCTCAGACTGATGGACAAACTGAGGTAGTAAATAGAACTTTATCTACCATGCTTAGGGTTGTTTTAGACAAGAATTTGAGACGTTGGGAGTATTGCTTGCCTCATGTTAAATTTGCTTACAATCATGCCACGCATTCTTCTACAAAGATGTGCCCTTTCCAGATTGTTTATGGTTACATCCCTAGGGCACCTATTGATTTGATTTCACTTAATGCTGCGAACGCCCCACATGTAGATGTTGCTGCACATGTTGAACAAATGATTACCATACATGAACAAACGAAACAGAACATTGCTGCTACTAATGCAAAAAATCAGGTTACTGTTAGTAAAGGAAGAAAACTTGTTACTTTTGAGCCAGGTGATATGGTTTGGTTGCACTTGAGAAAGGATCGGTTTCCTACTTTGCGCCGTTCAAAATTAATGCCTCGTGCTGCTGGTTCTTTTAAGGTGCTAACAAAGATTAATGATAATGCTTATATCCTTGACCTGCCTGCGGAATTTGGTGTTTCCACTAGTTTTAATGTTGCAGATTTGAAACCATATATGGCCGAGGATGAGGAGTTGCCGTCGAGGACGACTTCACTTCAAGAAGGGGAGGATGATGAGGACATCACTATGAGTACGACTACACCAACAGCACCTCCACATCAAGCGCCACTTCCTTCATTAGCTGGGCCAATCACTCGGGCCCGTGCCAGAGATCTTAACTTCGTCATGCTACTGAAGAATGAGGGCCTAGAAGAATAGACAACCAGCCCAACTGCGGCCCATAGTGGACGACCTAGGGTTGGCCGCCTCTAGGGGCTGCGGCCCCTCTCTATTTATCCAGGAGCTGCGCCTCCTTTGTTCTGCGAGTTTTGTTTTACGTTAGCTTTAGCTACTCTCGAACACGTGTAAATCAGCGCTGTCTTCGTGTATTCAGAACTCCACCCTCGAGTAATAGATTAGATTGCTCGTATCTTTTCTTGTTCGTTCTTCGATTGCGCACAGGAAACGATCTTCGTGATCAGGCCGATCTCGCATCAGCAAGGTCGGTAACCACAAGGAGTTGGTTCAGCGATTGCATTGGCACCTCGGGCTTGCTCGTCATAGTCGAATCGCAAGGGTCATCTTCCGCCAAATCGGAATTATCTCTACTCGCTGAAAGATCGGGCACCTCAGCTACATCACCGAAGCTTTGATCGAAAATATTGACTACATCATTCGACACGCTTCGGGGAAGAAGCCGTCAGACGAAGAAATTCTGGAAGCCAGGCATTATGCACGAAAGTTGAAATATCCGAAGGGAGGCTTGGTTTTTAATGGGAGTAATGAAGATGATTTCTTATACTGTCTCCCGGACAACAAAGAAATATCCGTTTGCCAGGAGATAGGTAGAAGCATGGGGTTCCCGAAGCTGGAGGACGGCCTTTCAATTTTGTCGAAGGATGATCTTGCTGACAGCCTAGCATACAACAGCATAAAGGTATAGAAGTTAACTTTGAATTTGAGAATGAAGTATTTTATTTGTCATACTCAATTCTTTCCTCTCCTTGCAGGTCTTAATTCCTAGTAATGCCCTTAGAGCGCAGAAAAATATTGAAGACGAAGGTCTTAATTCGTTTAGAGGTGATTGAATTGAGAAACGAAGGTCTTGAAAAAGACAAAATCTTAATTTCCCTGGTAAACAAAGTGAAGGAAGACGAAACTAGTTTTAAAGCTTAGACCGAAGCTCAAAAGAATGAAATTGAAGACCTTCGGAGACAACTCGCCGAAGCTAAGGAAAAATGTGCGCTCGCACAAGCTAACCAAGAAATTAGCGAAAATTGGAAAAATCATCTTGAGAAAAATGTTGAAGAACTTCGCACATCCAAGGAAAGGTGCTTTGAAAAATCATTGGATTGCGTAAATAAAATAAAAGGTAGCTTTGCCAAAGTGGGTGCCTCTTCTGCTGAAGAAAATTTCATACGAGGCGACTCCGAAGGTGTTGTTGAGTGGATAAGTGGTGAAGCCGAGACCTTCGAAAAAATTTTGAGTGATCGCGGGGATGTTTGCGCGTTTTCCGGTGCACAGGGAATTTCAGCCATCTTGGAGAAGGTAGGATGTGATCACATTAAGACCATGGCCCAGGCCGAAGCTGCCTTCTCCGTAGACGATACGAAGGATCCTTCAGCTGAAGCAACCTTGGTGGGTTGGAAATTTTACAATGATGTCTGGGTGAATGGTGGCCGAGAGATGGCCCATGAAATTGTAAAAAAAGCGAAAAAGACACTCATGACACCCGAGCAGAAGCAAGGCGAGCTGAAGAAGCTGCAGAGCGCGAAAAGTGTATAGGTATTATTTTTGGTTTTTAGCTTCGGCGTTTGTTTTGTGGCTTCGGACTAATTAATTTTTCCTACTTCAGCTGAATTATCTCCGCCGCCGGAACCGTTCGATCCCCTAGCTGATCCAAAAATGAAGGAAGCACTGGACATCATAAACATGGATGAATCCATCGTCGACGAAGTCGTCAACAAATTGCTGAACGAAGTTGCTGAGAAAATTCTTAAAGAGGACTAGATTTTATTGTAATAAACATTTTGAAAATCTTGATGTATACAACAAATGAAGGAAGATTAGGTTTCTATTGTAACAAAACCATGTACTATTTAGAGTGTTGAATTCAATATGTAAATTATTGTAGTTTATTTCTTTGCGATGCTTGAAATTTACGCACGTACCGTTTTTGAGCCTTCGGCGAAAAAAGACCTTCCCTTCTTTTCATGCTTCATAAAGAAAAAGATCCATGCTTCGTAAAGAAAGATATTCATGCTTTAAAAAAAGATCCCTTCTTGTAACAAGGCTGATAAAACTGTATCTCCCAAAACTTACTTCGTGCCTTAGCACCTTTTTATTTTGACGAAGCATTTGCCGAAGATGAGCTTCGTATTCAATTCTCGTATCATTGATGTGATATGATGTATGATGTGATGTTAAGCGAAATGATGTGATGATATGATGCAAAAATGATGAGGATGTCGAAGACACACACCCACACTGGAACACACAAGCTCTGCATCCCCTTAGGAACGTCTTTTGAGCTTCTTCACCTTATCCTGTGCCATGGGAGCCTTGCCCTTAACAAAATTGGATAATCTCTTAGGGGCATTAAGCTTGACATTGTCTCCCTGTTGGAAGCCAATGCCATCCTTAATGACAGGGCATCTCCCATTATAGAGCATGCTACGAGAAAATTTAAATTTTTCATTCTCTATCTCATGCTCGGCAATTTTAGCATCTAGTTTAGCTAAATGATCATTTTGTTGTTTAATCATAGCAATGTGATCATGGATAGCATCAACATTAACATCTCTACATCTCATGCAGATAGAAACATAATCAACAGTGGATGTAGAGGATTTGCAAGCATTTAATTCATGAATCTTAGCATGTAATATGGCATTCTCATCTCTAAGATTGGAAATAGAAATTTTGCAAACATTCAATTCCTTAGCCTTTGAAATTAAACTAGCATTTTCAATTTTAAGGCTAGAAATTGATTCATTCAATTTATCAATCTTAGCAATTAAACTAGCATTATCATTTTTAAGATTGACAATTGAATCATGGCAAACATTTGATTTTTCAACCTTAGCAAATAAATTACCATTCTCATTCCTAAGGTTGGAAATGGTGTCATGGCAAATGCCTTAGTCAAATTTTCATTCTTTTCTACTTCCTGAGCATAAGCATTCGTTACCTTAACATGTTTTTTATTTTCCTTAATAAGGAATTCCTCTTGGCTATCCAAGAGTTCATCCTTCTCATGAATAGCACCTATCATTTCATTTAGTTTTTCCTTTTGTTGCATGTTAAGGTTGGCAAAAAGACTAAGCAAATCATCCTCATCTTCACTAGAACTACCCTCATCACTAGATGTTGTATATTTATTGGAGGCTCTCGATTTTACCTTCTTCTTTTTACCGTCCTTTGCCATGAGGCACTTGTGGCCAACGTTGGGGAAGAGGAGGCCTTTGTTGATGGCAATGTTGGCAGCGTCCTCGTCGGAGGAGGAGTCGGTGGTGCTCTCGTCGGAGTCCCATTCCCGACACACGTGGGCATCGCCGCCCTTCTTCTTGTAATATTTCTTCTTCTCCTTCTTCTTCCCCCTCTCGTCGTTGTCCCTGTCACTATGACTAGATAATGGACATTTAGCAATAAAATGATCGGGCTTACCACATTTGTAGCACACTTTCTTTGAGCGGGGTTTGTAATCCTTCCCCATCCTTTGCTTGAGGATTTGGCAGAAGCTCTTGATGATGAGCGCCATTTCCTTGTTGTCGAGTTTGGAGGCGTCGATGGGGAGCCTACTTGATGTAGACTCTTCTTTCTTTTCTTCCGTCACTTTGAATGTGACGGGTTGCACCTCGGGTGTGGAGGTGCCACCTTGCTCGACGATTTGTTTGGAGCCTTTGATCATCAACTCAAAGCTCACAAACTTTCTTATAACTTCCTCGGGAGACAATAGCTTATATCTAGGATCACCACGTATTAATTGAACTTGTGTAGGATTGCGAAAAACAAGTGATCTTAGAATAACCTTGACCATTTCATGGTCATCCCATTTTGTGCTCCCGAGGTTGCGCACTTGGTTGACCAAGGTCTTGAGCCGGTTGTACATCGCTTGTCGCTCTTCTCCTTGGTTGAGGATGAATCGACCGAGCTCCCCCTTGATCGTCTCCCGCTTAGTGATCTTGGTCACCTCATCCCCTTCGTGCGCGGTCTTATGGACGTCCCAAATTTCTTTGGCCATCTTTAACCCTTGCACCTTATTATACTCCTCTTGACACAAGGAGGTGAGGAGTATAGTTGTGGCTTGGGAGTTAAAGTGCCGAATTTGGTCGGCCTCGTCCGAATCGTAGTACTTGTCCCCAACATTCGGTACCTGCGCTCCATACTCAACAATATCCCATATGCTTTTATGGAGTGAGGTTAGGTGATGCCTCATTTTATAACTCCACATTCAATAATCCTCACCATCAAAGAATGGTGGTTTGCCTAGGGGAACAGAAAGTAATGGAGTGTGTTTAGAAATGCGAGGATAGCGGAGGGGCATCTTACTATACTTCTTGCGCTCATGGCACTTAGAAGTGACGGAGGACGATTCGGAGCCGGAGGTGGAGGGTGACGAAGAGTCGGTCTCGTAGTAGACCATTTTCTTCATCTTCTTCTTCTTATCACCTCTCCATTGTGACTTCATGGAGGAAGAGGATTCCTCCTTATGCTTGTGGTCGGACTCCCTCGAATGAGTTCTTCCCGTGCTTGCGGACTTGTCACCACCGGTCATGATCTCCCTCTTGGCGTGATCTCTCGACATCACTTTGAGTGGTTAGACTCTATTGAAGTACCGGGCTTTGATACCAATTGAAAGTCGCCTAGAGGGCGGTGGATAGGCAGAATCTGAAATTTATAAACTTAAGCACACACTACAAGCTGGGGTTAGCGTTAGAATTAAATCCGAGTCCGAAAGAGAGGGAAAACAAATCAACCAAGAAATAAAGCGGATGAACACGATGATTTGTTTTACCTAGGTTCGGTTCCAAAGAACCTAGTCCCCGTTGAGGTGGTCACAAAGACCGGGTCTCTTTCAACCCTTTCCCTCTCTTAAACGGTCACTTAGACCGAGTGAGCTTTCTCCTTAATCAAACGGGTCACTTAGACCCCGCAAGGACCACCACACATTTGGTGTCTCTTGCTTTGATTACAAGTCACTTGTGAATAAGAAAGGGAAGAGAAGAAAGCACGATTGCAAAAAGCCAAGCTACAAGAGCGACAAATAATACACAGATCACTCTCTCTCTCATGTTACTAATCACTAATGATCACTTGTCTCAATTGTGGAACTTGGAGAGATTGGAAGCTTTGATTGTGTCTTGGAATGGATTGCTAGCTCTTGTATTGAATGTGAAAGATTGGAGTGTTTGGGTGAAGTGAATGGAGGTGGTTGGGGTTGTATTTACAGCACCCAACCACTTCCTAGCCGTTGCTCCTTTTCTGCCGACCACGGACGGTTCGCGCCCCTGGTCCGGACGGTCCGCCCCTGTACATCAATGGCTGAAATTGCAACGGTCAGCAGTAACGGCTATATCAACGGTTACTATGCATTAAATGCATCGTCAGATGTCAGGTACGATAGTCGTGGATGGTCCGGTCGTGCACCCCAGACGGTCCGCGAGGACGCTTATAATTCATTTTACCGAACCCGTCACCTTCGGGTTTTTCTGGTTCTTCACGACCGGATGGTCCGCGCCTGAGGCCGGACGGTCCGCGCTTGGTCTCAGACGGTGCTCGCTTCTCCATCGGACGGTCTGTAGTGTAGACTTGTGTTTTTGCAGTGTTCTTATCCGAGAGTCACCTTGGTGTCGCGGACGGTCCACCATAAGGGTCTGGACGGTCCGCGTGTAAGTGGTTTTCCAAAAAGCTTCTCCTGTCCGGAATAATCTACGGTATTCTGAACAGTCGATTTAGAATAGTTGTAGATGAACTTATGCACCTGTGAAATGATCAACTAGGCAAACTGGTTAGTCCACAAGGTTTGTGATGGTCGTCAAACACCAAAATCAATTATAGGAAATATTGAGACTATTTCCCTTTCAGGATCCCTCACCCCTTCACGTCCAAAACTTTTTGTTTTTCCTTGCCCCGAATTCTTCGCCTCCACCGAGATTGTTGTGCTCATGGCCCTGTTGAAAGTGAGATCTAGACAGGTGGCCATTTTCCGCTGCAGTCTATCATTCAGACCTCTCATAAAAAATTCTTCTTCTTTAAGTCTGTATTGACTTGTTGTATGGCATATTGAGAGAGATAGTTGAACTTAGCAAGGTACTGCATCACAGAATCACCACCTTGCTTCAGACGTACAAACTCTTCCAACTTCATTTGCAGAACACCATCTAGAAAAGTAATGCTCGCTGAACGCTTGCTTAAACTCTGCCCATGTAACAAGATGACCTTCAGGATGAATGGCTACGAAGTTTGCCCACCAGGTACTGGCGGAACCTCGCAGTTGCTGAGCAGCAAATAGGGGCTTCTGAGTTTCCATGCATCGGATCAATCCGAACTTCTGTTCCATCACACGGATCCATTCATCTGCTTCTAGGGGTTCTTCTGCTTTAACGAAAACAGGGGGACGAGTTTCCAAAAATTCCATGTAAGTAGTGTCTCTGGGGGCTTGGTGTTAGCCTCTGCCTCCTTGCTGATGAATCTAATTTCCTGCCATCTCTCGAAGAAACTTAGTATTATCAGCAGTGGCATTAATCAAAGCAGCAATGGCCTCTGTCAATGTGGGAGGTACTGGTGGTGGGATTGGAGTTTCGTCCCCACCACCCCGAGAAGTTCCAGCACCAGCCTGACCACGAGTCCTTTTCGGCATCTGGAGAAGAAAACATACTTGATTATTACACAACACAATTACACAACCTTTGTTACATTATTCCAAACTTGTTCTAATTATACATACACAACACATACAACTCATTTTCATTATTTAAACTACATAAGGAAACAACCTACTATTACACTAGTCTAGTCCTCCACATCCTTGGTTGCTCCAGATCCGCTGCTAGCTTTGGGAGGATGATTATCAGCAACGTTCATAGGAGGAGGGGCTCCGAAGATGTCCAGCTCCCCATAAAGACCTCCGTCATCTGCTCCTGCTACGCCAGCTCCCATCTCTGCAACTTTCGATGGCATGTTTGGGTGTAGCTGGTCATACAACACATGCACCTCCTCGTGCAGAACATTTTTGTATGCCTGCAGATTTTCCAAGGCCACGCTTAGCTCTTCCACCTGGGCTTGGGCAGTCGCCTCATAATCCCAGGTTATGGATCATAAATTCACAGCCCAATCAATAGCCCGATCATGTTCTACAATATCACGCTGCAAATGGTGATGGGAAGACTAACACACGCATGCTCCCTGCCTCCATGGCGCAGCTTCACAGTCAGGCGTTCAACTCTAGCCTCTAGGTCTCCTATGGGATCATTGCTCCCACTGCTGCTCCCCTCATGTCGAGGAGCCAACTTGTGACGAGGTACACCCTAAGGTCCGGTCACTTTCCGAAGGGTGGTCTTTGTGCGTGCTATGTCTCTATAAGAGGGGAAGAATACTTAGTATTGTTTAAATATGATGCATGCATGATCCTACGATTATGGAATCAACTAGTTGTTAATCCCATACCTTCTACCTATAACCTAATATTTGGCACTCTTTTATCCGACTTCCTGAAAGATAAGTTGCTATAAGAAGAGACCAAGGTAAGGATGAAAGAATATTCAAGGTAAGTAGTTTTAAAACCTTTTCAAGCACCAAGTAATGTTTGAAGAAATGGGCATCGCTCTGATACTGCAATACCCAAATATTGGGAGGAATAAAATGTACAGGAAATTGGGAAAATATAAAAGGTTTATTTGACTACTTATGTGAATTTCCTCATTCTTGCATCAAGTATATTAAATAAGGAGAATAATGCGTCATGTTTGAGTTTAATTATTTGTGCATTTAATAATAATAATAATATTAATAAGAATACATTAATAATGAGAATTGAATTAGGATTAAACCTAATTTAAAGTCTAGAATTTGGAAAAAGAAAATAAAAAAAGAAAAAAAGACAAAAAGAAAAAACAAAAAAGAAAAGATGAAGGAATTCTGAGC
The DNA here is from genome assembly GCF_902167145.1 of Zea mays. NCBI lineage: Eukaryota > Viridiplantae > Streptophyta > Magnoliopsida > Poales > Poaceae > Zea > Zea mays. Next base: position 60,235,916 of record NC_050102.1, on the reverse strand, counting down.
TGAGTCTGGGCCCAAAGTTGATCCGGCCCAACTAACTCACCACGCCCGCTCCCATGTGCTGATCGACCTTGGGCATATGCAGGTGGGACCCCATGTCAGGTACTTCTCTCGAGTGTCGCCGACCTATGGACCCGCATGGTCAGCCTACCCCACCGTTCTTGTCGCCACCATTCACGACGAAGCCATGGAAATCGGGCGGGGCCGTTGCGCGCGACACTCGCAGCTATCCCCTCCTCTACTAAGATAAAGGTGAGTTGGTGCCAACCAATCTGGTCCCAACAGCTTACCCCACACAAGCCCCGCCGCACAAACCAAAACGCCATCGTGAGGGAGGGAGACATCGACGCAAGTCCTTCCTTGGTTCATCATCGATTCAGCTCCGTTGAAGCATCGAGGGGCGCCGCCTGGGGTCGTTGAAGCCAATTCGGGAACTGTGGGTGTCTAAAGTCACCTCGCGCGTGGCAAATTGCTCACCGGAGCACATCTACACCGCGGATCCGCCCGCTTCATGAACCGGCCACGCTACGACATAGACCCCGGTGAGAAACCATTACACTGCCGCCTGTGTCTCCTTGAATGCATAGGATCGAGAATCATGACTCGCATGTTCTTTTAGCCAAGATATTGGGTCGCCGAAGTTACCGTGCTACCATTGGGCCACTGATCGCGTGGTCAGGGCGCTTCGGTGCCCTAACTCCAGTTAATACGGTTCCGGTTGAATTCGCTAGGATCTCAGCATCATGTATGGTAGTTTAGTGTGCGGAGTCGTCAAACCCCTAACTCCGGCAATGTCCTCCGCTGCGGGTCTGCGCGTGCCGCCACGTTTCTCCATCAGAGGTAGGGGAGGGACCTCGGTCGTTGATCTGATGGGCGACGACCAAGATTTGATTTTCGAGGAATGTGTTTCGGTCGTTAGATGGGTTCTGAGCGGTGAGGATCGAATAGATGGTAACAGTCCGCGGGGGACTGTTTTGGGCCGTCCGATCTGATCGGAGGGTGGGTGTTGAAGCACGCCTTTATTAAAATAACCGTAGATCGTGGATCGGGTGGATAACATTGCGTACCATTTCGTTTTAAAAGGAATCTAATCCTGGCCACGGAATGTTGATTGGACGGCTGTTGTCGCCCGATACCCCTTCGGCCCGACCTTTTGCTAAAGAGCCCCTCTATTCCCAATTAATCAACCCGCGGTCCAGCACGTGTTGAGGAGAGTTTAATCTGAGTCCTGGGAATTTTCTGAATTAGCCCCTGTACTTTTCAGTATTGTTGAGCACAGTCCAGAGTGATGTTAAATGGAATAAAAAATATAGAAAATGGGTTTTTGTATTAAAATAATTATAGAAACTTCTTTAAATCATAATAAATCCATTTTAATTCCTTTTTAATCCATTCCAGTTGCATTGATTTTGTATTAATATTGTCTATCACCTAGTAACTCTGTTTTGTCATGAAACATAGACTAAAATTAGTCATTTAGCTTAATCTAAATCAACCACTTAATAACTTCAAAAAATCATAACTCGATAACCGTGACTCCGAATTTAGTGATTCTTGTTCCTACGATCTCGTTACGATGCATAGAATATTATTGTGCAGTGTGACCTCATGTTTGGTGTGATGTTAATTTCTCCTGTACCATGTTTGTTTGTATTGTTGTGAATAGACGAGCAAGCCACTAAGGACCCAGGTGTTCAGCAGGTGGATAATTCTGAGCAAGAGCTCGTTGAAGGCAAGTTGTGCCATTGATCACTTCTATTTACCCAATAATGTTCCTATTAATCATTATGATCTGCATAGGTTATTTTTGATGGGGCCCAATGGGTCACCCTAGTTTGACAATCTTTATACCTTGTTTACCACTGAACTTTTGGGTAGTACCTGCTATTGCTTTATGTGGTTTTGGGTATGGAGATACACATTATTCATGATCACGCTTTTATTATAAGTTTTTTATTTACTGTTCATGACAAGATCATTATGTTAATTGGAACATGGAGAACCACCCGGGAAAACAGTGCTACTACAAGGGTGGTATGGGACGCCCATGGCTGACTAATTAGAAAAGCTAGTGGATGACTACCTTACCCAAAAGGGGCAAGGGCAGTAGGGGAGTGGTCAGTATAGGGAGGTTCTCGGGTTGATTTTGCTGCGATGGATTTTCAGACGGGGGATTCCTGCGCTCCTTAGAAACTTTAGCGAGTTTTCTAAAGCTAGTAGAACTTTGTAAAGGTCTCGTAGTGTTACCATGCTCGCTTCCTTGGTAGAGGTGTATGGAATTCATGACCCCTTGGCAGATGGGTAACATGACTTATGGGTAAAGATGCACAACCTCTTCAGAGTGTAAAACTGGTATATCAGCCATGCTCACGGTCATGAGCGGCTCGGACCATCACATGAGTAACTTATGGAATTAAATTTAATTGATCATTTGCATCGCATTATGGTTTATTATTAATTTTGATCTATTATTACTCTAGTTTGGTATATGTTGGGGCGAAGGCGAAGACGCTACCCTTCACTCGATGCCTTCGTCGCCTCGCTTCACGAACAATGCCAAGGACACCGGTTGATGAGGACATCACTATGAGTACGACTACACCAGCAGCACCTCCACATCAAGCGCCACTTCCTTCATTAGCTGGGCCAATCACTCAGGCCCGTGCCAGAGATCTTAACTTCATCATGCTACTGTAGAATGATGGCCCAGAAGAATAGACGACCAGCCCAACTGCGGCCCATAGTGGACGACCTAGGGTTAGCCGCCCCTAGGGGCTGCGCCCCCCCTCTCTATTTAACCAGGAGTTGCGCCTCCTTTGTTCTTCGAGTTTTGTTTTACATCTAGCTTTAGCTACCCTAGAACACGCACAAATACGTGATGTCCTCTGTGATTCAGAACTCCACCTCGAGTGATATTAAGATTGCTCGCATCTTTTTCTTGTTCGTTCTTCTATTGCGCACAGGAAACGATCTTCATGATCAGGCCGATCTCGCATCAGCCAGGTCGGTAACCATTGGGAGTTGGTTCAGCGATTGCATTGGCGCTTCGGGTTCACTCGTCGTAGTCGGATCGTGAGGGTCTACTTCCACCAAATCGGAATTATCTCCACTCACCGAAAGATCGGGCACTCTAGCTCTATCAAGTGGTATCAAATTTCCAGGTTGATCGGTGAGTTTATCAAGTGTTTTTTTTCTCCTACAGTCCACAAAACCACATAAAAATTTAGGTTAGACCTTATCCCAGCACCCTTTTAAGCCTCGCACTTTCTTTCAATAATCTGCATTGTTGAATTTGTGTGCTTTCACGTCATTTGTTGCTGGTTGCATTGTGTTATTCCACCATTCAAACCCTAGCGCGCCGCCACCATATTCCGTTTGATCACGCCACAAACCGAGTCAACGCCGCTTCCTTATTTTTCTCCTTCGATTACGTCAAACAAAAACAGAAAAAAAAAACAAACCGAGTCAACGTCGCTTCCTTGTTTTTCTCCTTCGGTTACGTAAAAAAACAGAAACAAAAAAAAGAAAACGAAGGAGAAAGGATACAAAACGGTTGACTCATCTCGGTCGTTTTAAACATACCTTCCTTAAACCGGGCATAACTTTTCGCTCGGTTGTTCAAAAAATCTAACGGCCGACCTCAGAATGGTGTCAACAAGCTCCTGTAAAAATTTCAGATTTTTTGAACAACCGAGCGAAAAGTTATGCCCAGTTTAAGGAAGGTATGTTTAAAACGACCGAGATGAGACAAGCGCTTTGTATCCTTTCTCCTTCGTTTTCTCTTTTTTTGTTTCTGTTTTTTTTTTACGTAACCGAAGGAGAAAAACAAGGAAGCGGTGTTGACTCGGTTTTTTTCTGTTTTTTTACGTAACCGAAGGAGAAAAACAAGGAAGCGGTGTTGACTCGGTTTTTTTTCTGTTTTTTTACGTAACCGAAGGAGAAAAATAAGGAAGCGGCGTTGACTCGGTTTTTTTGTTTTTTTTTTGACGTAACCGAAGGAGAAAAATAAGGAAGCGGCGTTGACTCGGTTTGTGGCGTGATCAAACGGAATATGGTGGCGGCACGCTAGGGTTTGAATGGTGGAATAACACAATGCAACCAGCAACAAATGACGTGAAAGCACACAAATTCAACAATGCAGATTATTGAAAGAAAGTGCGAGGCTCAAAAGGGTGCTGGGATAAGGTCTAACCTAAATTTTTATGTGGTTTTGTGGACTGCAGGAGAAAAAAACACTCGATAAACTCACCGATCAACCTGGAAATCTGATACCACTTGATAGAGCTGGAGTGCCCGATCTTTCGATGAGTGGAGATAATTTCGATTTGGTGGAAGTAGACCCTCACGATCTGAGTACGACGAGCAAACCCGAAGCGTCAATGCAATCGCTGAACCAACTCCCAGTGGTTACCGACCTTGCTGATGCGAGATCGGCCTGATCACGAAGATCGTTTCATGTGTGCAATCGAAGAACGAACAAGAAAAAGATGCGAGCAATCTTAATATCACTCGAGGTGGAGTTCTGAAACACAGAGGACAGCACGTATTTGTGCGTGTTCTGGGGTAGCTAAAGCTAGATGTAAAACAAAACTCAAGTTCTAAATGAAACAGGACTCTGACTAAATAGAGGAGAGGCGTGAACAGTAGGGTCGGCGCTACAGTACCGCTGTTACTGTTCACGACTTCCCTAGGCGCCCCATCTGGGCCTTCCTGTTGGGCCATCTTCTAATCTTCTGGGCCTTTGTTCTTTAACAGCATGATGTAGTTCAATTCTCTTGCACGGGCCCGAGTCACTGGCCCAGGTGGAAGGGGTGGCGCCTCGACTGGGGAAGATGGTGTCTGGGCTGGAGAAGGTGCTGCTAGTGTAGATGTACTCGTGTTGGTGTTGATGTCCTCATCAGAAGAGTACTCACCATTGTCACGTATAAGCAAGGTACGCTTGTTTGGGCAGTCCCGAATCATGTGCCCAAACCCTCTGCAACGATGGCACTGAATATCCCGTGTACGTCCTGTGGAAGAAACGACGCCTTTGGCAGGGGGCGGCGCTAGTGAGGTGGCCGAGGGTGTAGGGAGGTCGTGACGGTCACGCCGATGTGCGGATCGTCTCCGGGGATGGTCGGCCGGTCCACGTGCGTAGGCGGGGAAGCTCGTCGGCGGTGAGGGCTCTAGCCTAACCAGGGCGGTAGAGTTCAATTAAACTGGTCAGTGAGCTTCACTAGGTGTTAGGGAAGGCATGGGTGCGAGGAATTGAAGAATGGCTCACCGGATAGCTCGGTCTACGCGTGGTGGCAGACGACTGAAGTCCGGCGATGATGATCTTGCTGTTCCGATGAGACAGGGCTTCGATTGTTGCTTGGAGAAGCTTCACGGCTCCTCGGGGAAGCTGTCCAAAGGCTCGATTGAGGCTGAGGGTCTCTGGAAATGGCTGGCCGCGGTGGCCGGCGCTTGGGTGGCTCGGGCGGGTGGCGCTAAGCTTGCCGGAGCTAAGGGTGGTGTCTGGCCAGCGAAGGTGAGTGTGGAGTGAGGTGAGGCACGTCTGGGGTGGTCTTAAAGGCACGGGCGAGCACGGCCGAGGGGTGGCTCAGACACGCGCTCGGGGTGTGCGCGGGCGAGCGCCAGTGCGCGCTCTGGCGCTTGGGCACGACGTCGAGCACGAGGCAGCGCAGAGAGAGGTCAAGTTCAAGCGCGAATTGGCTCCAAATCTTCGCGATTATGGCCATGATCCCGTTGAGAGATCTCTTCCCCTGATATTCCTTTGTCGTTTGTGTGTGGAGGCTTATGGGTTTTGCTGACTGGATCAAAAGATATGGAGGGATGAAGTTTGGTTTGTCTCACTGCTGAACTCCAAGAGGAAATCCCAGATTTGACATGTCTAGGGCACGAATCTCGATGCCATCTTCACACACGTTGTAGAGGGGTTAGTTTAGAACAATTTTGTCAATGGGGACTTAAGGATTGGAGCTAGGGATCAAGGTGAACGTGCTCAAGTTCTAGGTGAGGGATGAAATTCAGCAATCTGAATTTCAGATTTTCCCTAGAGAGCTTCCATGTCACACCCGGTTTTAAAAAGGCAAACCGAATGCGAACCATGTACGTGCCAGGATCAGTTATTCACGTACACAGCAGTTACATAATATGGACATCATCACACAGTGCTCAAAATAGTATTAATAAGGGAAATAGTAGATTACATCATACGTCTGAGACGTCCATATAGTTCTTACAATAAATCAAAGTGCGGAAAAGAAACGTAGATAACGCGGCCTTCACAGGCAGCCGGCTGGGGGTTGCCGCTAACCCACACCTAGAACTCGTCGTGATCTTGGAACTCCTGGAAGTCTCCTTCCACAGCTTCATCTTCGCCTGAGCAGTGGTTGCAATGCTGACAACCTGGGGGGGGGGGTTTGGTGTGTAGAGCAAGGGTGAGTACACATCAACATACTCAGCAAGTATCCTGTTTGGCTGTAGTGGACTAGCTTTATGTGGGGGTAAGTCAAGCAGTTGCTTTTAGTTGGTCAGGTTATTACTTACTAGTAGAAAGCCAAGTTTTAGCATTAACCCAAGTTATTAACCCAATGTATCCTTTCCAAACGGAAAGAATACCACTTACCAGCACCATAACCATAACCAGAACCATCAATCTCATAACCACCTGTACCACAATGTCTCTGATCAAGTACCACTAATCATTGGAGCTCCCTTGGCCGCTCATAACCGCGAGCACGGCTGATATATCAGTTTCATAACACTCTGCAGAGGTTGTGCACTTTACCCACAAGCCGTGATTCCCATTCTGCCCGGAGATCATGACTCTCCATTGATCACTACCAAGGTGATCCAGCAGGGCATCACTACGAAGCCTTTACAAAGATTCCCCGGGACTGCAGCCACCCGTTAGGTTTCCTAAATGCACCGCACTCCTCCCCAAGGGGCGAACCCAAACTTGGCAGAGCGAGCCGCATACACCGAGCCCCATTGACGGCACGACGGCTAAGTGAACTACACCCCGGATCCTCTAATTATTCAGCTAAGGGCACCCCATTCCACCCTCATGGTTGCACTGTTTTCCCGGGCGGTCATCCATAGAACAGGTCCTTACGGAGAGGCACTCGAGAAACCGCTCGAGTCCCCTTGAAAACCACAAGTATAATCATAAAGAAGAGCGGGAAAACAGCGTATCATAGATAATCACATCATGTTCATTGATTAGAGTTGAGCAATAGCATCAGACTAAGTAGTAATAATCCGACCCAAATAGGTAAACAAGGACATGGATAACAAAAGCTAGTCAATCCTTAGGTATAAATGTGTAATGCGGGAGGTGAATTAAAGAATGAATAGGACATAGATAGGTCAAAGGACACTTGCCTCCACCAAACGACTGCTGCTCAGGGGCTTCTCCTGCGAATTCCTCGGGCTCTTCGACTGGATCGTTCTCTATGCGAGCGCAAACATACATACATACATCCACATATTTAATACAAAAGAACAGTACACCATACAAGATAACAAATAAAGCGAATATGCATCAAGTATGACATTCGATAACGCACTTGTTGTGGTTAGAAAGAAACGGGAAAGGTCTCGCAGGGGGTTAAATCTTATGCGCTAACGATCAATTACAATTGGTTTTTAACAAAATAATTCTGTTACATATACACTAATGGAAACCTAATCACTTTTAGTTGATCAACATTGCACAGGGTAAACAATTAACTACGTGAATCAATAACACAACGGAATTTTAAATTAAACTTCCTATTTTCCCATAGCATGAACAGTGATTAGCCTACTTAAAATACAGTAATTATGATCACAGAAAGTAAATAAAATAAAATAAAAAAAAATAAAAAAAACAGAGGGGGGGGGGGCGGTTGAACCGGCCCTAGGCGGGGCGCGGGCGCGGGCGGCGCAGGGGGGCGGCCGAGCAGGGGGCGGGGCGGCCGAACCGGCGGGCAGGGAGGCGGCCGAACCGGCGGGGCAGGGGGGCGGCGCAGGGGGCGGCCGAGCCGGGGGGCGGGGCGGCCGAACCGGCGGGCAGGGAGGCGGCGCAGGGGGCGGCCGAGCCGGGGGGGCGGGGCGGCCGAGCCGGGGGGCGGGGAGGCGGCCGAACCGGCCATGGGGAAAGGGGGGGAGGGGATGGGGGAGGGAGGAGAGGGGGAGGGGGAAGCTCACCGGCGACGGGGACGGGGCGGCCGAGCGGGGCGGCCGAACGGCGACGGGGAGGGGCGGCGGCCTAGGCAGGGGCGGCGGCTAGGGCAGGGGGCGGGTAGGGGGCGGCGGCTTGGGTGGGGAGGGAGAAAATGAGGGGGGAGAGGGAGAGGGTTAGGGGATAAGGGAAAGAGGGGGGGGGGGCGGCTGGGCCTACTAGGCCCAAGAGGGGGGCGCCAGGGGGCGGCTGGGCCGGCCGGGGTCGGCCCACGGCGCGGGAGAGAGAGAAAAAAAAAAGGAGAGAGAAAGAGAGAGAGAAAAGAGAAAGAAAAGAGAAAGAAAACATTTTCGAGATCCGATCTTTCTACATGAATGCATTTGCACTTTCAAAGCAATCAAAAGAAATGCAAGGTTCGGCATGGTGCATCAAACAACATAAAGTATTTAGGGTTTTTATACATACGGGAATTCCAAACCGAATCCCGCTAGAACTTTGGAAAAGGTCAAGGTTTAGCGAGGGAAAAAGAAAAAGAAAAGGTAACGCCCGAATTTTGGCGAGTAAAGAAAAGAAAAAATTCAACTGCAAAATTCGGGGCGTTACAAACCTATCCCCCTTAAAAGAATCTCGCCCTCGAGATTCAGGGCTGGCTAGCAAAGAGCTCTGGGTACTTGGCCATCAGATCATCTTCACGCTCCCAGGTTGCTTCTTCCTCAGAGTGGTGACTCCATCTGACTTTGCACATCCTGACGGTCTTCCTTCGGGTGACTCTGTCTGCAATCTCAAGGATCTGAGCTGGCTTCTCAACGTAGGTCAAGTCCTCCTGGACTTCCAGACCTTCCACTGGCAACTGCTCTTCCGGCACACGCAAGCACTTCTTCAACTGAGACACATGAAAGACATCATGCACAGCAGACAAATTCTCTGGCAAACTGAGCTGATAAGCCACTTCTCCACGTCTTGCAAGAATCTGATACGGACCAATGTAGCGGGGTGCTAGCTTGCCTTTCACTCCGAATCTTCTGACTCCTCTGATCGGTGACACTTTCAGATAGACAAAGTCTCCGACTTCGAAACTCAGCTCTCTTCTTCTTGTGTCTGCATAGCTTCGCTGCCTTGATTGCGCTATCTTCAGATTCTCTCGAACCATCTTGATGTTCTCTTCGGCTTCGAGCAAAATGTCTGGCCCAAACACTTGCTTTTCTCCAGGCTGATCCCATTGCAACGGAGTTCTGCAATTCCTTCCATACAGCGCTTGAAACGGTGACATCTTCAAACTGGCCTGGTAACTGTTGTTATAGGAAAACTCCGCATAAGGCAATCGCTTGTCCCATCCGGACTGATCTTGCAACGCACATGCTCTCAACATATCTTCAAGAATTTGATTGGTTCTTTCGGTCTGGCCATCTGTCTGCGGGTGATAAGCTGAACTGAAATTCAGATGCGTGCCCAAGGCTTCATGCAACTGCTGCCAGAAATGAGAGGTGAACTGCGTTCCTCTGTCTGACACTATCTTCTTTGGCACACCATGAAGACAAACGATCCGAGACATATACAATTCTGCCAATACTGCACTGTTGTAGTTGGTCTTGACAGGTATGAAGTGGGCTGACTTGGTCAAACGGTCCACTACTACCCAAATGGAATCGTAGCCGGCTCGAGTGCGAGGCAATCCGACTATGAAATCCATACCAATTTCATCCCATTTCCACTGAGGGATCTGCAACGGTTGCAACAATCCAGCTGGTCTCTGGTGTTCTGCCTTAATTCTTCGACAACTATCGCACATAGCCACATGCTCTGCGATTTCTCTTTTCATTCCGTACCACCAGAATTTCTTCTTCAGATCCTGATACATCTTCTCACTGCCAGGGTGAATCGAATAGGCTGTCTCATGAGCTTCCTTAAGAATCAACTCCCGAATAGACTGGACATTGGGAACACACAAGCGGTCTTTGAACCATATCACGCCTTCTGCATCTTCTCGAAAGTCTTTGCCTTTGCCATCTAGAATCAATCGCCGAATCTCACTGATCTTCTCATCATTTTTCTGCGCTTCTTTGATTTCGCGCTCCAAGGTAGGTTCCAATTCAACTGTGACTCCTCGCGAATTGTTCAGAAATCCGAGACTCAACCTATCAAACTCCTTAGCCAACTCATAAGGCATCGGACGAGCAACCATCAGATTGACTTGACTCTTTCTGCTCAAAGCATCTGCCACTACGTTTGCTTTGCCTGGATGGTAATGAATCTCCAACTCATAATCTTTAATCAACTCTAACCATCTTCGTTGCCTCATGTTCAACTCTGACTGAGTGAATATGTACTTCAGACTCTTGTGATCTGTGTAAACATCGCATTTCTGTCCATACAGATAGTGCCTCCATGTCTTCAGTGCGTGAACCACTGCTGCCAACTCTAGATCATGGATTGGGTAGTTCTTCTCATGAACCTTCAGCTGTCGGGACGAGTAAGCCACAACTCTTCCCTCTTGCATCAACACACATCCCAAACCTGTGTAACAAGCATCGCAATACACCGAGAAGGGCTTGTGCACATCAGGCAAGACTAGGACAGGCGCTGTTGTCAACTTCTCTTTCAGCGCTTCAAAGGCCTCTTGGCATTTCTGGGTCCACTTGAACTCAACCTTGTTGCCTAGCAACGCTGTCATTGGCTTCGCAATCTTCGAAAACCCTTCAATGAATCGCCGATAATATCCGGCCATTCCAATGAAGCTCTTGATTCCTCGAGCATCTGTTGGTGCTTTCCAGTTCAGAATGTCTGCCACTTTCTTCGGATCCACAGCCAATCCTTCTTTGTTGATTATGTGACCCAAGAACAGGACTTCACTGATCCAGAACTCACACTTGCTCAACTTTGCATACAACTGGTGTTCTCGCAATCTCTGCAACACCATCCTCAAATGATCTGCATGCTCTTCTTCGCTTTGAGAATAAATCAGAATGTCATCAATGAATACCACCACGAACTTATCAAGGTAATCCATGAATACACTGTTCATCAAGTTCATAAAGAATGCTGGCGCATTGGTCAAACCAAAAGACATCACTGTGAACTCATATAAACCATACTTGGTAATGAATGCCGTCTTCGGAATGTCCGAAGGTCGGATCCTGAGCTGATGATAACCTGACCTCAGATCGATCTTGGAGAACACACTGGCTCCTCTCAACTGGTCGAACAGATCTTCTATTCTGGGCAAAGGATACTTGTTCTTGATCGTGACCTCATTCAAAGCTCGATAGTCGATACACATCCTCTTGGTACCATCTTTCTTCTCCACAAACAAGACAGGGGCGGCCCAAGGCGAGGTGCTTGGCCGGATGTAACCTTTTTCTGACAGCTCATCAATCTGCTTCTTAAGCTCATCCAACTCTGGTCCAGATATTCTGTAAGCTCTCTTGAAGATAGGGGCGGTTCCAGGAAGAAGCTCTATAGCAAATTCAACTTTCCGCTCTGGTGGCATACCCGGTAAATCCTTTGGAAACACATCTGGGAATTCAGACACAACCTTGATACTCTCAATTGGGTCTGCTTCACTGCTATCAACAGCCATCTGATAACAACTTCCTTTCTTTGGCTCAGGCGGGACTAACTCGGTCACCACTTCCTCTCCTAGTGGGGACACTAACTTGATGGTCCTTTTATCACAACTGATAACTGCCTGATACTTATCTAGCCAATTCATCCCTAGGATGACATCTATTCCCTGAGTACCCATTACTATAAGGTTGGCGGGAAACGCTATCCCCCTTATTTCCACACTTACATTTAAACAAATGCTATCAGCTCGAATTCTACCACCGGCTGAGTCAATTTGAATGGGGGTTGACATGGTAGTTATTGGAAGTTTATGTGCTTCTACCCATGATGCAGTAATGAAAGAATGTGTTGCTCCAGTATCAAATAACACTTCTGCAATATGGGAGTCGACTGGGAACATACCTACTGTCATGCCGGGGGTCTCCTGAACTGCTTCAGCTTCCAAGTGATTCAATCTTCCATGATTATAGCGCTGCTGAGAGCGATTGCCTGCTCCAGGCTGAGGCACATTCTGCTTTGCTGGGGCATTGGGGCCTGACTGCTGCTGGGCTGCCTTCTTTGGACATTGCATCACCCAATGGCCTTGCTCTCCACAGTGGAAACATGCCCTGTTTCCAACCTGAGCTGGTGCTGCCTGACTGTTCTGCTGATTTGCTGGGGCAGGAAGACGAGGTGCTTGCTGATTCTGCTTCTGAAACTGACCTCCTGACTGATTGCTCTGACGGTTCTGGTACTGATTCTGAGGGTACTGCCTTTGAAACTGCTGATACTGCTGACGCTGCTGATGCTGCTGAGGTGGACGCTGGTTCTGCCTGAACTGCTGAGGTTGATTGCCTGAAAAGCGAGGGCGACTGCTGCTTCCAGACTGCGGTCCACTGATCTTGCGCTTACGATCTTCCATCTCCTTGCGCTTCCTTTCTGTCATGATTGCTCTGTCAATCAGGTGCTGGAATGTCGGGAAGGTGTGATTCATCAGCTGATACTGCAGAGGGTCAACCAAGCCTCTCAGAAAACGGTACTGTCGCTTGGCGTCGGTATTGACATCTTCGGGAGCATAGCGAGACAATTGCAGAAACCTGTCTCGATACTCACTGACAGACGATGACCCTTGCTTAAGGGCCAGGAACTCCTCCTTCTTCACTGTCATCAGACCTGCAGGCACATGGTACTGACGAAAGCTACATCTGAATTCTTCCCAGGTGATGGTGTCGGGGTTGGCATGGGTGGCGAGGTAAGACTCCCACCATGACTGGGCTGCTCCTCTCAACAGACGGGGACCATACAGAACTTTCTCCCTGTCATCGCACTGAGCGGTATGCAACTCCCGCTCCACAGTGCGCAGCCAATCTTCAGCATCCATGGGGTCAGAAGAATGAGCGAACGTTGGTGGATGACCTCTCATGAATTCAGCACGCTTGTCTCTAGGCATCTGAGGCATCTGAGGCTGAGGTGGTGCTTGCTGCTGTTGCTGCTGCTGCTGCTGCTGAATGGCGGCCAGAGTCTGACCGATGGCTTGAACTGCCTGAGTCTGCATCAGAAACATCTGCTCAATCGACATCGGGGGCGGGGGCGGCAGGTGCTGCTGCTGAGGCACCTCCTCCTGTTGAGCGGCTCGCTCCTGCTGAGCACGCCTTCCTCCTCTACGCCTGTTCTCTGACATCTGCAGAATGCAACCACACATCAGAACTGATCTGGCAAATCTTGCAGCATAAGGAAAGAGAATAGAATTCTTCAACAGCACTGGGCAGGTGAGCATCTTCACTGATCTCCAACACAGACCACACAGCTTCTCAGATAAAGAGGAAAGGAGAATAATGGGTTTCCCAACTATATAACTAACTTTATTGACATAGTATGTAAACCAAAATGCAGGGGATACCCACACTCTGGTGACAATCATTACAAAGATCCAAACCAAACATAGTTCATCATGACAAGCATAAATGCACAGGATATAGCAAACTACCCTGTCTAACTAAAACTAACTAAGATCGAGGCTAACGCTAAGACTGAAGCTTCTATGTATATATTTATTTCGTATTAATTACAAGATCCAGCTCTAACGATCTATGGTTCTAGAGTTATCTTGGTCTTGCAGGCGGGATTGCCATAAGACTGGTGTCCACGCTGAGGTGAGCGGTACGGGTGCTGAGTCCCAACGGGAGCGGGGGAACCACCATCCAGAAAACGACGTTCCGCGCGCTCAGCCCGCAGCAGGGCGATCTCAGCACGAGCCCTACTCAGCTCGTCTAATGCATGGTCCAGCTCCGTGTTTAGCACGGCGGCTAGGTTGACTGTGCTGCTCAACCTAGGATTGCCCTCACCGACAGGTGAGACAATCACGCCTCCTGTGCTGCCAGATGAACGGCGGGGGTAATACTTCAGGTCAAGACCGTCAGCTGCCCCACCGAAAACCGAGCAGTAGTGCGAAAGCGCACGCCGTGCAGCATCTTGCATGGCTGCCTCAGCTGAGTCCCGCTCAGAGATAGAATAGTGCTCTGAACAGGCCTCTGCACCCTGGAGACTGTCCTCCGGGCAGCGCACCAAGCAAGTCGCCTCCCGGCGGTCCGGGTAGACCCCGCGACTATGCTGGTAGACCACACAGCGATACTCGACGGACCAAGTATGTCGGTCAAATGCCCGACGTAGCAGGGTGTCGAGCGCATCATGGAAGTGACACCCGCGAGCAGCGTCGCGAGTGATGGGTCGAGCAACCCATCCTTCCGGCTCAGGATTAGCAGAGAAGTCGGTGTCGTGGCTCGAGCTGTCGTCGCCTCCTCCGTCGTCTGGGTCTCCTCCAGCAGCTACTCCAGAAGCTGGGGCGCCCAGTGGTGGTGCAGGGGGCGGCTCCAGAGAAAGCACAGGGGAGCAGCTCCTCACAGACTCTATCTCCTGGTGGAGCGAGAAGGAAGAGCTCTGCTGCTCCTGTCGTCGACGTTCCTGCTCCTCACGCAGGCGGTGGTGTAGTCTCTCCAAGTGGCTGGACTGTCCGGCCACGGGACGGCGAAGCGGTCGCTCAGCAAGGCGGGAGGGTAAGAAGGGGATGACTGACTTTCGTGCAGTGTGTCTAAGTCGAGCCATCTACAAAAGACATCGCAAGCAAAAGGGTGAGAACAGAATTAATATGACCAGCAAGTAATAAGTAAATGAAGGATCAGAATGAAACATAATTTTCAGCAAGGTATAATATGTAGTAGAACATAGGTTTGGTCAGTAGGACCAACTTTTGAAGGGATATCAAAGTCAAGGAAGAGACAGAGGTCTATAGTCCTTAGAACGACCATTCTACTCTAGGTTAGCGGTCCTACAGTCAGCACGGCTCTGATACCACTTATGTCACACCCGGTTTTAAAAAGGCAAACCGAATGCGAACCATGTACGTGCCAGGATCAGTTATTCACGTACACAGCAGTTACATAATATGGACATCATCACACAGTGCTCAAAATAGTATTAATAAGGGAAATAGTAGATTACATCATACGTCTGAGACGTCCATATAGTTCTTACAATAAATCAAAGTGCGGAAAAGAAACGTAGATAACGCGGCCTTCACAGGCAGCCGGCTGGGGGTTGCCGCTAACCCACACCTAGAACTCGTCGTGATCTTGGAACTCCTGGAAGTCTCCTTCCACAGCTTCATCTTCGCCTGAGCAGTGGTTGCAATGCTGACAACCTGGGGGGGGGGGGGTTTGGTGTGTAGAGCAAGGGTGAGTACACATCAACATACTCAGCAAGTATCCTGTTTGGCTGTAGTGGACTAGCTTTATGTGGGGGTAAGTCAAGCAGTTGCTTTTAGTTGGTCAGGTTATTACTTACTAGTAGAAAGCCAAGTTTTAGCATTAACCCAAGTTATTAACCCAATGTATCCTTTCCAAACGGAAAGAATACCACTTACCAGCACCATAACCATAACCAGAACCATCAATCTCATAACCACCTGTACCACAATGTCTCTGATCAAGTACCACTAATCATTGGAGCTCCCTTGGCCGCTCATAACCGCGAGCACGGCTGATATATCAGTTTCATAACACTCTGCAGAGGTTGTGCACTTTACCCACAAGCCGTGATTCCCATTCTGCCCGGAGATCATGACTCTCCATTGATCACTACCAAGGTGATCCAGCAGGGCATCACTACGAAGCCTTTACAAAGATTCCCCGGGACTGCAGCCACCCGTTAGGTTTCCTAAATGCACCGCACTCCTCCCCAAGGGGCGAACCCAAACTTGGCAGAGCGAGCCGCATACACCGAGCCCCATTGACGGCACGACGGCTAAGTGAACTACACCCCGGATCCTCTAATTATTCAGCTAAGGGCACCCCATTCCACCCTCATGGTTGCACTGTTTTCCCGGGCGGTCATCCATAGAACAGGTCCTTACGGAGAGGCACTCGAGAAACCGCTCGAGTCCCCTTGAAAACCACAAGTATAATCATAAAGAAGAGCGGGAAAACAGCGTATCATAGATAATCACATCATGTTCATTGATTAGAGTTGAGCAATAGCATCAGACTAAGTAGTAATAATCCGACCCAAATAGGTAAACAAGGACATGGATAACAAAAGCTAGTCAATCCTTAGGTATAAATGTGTAATGCGGGAGGTGAATTAAAGAATGAATAGGACATAGATAGGTCAAAGGACACTTGCCTCCACCAAACGACTGCTGCTCAGGGGCTTCTCCTGCGAATTCCTCGGGCTCTTCGACTGGATCGTTCTCTATGCGAGCGCAAACATACATACATACATCCACATATTTAATACAAAAGAACAGTACACCATACAAGATAACAAATAAAGCGAATATGCATCAAGTATGACATTCGATAACGCACTTGTTGTGGTTAGAAAGAAACGGGAAAGGTCTCGCAGGGGGTTAAATCTTATGCGCTAACGATCAATTACAATTGGTTTTTAACAAAATAATTCTGTTACATATACACTAATGGAAACCTAATCACTTTTAGTTGATCAACATTGCACAGGGTAAACAATTAACTACGTGAATCAATAACACAACGGAATTTTAAATTAAACTTCCTATTTTCCCATAGCATGAACAGTGATTAGCCTACTTAAAATACAGTAATTATGATCACAGAAAGTAAATAAAATAAAATAAAAAAAAATAAAAAAAACAGAGGGGGGGGGGGGCGGTTGAACCGGCCCTAGGGCGGTTGAACCGGCCCTAGGCGGGGCGCGGGCGCGGGCGGCGCAGGGGGGCGGCCGAGCAGGGGGCGGGGCGGCCGAACCGGCGGGCAGGGAGGCGGCCGAACCGGCGGGGCAGGGGGGCGGCGCAGGGGGCGGCCGAGCCGGGGGGCGGGGCGGCCGAACCGGCGGGCAGGGAGGCGGCGCAGGGGGCGGCCGAGCCGGGGGGGCGGGGCGGCCGAGCCGGGGGGCGGGGAGGCGGCCGAACCGGCCATGGGGAAAGGGGGGGAGGGGATGGGGGAGGGAGGAGAGGGGGAGGGGGAAGCTCACCGGCGACGGGGACGGGGCGGCCGAGCGGGGCGGCCGAACGGCGACGGGGAGGGGCGGCGGCCTAGGCAGGGGCGGCGGCTAGGGCAGGGGGCGGGTAGGGGGCGGCGGCTTGGGTGGGGAGGGAGAAAATGAGGGGGGAGAGGGAGAGGGTTAGGGGATAAGGGAAAGAGGGGGGGGGCGGCTGGGCCTACTAGGCCCAAGAGGGGGGCGCCAGGGGGCGGCTGGGCCGGCCGGGGTCGGCCCACGGCGCGGGAGAGAGAGAAAAAAAAAAGGAGAGAGAAAGAGAGAGAGAAAAGAGAAAGAAAAGAGAAAGAAAACATTTTCGAGATCCGATCTTTCTACATGAATGCATTTGCACTTTCAAAGCAATCAAAAGAAATGCAAGGTTCGGCATGGTGCATCAAACAACATAAAGTATTTAGGGTTTTTATACATACGGGAATTCCAAACCGAATCCCGCTAGAACTTTGGAAAAGGTCAAGGTTTAGCGAGGGAAAAAGAAAAAGAAAAGGTAACGCCCGAATTTTGGCGAGTAAAGAAAAGAAAAAATTCAACTGCAAAATTCGGGGCGTTACATTCCATTTGGATGGCCTTTTTGGAGATTTTAATCAATTATTTTGGCCAAACTTTTATAACAATTTTTGTAGCTTAATTAGTGTATTTCAACTTTTATAATTGGCCTAAGCCATGATTCCGTGTTTTTCATGGTCTTTTTACCAATTTCTTCCTTTCTACTTAAATGGCCTAATTAGGGTTGTTCTAGGGTTTAATCATTTTCCCATTTTGAATGCATGATATGATTTAGGCATGAGTCTTAGGACAAAAGAATTAGTTGAACTTTTGCTCTCAAGGTTTTGGTGTCTTTTGCTCAATTTGATTCACATGAAATAATGGTTCTTGAGTTAGCACTGAGAAGAACTCTGGGAATTATTGGGGTTTTACATAGCCCCACATTTAACATTGCAGATTTAAAATCCCTACTTGGGAGAGGAAGTTGAGCTTGAGTCGAGGATGACTCAAATGCAAGAAGGGGATGATGATGAAGACATCCACACTACTGATACATCTATGCCAATACAAGTACCAATTTCTGGTCCCATTACTCGCGATCGTGCTCGTGCTCGTGAACTCAACCATCAGGTGATTACACTCTTGAGTTCATGTCCATCATATTTAGACCATGGAGACCCGTGCACTCTTGTTTTTCTTAGGAACCAGGGAGAAGACTGAAAGGAAAAAGGATTTGAACATGCTGGATTCGGACTGCAGAAGAACACCAACTTGTGACGGTCACCACGGTCACATGCAGGCTCGGATTGGAATGTTCAAGCACTACATGGAAAGCTTATCAAGTCTACTTTCATATGGATCCGGAATTATAGTCATATCGGTTCTGAGGTCGCCGTAATCATTGTTTCCTTACCGAGACATTTCCTGCCTTTTCTGCCCATGGTGCTATGTCACCCTATTTTGGCCCAAAGGGTCATGTATCGAGTTGGGTCCATTAGGGACACATCCTAGGGTTGTAGCATGACCCCAATACCCATGTGGTCATCCTCCCATGTTTATAAACCCCCTGGCCACCACCAAGAACAGCGGGTTTTGTTTAGATCAAGTTTAGCTCTCGCTACTTGCTTGTAAGCGCGCGTGCTGGTTCAATCGCCCGTCTTCTTGTCTTCGGAACCCCACCATATTGGAGATTGAGTTTGAAACCTACATTTACATCTGGTAACTCAGTACTTGTTCTACATGTTCTTGCTAGTTCTTCGATTGCTTGCAGGACGAGTGCCCTAGTGGTTGGGGTATCGCGCTCCACAAGATCGTGATAGCCATAGGAGGTGGTGTATCGGTTGCTAAGGCGCAACGTCTTTGGAAGGCTGTAGTAGGACCGTGAACATCGTCTCCTCCACCAATCGAGTTGTTCCACACCCTCTCATCAAAAGATCGGGCATTCACCCAACGGGTGCACATCACATTATTACCCACAACTTGTTGAGCGATGAATGTATGTGAGCTCACTCTTGCTGTACTCACATCCCCCTAGATCAAGGTCAGGTACCACAGGATGAGGCGCACGAAGGATGCTATGATGAGTTCGTGAGTGGTCTAGGCTGTCATCTCCCATTCAAGTGTGGTTGCTGGATCGTCGTCTTCGTATGATGTAATTATTTATCTATTTTGTACAGAACTCTGTTATATATTAAAGATGTGTCATTCGTTTATGTACCATGAGTCATCATATGTGTGAGACTTGATCCTAGCACACATGTGAATCGTGCCCGGGTTTGGACCCCTAAATCCGTGTGTGACAAAGTCCGCAAAGCAAGGCGACCGACCAGGTCCCTGTTGAGCACGATTGCGAGGCGGAGCGACCGACCAGGTCCCTACTGAGCAGGGCTATGAGACAGAGCGACTGACCAGGTCCTTTTCAAGCAAGTCCGCGAGGCGTAGCGAACGACCAGGTCCCCGCCGAGAAGGGCTGCGAGGCGACCGACAAAGCCCCTACCAAGCAAGTCCACGAAGTGGAGCGATCGATTAGGTCCCTACCAAGCAATGTTGCAAGGCGGGGCAACCGACCAAGTCCCTACCAGGCAAGTCCACGGAGCGCAGCGACCGATCTGGTCCTTACCAAGCAAGTCCATGAGGTAGAATGGCCACCCAAGTCCTAACCAAGGAAGAGAAGAAAGATGGAAACCCAAGTCAAACGTCGCAAAGTCCACTCCTACGAAAATTAAAATTCTATAGCGTCCGTATTTGATAACTTAGAAACTAAAATGGAATAAAATGGAGGGACTAAAAATTAGTCCATAAATCAAACACCCCCTAAGACAAGACATGACATCCCAGACCATAACTAGTCATCTGAATGGCAGTCCACAAGCATGCCAAGAAGCCGCTAATGATTTGACCACACCTCCCTGAGCACGGCCCCAGAACACGCTCCCACAAATTCAAAGGACCGGACGTCCCTGATCATAAAATACCTCAGCATTTGAGCTTCTATAGTGACAGAAATATCGGGTAGTGCGCAGCAAATGCACCATACGAGGTGTATGCCTACGCACACCATAAGTGGTGCGTGCTCGTGATGATAGGCAAGGCCGCACGATACCCACCTGCTCCATGCAGCTGACCTGCGGGACCTCGTGCACTACCACGAGAATGTCAACGGAAGACCGGCAAAAAGGGACCCATGCGACGAGCGGACGTAACAGCACACCATGATAGGAGTACGACTACATACAACTCTATGGGAAGCATTAGAGGGACAACGCTACCATGGGCCACCAACAAGCTCCTCTTAGCAGGACACATGTCCCCTAAATACAAGTCCCCGGAATAGAGTCTGTATTGTAAGGTCCGGTCCTTGAACTACAAAAGAGAAGGACCCCTCTTTTTTGAACACACAAGCAAACCAGTTGTAACACACTTCAGAACAATACTACGATCAGCACTACACTTGACTAGGCGCAAGACTGAACTAGTATAAACCCACCGTCTCAAACCCCATGTCTAGATCCCTATGATTCACTATTCGGAGTGAGCCCGCTCTAATCCCCCACCAAACACATATAGAGGGAGAAGAGATAGAGAACCATTAGAGGAAGCTTAGAGAATCAAATGCTTGAATATCAATTATAGATATTAAATAAATCCTTAATTAGGTTTAATAAATTTATCACGTCTTTTAGTCTTTATCTGTGTAATTAGTTTTATATAAACTATACTTTATATCTATAATTATCTATCAAACATTTAACGTGATAGGTACTTTAATTGGGTGGAACAGAACACCCGGAAAAGGAAGAAAGAGTCGACTACATCGTCATCAACAGGCCGCAAGCAGGCGTTTTCCTCGTAGCAAGCGCTGGCACTGGCCACTGGGCTACACATGAAGCGTCAGCTCCCTTCTCTCTTGCATTCTCATATTGTCGGTTAATATGTTATTGACGTGGAACAACTTAGAGCTCGTATAATCAACTTTATTATATTTGCTCTAAAGCTAAGCTAGGGGTAAGAGGAATTATCAAAAAAATGAAGCATTGCCTTGCTTTCGTGTCGAGAAACAGAGTAGCAATGACTATTCTGATTTCACAGACATAACTCGGCGAAACTCATTTCTTTTACATTAATTTTAAATAGTTCATAGCTTAATAGCTTTGAACAACTAATATCAACAATGTGTGAGACCTTACAAATAATCTTAATCTGGTAAGTTTGAGTGGACTGATTAAGATCTAAAATACTATAATTAAAAATAGCTTGATGTTGGGGGCCTATTTGGCCGAATGTCCTCAAAACGACTCACCTCTGGTTTAAGTGTAACACCCTAAAAATCATATTTTGACATTTAAGAAAACTCTGAATTTAACAATCTAAAAGTAATCTTAATAAAGATTTTTTTGCATCTTTTAGATGAGTCTCCTTGAACAAATGAATAGAAAATTTAGATGGTTCCAATTTAGATTTTGAATTCTAACACTGGAATTTAATTTAAGTAAACAAAATATATATATATATATCCTTTGATAAAACCGTTTATTACATGGAACTATATTACTGAAAGGCATATAGATTTAGAAGCATTTGTATACATGGCACTACCCAAAAATTGAGTGGTAAACAAGGTATAAAGATAGCCAAACTAGGGTAACCTATTAGGTCCCATCAACATTAAACTATGCAGATCATTATGATTAATAAGAACATGACTGGATAAAAGAAGTGATCAAGGGCACAACTTGTCTGGAACTTGAGATTCCAGGTACCAACTTGCTCTTCAGGTGACTCGTGACCTCACTGCTAGTCGTAGCAATACAAACAAACATGGTATAGACAAAACAACAACTAATAATAAATGTACAATCATGAATAGTGTGTATCTCTATACCCAAAACCACATAAAGCAATAGCATGTACTACCAAAACATTCAGTGGTAAACAAGGTATAAAGATAGCTAAACTAGGGTAACATATTAGGTCCCATCAACATTAACCGATGCAGATCATTATGATTAATAAGAACATGAATGCGTAAAAGAAGTGATCAAGGGCACAACTTGCCTACGACTTGAGATTCCAGGTACCAACTTACTCTTCAAGTGACTCGTGACAGCCAGCCGGCCTAGTAACCATTCTCCACTCAGGCCTCAGCCTAATCGCCCACACACGCGCTCAATGGTGATCGGGTCCCACATGTCAACACTCTTGTCGTGCACTCATGTTACCTCCGTGCTCACTGGCACATGGGCCCCTCCAGACGTCACATTATCTCCTCTATACCCGTCCCCGCCTCAACCTCTGGCAAGTGGACCCCGGCACCAGGACCTTCTTCCCCATTGCAACAGAATTCACCGCAAATCTCGGATCTTCGCTGGCCAGTTGGGGGATGAAGTTGTTGTGATTCCCTGCCTTACCAGTGTATAAGTAGGAGCCTAAGACCCCCATCCCTCTTCCCCATTGCCGGGAACCCGACCACGGTGTGGGCACGACTGGGAGCCAAGAGCAGTTGGCGGCCGCCACAGAATCCCACCGCATTTGCAATTGGTGGGCATAACTTGGGTTAACTCTTCTATTCATGGTTGAGTTGGTCTAATGTGCTAAGTTAAGTTAACACCTGGCTAGTAGGGTTTAATCTCTTCTATCAGTATCACTGATTTGTTTAAGTAGACCACATTAGATTCAATCACATTAGATTAGATCTCATTAGATTCTATAATCCTATGTAAGAATATCATTTAGTTAAGGATATCAAGCTGACTTTACCTTTACAAAGTTCTAGTATTTTTTTATTCACCTAAATTTTTTTATGCCATTAGCAGACTGAGGTAAGAAAGCATACCATGGAGTTTGTCCTCGTCTCCTTTTCGTGTAGTGTCTCTCAGTGAGCAAATTCGATCACTGGAGCGATGGGGTTGTTGCTCGTCGGCGCTTAAACCTTCACGGCGGCGGAAGCGCCACCGTCCTGCCGAGTTGAGGGTAGAAGACGTGCATGTGGTCGTTGATCACAAAATAAACGATGGAGATTAGATCGCATGTACCACTTCTTCATAATAGAATAGAACGGTCGATTCACTGATGGGTCGCCATGATTTGATCTAGTGTACCCTTCGTCCATTAATAATTCTGGCCACAGATCGTTTAATCGACGACTCTAGACGTGTACCGATTCAGATTAATAACAATCTAGTCGGGGCCGTGTGCTTTAGATCCAACGGCCACGATCCTTGCATACCCCTTCGCCACGATCATTTTCCAAAAGAGACCCTAGGGAGTTAGTTAAATAACCCGCTGTCCGGGGCTGTTCGAAAGTAATTCGACTTTGGCCCTGGAATTTATAGTCTAGACCCTGTGCTTTCTAGTAATTGTGTCCCCAGTCCAGAATTATTAGGAATATTCATAATTAAATCAGAAAATGATTTTTTATAAAAATAAATCCATAGACTTGTTTAATTCATACCTAATCTATTTTAATTCCTTTTTGATCCATTTCAGTTGCAATAAATTCATGATAATATTGTTTATCATCTAGTAACATTATTTTAGTATGGAACATATGGTTAAATTTATGCACTTGATTTGTTTTGTATCTACCACTTAAAACTTGGGAAAATCATAACTAATTCATTTTACGTGGTGATTATTTCGCGCCCGAGTTTTGGACCCCTAAAACCCGGGTGTGACAATAAGCAAATGTGTTTCAGTCATATAAACAAAGGATGGTCGAAGATGGACTTCGGTCGAAGCAACACACAAAGAAGCTTCGGCTATATTCAAGAACGACGAAGGTGCAAGTCATGAAGGTACAAGCCGGCCTCGGTATAGAAAGAGCTTGTGTGTAGAAGCAATGAAGGAGACAAGGTTGAAGACTTGTGTAGCAAGAAAGAAAGATAAAAGAAATTGATGCCCCATAATATTTGTAAATCATGATGTAGGACCGGTGAGACGACCAGAGGGGGTGAATGGGAGCCAATCAAATTTCGCTTCCAAACACTGAAAATGGACAATTCATTTCAATTGAGATGAAGCAAGTGCTAAAACCATGAACACATCAACAAACAAGTGATCTCATGACTACAAAATGTTCCTAATACTCATATGATACCAGCAAACGAAACGGATCGCAAATCGAACACCGAGAAGTCCGAAACTGTCCAAAATAGTATTCTCAACAAGTGATGTTTTTAGAGTACAAAATTATGTTCTTAAATCCAAAACTAAACCAGACGAACTCCGGTTGAGATGAAATTTTACACACATCTGAGAAAATATGTTTCCAAGATCTCCCCAAATTTTGAGCTCAATCAGACTTATAAATCAACCACAAATTTAAAAATACAGCCAGAAATTGGGGTTTTGTTGGGGTGTCACACCCGGATTTGAGGGCAAATTCAGACGCGAATCAAATGTGTGCTAGGATCAAGTCTTACACATCTGATGACTCATGGTTCAGAAATGAATGCCACGTATTTAATATATAATGGAGTTCTGTACACAATAGTTAAATAATTACATCATACGAAAACAATGATCCAGCAAACATAGTTGACTCGGAGATGACGGCCTAGACCTCTCACGAACTCATCATGGCATCCTGCATGCTCCTTATATTGTGGTACCTGACCTTGACCTGGGGGATGTAAGTACAACAAGTGTGAGATCACATACGTTCATCGCTCAACAAGTTGTGGAGAATAATGTGCATGAGCTCACTTACATTGGGGCTCATGTGAACTGTAAGGCTTACCAAAGGAGATGATTAAAGCTGAGCATTTTTTTAGAGTTGGTGAAACTTTTATTAGCAGTTACTAAGTATAAGTAGATACCAACCCAAATAAATATGAGATCATAATTGATAATAACACCCACAATGCAATGCGAATGACAAATTAAGTTTAGTTCCAGAAATTACTCATGTGAGGGTCCGAGCCGCTCATGACCGTGGGCACGGCTGATATACAAGTTTTACACTCTACAGAGGTTGTACATCTTTACCCACAAGTCGTGTTACCCATTTTTCATGGGGTCATGAATCCCATACATCTCTACCAATGAGACGAGGCAAGGTAGCACTACGAGGCCTTTACAAAGTTTCACTAGCTTCAGAAAACCTGCTACGGTTTCTGAGAAAGGCAATATAGGAATCCCTCATCTGAAAAGCCATCACATCATGATCGACCCGAGAACCTCCCTATACCGCAGCTCCTCTACCGCCCTTGCCCCTTTCTGGTAAGGTAGTCCTCCACTAGCTTTCCTAATTAGTCGGCCAAGGGCGTCCCATACCACCCTTGTGGTAGCACTGTTTTCCCGGGTGGTCGCTCCATGTTCCAATTAACATAATCATCTTATCATGAACAATAATTAAAACAATAGCAAAACTAGAACATGATCATAATATAACATTAATTTCCCAAAACCATGTAGAGCAATAACAAATCTTCCCAATAGTTCTTTTGTTTGCAAGGTGTGGGATAAACAATGCTAGGGATACCTATTAGGTCCCATCAAATTAACCTGAGCATGTCAAAGTGATTAACAGGAACACTATTAGGTAGAGAAAAGTGATCAAGGGCGCAACTTGCCTTAGACTTGAGATCCTAGGTACCAAGTTGGTCTTCAGATTCTTGTGACCTCACCGCTATTCGTAGCAATACATACAAATAGACAAGGATCACATAACAGTACACCAAACATGAGAACAAATAACGTAAAAATATTCTACGCGATGCTACGAGAGTGTAGGTTCAAGAACCACTAAAATCGGAGTTACGGTTAAAAAGATATGATTTTCAAAGATTTAGGTGATTAAACAATAAAAGATATATTATATGTTAATTAATATAAATCATTTGAGAAATAATTAATTAAACTTTAATCCAAGTTATAACTTCATTATAGGTTGTATCTTTAGCCAGGTTATAATCATGGACAATATCTAACTATAAAAGTAAGTGATATGTTATAAATAATGTTGTTATTGTATAGGTAATTTTGTTACAAAGCTAACGCAACTTGAACAGATCAAATCAGAGTTAAAATGAATAAGTTATTATTTTTCTAAGTTGCGGGGATCAATTTTCATCTTAATAATCACTTTCTATATTAATGTTATCAATATCCAGCGCTCATGGACTGCGGTTTGCATTTATTTAAATATCAGGGACTAAACTGCTAAAATCAAGGACCTAAGTTTAATATTCTAACACTACATACAGACTGCGGGTTGATTTCATAGAGGTCCGAGGGTTCTTTTGCATATCAGCGCGACCATAGGGGTATGCTTTGATCTGCACCATCAGATCATAAACCAGTGGCGCGGATTAGGCCAACCTTCTACACGAACCGGTATTGCACATGTGGTCATCCGATCATGATCTGAAGGTTCAAATTTTAAAATGATGTGATCTAATCTTACCCGCCCGATCAGAGTTGGATGGCTACGACGTGATCCTCCCTATTCTAATCCCAACCGTCCATACCCGGATCCACGGCCACCGCGCGCTTAGCCGAACTGGTATGTTACTTCTAATCGTGGCCATCCATGACCGGATCAGCGGCCACGTGATTGTCTCACCCCCACGCCCGATCCCATGGCGGCGCAGTGATCTCCCACGGCGGCTCTACCCCGACGAACACCCAGCCAAGTGATCCTGTGAACAAAAACGAGTGCAAAGCGTTGCTACGCGATGCAGTAGCATGGAGTAAATGGGTCCAGGGCTTCCTATCGGGGTCTTGATGCAGTAGTGGGTGCGGCCATGGTGCAGGGCGGAACCATGGCGCTCCTTAATTCCAGCGAGCGATTCCGATCGCTCACGACCGTGATTCCTCTTGAAGACGTGATGAGCAGGTTCCATGGTTGTCAATGAGGCTCCTAATCCGAACAACAGGAACGAACAACACCGTAGATGGAGCACCCCATCGGCGGCAACCCTTCTCTCTCCGTCGCGGCGAGCTCTCTATGTTTTGATACTTCATCGTGGCCGAGGGTCGGACTGACGGGATGAGGGTGTACGATCGCAAGTTATATACCCAAGGACAGGTTCTGGTGATGTGAAGTTCGCCCAAGTCCGAGCGTAACCCACGGCACCAGTAAGGGGTTGTTACTATCCGCCGTGCGTGAGTTTGCTTCGAGGAGAAGACCTATCAAGTGGGGCCCACATAGAGGTGAGAGGTTTAGAGCGTGGTGCGGCTGGAGCGCCATGTGGCGGAACCGCCCAAATTATTCTAACTTAAGTGCCCAAGTCCCATCTTAGAGGCAATGACGCACTTAAATCGGAATAAACCGTCAGTTCCTCGGATCTAGTCCGATAAAGCCACTAACAGGATTAAGTAGCACATACTCACTCAAAGGTGAGGCACAGAGAAATACAATAAAGCATAAAACCATAATTTAAAGAAGTACTTAATTGTTATTACATCATCATCGGAGTTTCAAAAGTAGTAATCATTGTTTCGATACATCGGAAATTAACTAACGATAAAAGAAAAGGGAGGATGGGGAAGTCTGGCCCATCACTCCTCCTGCTCCTCTCCTGCTGAGGCAGGGTCCCACTCGACTGTCCAGCCCGGTGGCAGGGCGGATGGTCAAGTCACTCCAGCAACCATGTCTCCAAGGTACCTGTACAATTGTGCCACAAGCAAGGCTGAGTATACTAATACTCAGCTAGACTTACCCGGTATGAGGAGTCTACTCCTCTACCTCTAGACCATGAAGCTGTTTTGCTGAGTGATTTGGTTTGCCAAAAGCACTAGTTGAGTCTAAAATCAAGTTTTATCTTTTCAAGTTCTAAAATAATAATTTAGACTAGATGAGTACCTAGCTATTCATACATGGTATCAAACATTATAGCAATCAACATCTTTTGAAAGTAACCTCATTCCACTTCTTACTCGATGCAGCAGCATGGATCAAGCAGTCTCATTAGCTGCGAGAAGCAGATGATTCGAATCGAGTTTTTAAACCTTGCAAGGTAAACCTAAAACCTAAACACACGACGTGGCGAGACACTACTTCCCGACACACATCAACCGTCCCCATCGATTCCCTGTCAACAGAAAGGGGCTCACCGCCTTGGCATACAATGCCCCACTGACCCTGGCTACCTGTGACGGAACCTCCCAAGTAATTAGGCCCACCTACAGTTGTCCTTGTCCAACGGACCTCAGACAACCCTGTAGGTGCCCCTGAATCACTTGACAAGTTCGGTATCTGCTTTTCTTACCTTTCCCAAGAGCGTTTCACCCGTCACGTAGACATTACAAGCATCAGAGTTACGAGAATACGGAAGCAATTACATAAACTTACCTTTATTTTAAAGTAAGATAAAGTTGAATATGTACAGACCAGATTATATCCTAGGAGTGCAGAGTAATATTATTACATACCCAGGGAGGCAAAAACTCCTCCCGATAAGTTTTACACAAAAGTTCTAATGGAGGATCCTTTCCTCCCGCACTTCATTCCTTGTGTTCTTCCTTTGGCACCACCTTAGAGCAGAAGCAACAAAAATTTGTCGCTTCCTCACCTAAAAACAACGGGGAATAAAACCCTGAGTATGGAATTACTCAGCAAGTCTTACCCGACTAAAGTAAAGACTCTCAAGGGTATGCTGGTTAAGGGAGTCAAGGTAAGGCTTCTCAATAATCAAAGACTCTGTTTGACAGAAATGCTTACTAAAGTGGATCCTTAAAAATCCAGTTTTATTTGTCAAGTTAAATACAATTACCTGCAACTAGAGTTCTTTCTACCCTAGTTCAATCACTTGACCTGCACTAGCCAATTTCTTAACAAACCTTTCATGTTTACTGGATTGCTACGTGTAAGTCAGTGACCAAGTCTTCATAACCGCGAAGGTACGGCAATCCGAATCGATTATACTCAGCTGAGGATATCCAATCACACGACATATGTAGCACTTAACCCTTGCATATGTCAACCCGCCATCGGGGTTCTTAAGACCAGATCAGGTTCAAGCGAACCGAGAGCACAGATACACCACCGTCCAGCCTCTTGCCACGGAGGGTACACCCTACTCTCGCCACCGCTCCACGCCCATTCCGTGTTATCTTATTCTGGCCTTAGTCTGCCCGAGGCAAGGCTTACCCATGATGAGGCATGTGACCAGCTAAAGGGTCCCCGGTCAGCAGGCCTACATCGAGACGTTCCTTAATCGACTCAGACGGAGACACTACACCGAGACTCCTTTCTCGTGCAAGTCACATGCCGGTCTCGGCTTAATCATTTCAAACCCAAAGTTTGGTACCTGGCAGAGGTACATCTTTTCCGATGTTGAACCCATCACGACCGTGATGGATCCACCATCAAGTTTTATTTTCGAAAACATCCCACCCACTTTTGCCACATCATCTTTTGTAAAAACAAACATTTTGTTTTTCTAAAGTAAGGCTGAGCATCAAAATCTTTTGTAAAACGGGTGATAAAGGAAGGTAATCAAATTCAAGGAAGGTAATGCAGGAATTGTTTTATCAATCAACTCCTATCACCTAATGCATCAAGCAAGTGAGAAAGATTTTAAAACATCAAGGAAGGTGGCAAATGCACCGGGGCTTGCCTTCGTTGATAGGTGAGTCAGGCTCGGACCCGCAGATATCAAAGTAGAAATAATTTCCTGCCTGAGATTCCGAAGGTGGTGGTGTCTTTTCTTCGGTTACTTCGACTTCTTCTTCGTTTTCTAAATATAACCATATAGGTATATATAAGAATGAATGCCATGTAATGCTCATGAGAGTGCTAAGATAATAAGGATTTATTATCTAAAGTCTTGAATACAACTTTTCTTCACGGAACTACGAGAACTTATGGTTTCCGGAGTCAGTAAAGGAGTTCAAAGGGCAGGGGGTGGGGTTTTTGGGTTCTAAGTACCAAACAAGGTCCAAATCAAACCAAACTCTACCCAAGGCTTCTAAATAATGTGTAGAGCTCATATAAAAAGTTTGGGCATTTTTGGAATTACCATTTATTTTATAAAAATCCAGAATTAATGTTTTAAGCTACTTTAAATACTCCAAAATTCCCTATTTGTCCTAAAAATCATGAAACTATTTTTATTAAATACTATGGAAAATAAGAAGTCTAGGAAAATTGGTTTGACAATTTTAGGGTTTTTCTACAATTTTCTACAATTTCCTAAAGCTTCAATGAAAAAGAAAAAGGAAAAGATTAAACAGTGATGGGCCGGTTTTAGCCCAGGCGGCCCAACAACACAGGAAACCGGGACGCGCCCGCGCCCGCGGTGGAGGCTTTGCAGAAACGCCCTCAGGGTTTTGGCTAACCATAACTAGGTTCTATTACTATTACACTGAGTCGCTGACAGTTTGCAGAAGAGCCCTCCGGTTTCTATTTCTTCGCTGGGGAAGGTCCACGACGACGGTGAGCGCGGTGGAGCTTCGGCGAGCTAGCAGACCGGCCTAACGGGGCAATGACTGGCGTTCCCGAGTGGCGGACACCAAATCCGACCTACTCCGAGCATTTTCCCTAGGCTAATTGCACGGTTGGTGAGCTATCAAGCTCTGTCCACGTGAACCGAGGGTGTGGCGGACAGATGAGTGTGTTCCCGGTGATCCCTGGCGGTCCAAATTAATTAAAGGGGTCGAGGGGTTTGCGGGGTACCTAAGGATGCTAGAACAAGCAGCAGAGGGACTCGAGCTAACCTGAATCAAGCTGGCCGCGACGAGCTGATCTTCACGGTGGCAGGGATCGAATTTGGGGGAAGTTCGAAATTCACGGGCTCGGGTGAATGATTAAGGGTGGGAGCGGGTGCTACGGCTTCAAGATGACATAGCGCAGCTCCCCCGGCCATCAATTTATAGAGGGCTTCGACGGTGGTGCTCAATTTGGCCGGGCAGAGCTGGCGGCCGGAAACAGGGAAGGATCATGGCGCAGTCGGTTCGTGTCCTCAGTCGTGGTGAGCTCACCGGCGACGATTTGACGGCTGTAAAGAGTCACGGCGACGCGACAGAGGTGTTCGGATACGTGGCGCAAGGCCGTGCGACGGGAGTCACCGGCGTTCTTATCGGTTTCCACCGCGGTGAACACGGTACGGTGGCCGGAATTCTTTATCGGCTGGAGTTTATCCACGGCGGGGACCCTTGCTTGATCCCAAGTGTTATCCACTCGGTCAGCACGAATCACGGCGACCCAATACGCGAATCCATGCACGGTGGTCGTCGGCGGCGACAGTTATCCACTCCGGTGATATTTCCAGTACTGTACCATGGGATATGTTCATCAGTCGGTCTGGCAGACAGAGTTTGGGCCTCATTTTCTCTCAGATTCATATAGCAACTCGTCCAGATCTCTGCAGCAAAATTGTGGAGCTACATACCGGCTACAAATTTGTTATGGGAATCATGCCCAAACTTGCACTGGATCATGTTTAAATCCAAGTCCAAAGTTAGCTCTGTTACACCGAAGTTCTCAATTTCAGAGTTCCACCAGCCTGACAGTCCTACTTTGGGCTTAATTATCTCCAACATCTTCTCAATAACTATGCTTACTCTCTTAAGCAAAGTTGTTCTCCTTTGTTTGATCTACAATTTTGATGTGGTGACCTAGGGCAAAAACCCTAGAATTTGGAAGATACAAAGCTCCAAAGTTGAGCCCATAACACTGTTTTCTAGACTTAGAGTGGAATCACAATTAGGGTCTTTTTGCAAATTTGTCCAAAACTGAGGGTTTGGCTTGCAAATCTTCATAAATGTGAACCATGTGACCTTATATGCTTTAACATTATAGTTTTTACACTTTAGTCCAAATGTGCACTGCTTTTGCACATAGCCCCCCTCTTGTGCCGTATGCAGCATGATGTATGATGCTTATGCTATGCGAAATGATGCGATGATGTTATGTTATGTAAGATGGTGTTTATTCCGAAGATACACACACATCCCTGTGATAAAACACATAATCATTTTGAATTAGCGTTGACTTTTTGCTATAAGCCTCCCTTAGGAGCTTCTTCGCCTTTTACTTCAGCGGAATCAGCGTTTATTTTTCGCTGTAAGCCTCCCTTAGGAGCTTCTTCGCCTTTTACTTTCAGCGGTATTCGCGTTGACTTTTCGCGCTTCGCCTTTTACTTAGGCGGTATCAGCGTTGACTTTTCGCTGTAAGCTCTGCATTCCCTTTGGAACGACTTTGGAGCAGAAAACTTACACTGCGTTCCCTTTGGAACGGCTTTTTGTGACTTCAGCAAACTTACTCTGCGTTCCTTAGAACGACTTTTTGTTGCTTCGAAGAATTTTTTGATAATTCGAAGGTCCTCCTTGTTATCGCAAATCTTTAAGCTTCAATGACTTAAGCCTCTGAAGAAAATATATTTTCTTTGTGGCAAACAACGAAACTATTACATGAAATTGAAAAATGTCCTTTATTACACAGAAAATAAAACTGAATGAAAAACACTGCTGTCAAGGTAGGATATTTGTCAATAGATGTGCTTCGACTCTGGCACAGTGCTGTTGACTGTGCAAGCTTCGGACTGTTCTCTGAAGTCCCTTTGGTGTGGAGCGTATTGGCTCCCTTCTGGCTGTTGGCCTTGTTGCAGCGGTGGTGGAGGCGGAGGCTGTTGCTAGGAAGCTTGAGGTTGACTCGCCGAAGCAACAGAAACTGCAGGGTGGTTGCCTACATATTCTGGGATGTAAGGCGAATGATACGAAGCAGTGTGCATGACCTGCTTCGGCTGAGCCTGTTGTGCCGCAGCTTCGGCTATTTCCTTTTGCTTCTGGATGGTAACATGGCACATCCTGGTGGTATGGCCCTTGTTCTCACCACAGAACAAGCAAAAAATTCTTCTTGGTTGATCTCCAAATCTTCCGCCGAAGCCCCTGGCGCCTCTGCCTCTTCGAGCTGGTGGTCGGAAGGAGCCTTGCTGTTGCCCCGAAGCCTGTGAGGAGCACTGTGGCCTTTGCTGCTGGCTCCCCATATCATCATTTTGAGTAGAGTTATGGATTGACCTAACGTGCCTCGGATAGAATCTTCCTCCGAAGCCCCTGGTCATTTCAGAAAACCTGAAAGCCTCCTCCCTTCTTTGACGAAAATCATTATCGGCCCGAATATACTCGTCCATCTTCTGGAGAAGCTTCTCCAAGGTTTGAGGAGGCTTTCTAGCGAAGTACTGAGCTGAAGGTCCTGGCCGAAGCCCCTTGATCATGGCCTCAATGACAATTTCGTTGGGCACTGTTGGTGCCTGTGCCCTCAAACGCAAGAACCTCCGGACGTACGCCTGAAGGTATTCTTCGTGATCCTGGGTGCACTGGAATAGAGCTTGAGCAGTGACCGGCTTCGTCTGAAACCCTTGGAAGCTGGTTAACAACAAGTCCTTCAGCTTTTGCCATGAAGTGATCGTTCCTGGTCGAAGGGAGGAATACCAGGTTTGAGCAACACTCCTGACAGCCATAACAAAAGATTTGGCCATGCCTGCAGCATTGCCACCATACGAAGATACTGTTGCTTCATAGCTCATTAAAAACTGCTTCGGGTCTGAGTGGCCATCGAATATGGGAAGCTGAGGCGGCTTGTAGGACGGAGGCCAAGGTGTAGCCTGCAGCTCAGCGGACAGAGGAGAAGCATCATCAAAAACAAAATTCCCATGATGGAAATTGTCATACCAGTCATCTTCGTTGAGGAAACCCTCCTGATGAAGGTCTTGGTGCTGAGGCCTTCGGTGTTGCTCATCCTGAGTAAGATGACGAACTTCTTCAGAGGCTTCGTCTATCTGCCTTTGCAGTTCAGCTAGCCTGGCCATCTTTTCCTTCTTCCTCTGCACTTGTTGATGAAGCATCTCCATGTCTCTGATTTCTTGGTCTATCTCATCCTCTGGCGGTGTCGGGCTAACAGCCTTCCTTTTCTGGCTTCAGGCCTCCCGAAGGGAGACAGTCTCCTGATTGTGGTCCAGCGGTTGCAGAGCTGCAGCCCCAGTTGCTGAAGCTTTCTTCGGCGCCATAGCGAAGGTTTATGATCGCCGATGGTGTTCAAAAACTCAAAGAGTGGAAGTGAGTTCACCCACGGTGGGCGCCAATGTTGGGGACTTGTTCTCAAATGCTATGAGTTAAGAACAAGGCAACACAGAAAATGTTAATCGGTAAAGTCCTTCGTCCTTCGAAGCATTATTTCCCTTAGGATATAATGATTTTCGGACGAAGGTTATGAAGGACGTACCTTCATAAACACAGCATACGATGACGAAGAATGAACCATAAGGAATATAAAAGATAACATAGACAATTATATATTGTTATCAACTTATTTTTGCATTATTATTATGAAGAAACAGAAATGACATCGAATTACAAATATACCTTCAACTTGGAAGGAGATGAAAGTACAGGTGTGACGCGAAAGCAAAATGCCAAATCAGCGTGAACAGTACGGGGGTACTGTTCACCTATTTATAGGCACGGGACACAGCCCATACAAAATTACATTCATGCCCTTTACATTTGGTAATAATTCTATAGTAATCCACTGAGGTCTGAATAGCCTTTTCATCTTTAAGTCGGTTTCATTTTCTGCTACCACGCCGAAGCTTTCCCGCTCACATCTTCGGCGCTGTATCAACCTTCGTATTGTTTTGGGCTTTTCCTACTGTGATACCGACTCGAGTCCGAAGATACCTGTTCACACATTATACTCCATAAATACTGTTAAATCCTGTTTTTGAGGACCTTCGTAAGCCGAAGGCCCCCAACATGTGCACTGCTTTTGCACATAGGCCCCTAGGGTTTAAATTTAGGGTTTTTCAGGGCTCCAATTAGGTTTTTTGGTATCTCAGGGGTATGAATGTAATTCAAGTTCATTCTTGGGAGCATTTTATGACTATTCCTCTAAAGTTTTTGGGTTTTCTCAATTTGGGTTATGTTTTACCCCCCTAATCCCTATTTAGGGTTAAGTCCCCTATTCCAGGGTTCTATTTGCAAAATACCAAAACAGTACAACTTGTTTGAAATTTTTGCCTAGTGAATGCACTCTAGGTGTGTCAAACATATGCAATGCCCATGCTTATGATGTTATGCTCAAATTTTAGTAGCAGTAACACCAGGGGTGTTACATCCTTCCCCCCATAAAAGAATCTCGTCCCGAGATTAAAAGTCCTAGGGTAAGTAATGGTAAAGGAAACGCATCACGTCTTTATTTCCTTATTCTTGGTACAAGGCAGGGGTGGTTTGGGACTCACTCCTTTATTATAACAATGTTGTACACTTTACAAATTACAAGAGGCTAAAAAGCCTGGGAAATTCTTATCTAAAAAGTCTTGAGTTTCCTATGTAGCCTCATCTTCGGAATGTTGGTTCCACTGTATCATGTAAAACTTGAGAGTTTTTCTTTGGGTAATCCTGTCCTTCTGATCCAAGACTCGAATGGGATGCTCGAAATATGTCAAGTCTGGTTCAAGGACAATATCTGTCACTTCAATGGTTCGATCGGGAACCCGAAGACACTTCTTCAATTGTGACACGTGGAACACATTATGTACAGCAGACAAGGTTTCAGGTAACTGAAGTCGGTATGCCACTGGCCCATATCTTTCAAGAATAAGAAAAGGACCAATATATCGTGGTGCAAGCTTTCCTTTAACCACGAAACGCGATACACCCTTCATTGGTGAAACCTTTAGGTAGACGTAGTCTCCCTCAAGGAAATATAAGGGCATTCGCCGTTTGTCTGCATAACTCTTCTGACGAGCTTGAGCTTTCTTCAAATTATGAATTATTCTTTGAACTCTTTCTTCGGTCTCTTTCACCATATCAGTCCTGAAGAAGTACCTTTCACGAGGTTCAGACCAATTTAGCGGAGTACGACATCGTCGTCCATATAAAGCTTCAAAGGGTGCCATCTTGATGCTTTCTTGATAGCTATTATTATATGAGAACTCCGCTAACGGCAAACATTCATCCCATTTCTGTGGGAATTCCAGAACACATGCCCGCAGCATATCTTCAAGTATTCGGTTCACTCTCTCAGTCTGCCCACTGGTTTGAGGATGGTAGGCCGAACTATGGAGCAACTTAGTACCCAAGGATTTGTGAAGTGCTTCCCAAAACTTGGCTACAAATTGAGGTCCACGATCCGACACTATGGTTTTTGGAACACCATGCAGACTAAGAATACGAGCAATGTACAATTGGGCATAGACAGTAACCGGGTGATCTGTCTTGACTGGCAGAAAATGAGCAATTTTCGTAAGCCGATCAATTATAATCCAGATAGAATCATACCCTTTTGTAGTCCTGGGTAATCCCACAATGAAGTCCATACTAATATCTTACCATTTCCATGTTGGGATTGGCAAAGATTGTAATGGACCAGCAGTATTCATGTGTATGGCTTTGACACGCCTGCAAGTGTCACACCTAGCCACATAGCGTGCAATTTCGATCTTCATTTTCGTCCACCAGTAGTGTTGCTTTAGATCATGATACATCTTAGTGCTTCCCGGATGAATAGAATAGCGACTAAGATGTGCTTCATCTAAAATTTGTTGGCGGATCTCTTCATTCTTCGACACCACTATGCGGTTGTTGAACCATACCACACCTTGATCGTCTTCTTTGAAACATTTGGTTGTTCCAGCCCTTATCTTCTCACGTATGTGTTTCATACCCTCATCATCTTTCTGTGCGTCAATTATCCTTTGTAATATGACTGACTCCAGCTTCAAATGATTTGAAGTCCCATGTTGAATCATTCCCAGGTTTAATTTCTCCATCTCCTGGCATAATGTAATGTCAGAAGTCCTCATTGTTAGACAATGGCAGGTTACGACTGAGTGCATCTGCCACTACATTTGCTTTTCCTGGGTGATAATGGATTTCTAATTCATAATCCTTGATCAGCTCGAGCCATCGCCTTTGTATCATATTCAATTCTGACTGGGTGAAGATATACTTCAGGCTTTTATGGTCTGTATAAATATGACAGACATTACCCAGCAGATAATGAAGCCAGATCTTTAGGGCATGAACCACCGCAGCTAGCTCCAGATCATGAGTAGGATAATATTCCTCATGTCGGCGCAACTGCCTTGAAGCATATGCAATTACTCGGCCTTCTTGCATTAGCACACAGCCGAGCCCACTGCCTGATGCGTCACAATACACATCAAAGGGCTTATTAATATCCGGTTGAGCCAATACCGGAGCAGTGGTTAATAATATCTTTAATTGTTCAAAAGCTTCATTACACTTTGAGACCAATTGAAATTAATATCATTCTTCAATAAACTTGTGATTGGCTTCACAAGCTTAGAAAAATCTGGTATAAATCTGCGGTAATAACCAGCCTGTCCAAGGAAACTTCAGACCTGATGAACAGTGGTCGGGGGTTTCCACTCCAAAATGTCCTTGACTTTGCTGGGATCTACCGCAATCCCCCTGACAGACAGTACATGTCCTAGAAATTGAATTTCCTCCAGCCAAAACGCGCATTTGCTGAACTTGGCATATAATTGATGTTCTCTGAAGCGCGTTAACACGATCCGTAAGTGTTGGGCATGCTCCTCTTCATTCTTGGAATATATTAAAATATCGTCTATGAAGACCACCACAAACTTGTCCAACTCAGGCATGAATACCGAGTTCATCAAATACGTGAAGTGGGCAGGAGCATTTGTCAATCCGAAAGACATTACCAGGTATTCAAATAATCCATACCGCGTAGTGAATACGGTCTTTGGTATATCCTCGGGCCAAATACGGATCTGGTGATAGCCCGATCTGAGATCAATCTTGGAGAATACCCTCACTCCAGTCAGTTGATCAAATAGAATGTCAATCCGTGGAAGAGGGTACTTATTTTTGATAGTGACCTCATTCAGGGGTCGATAATCCACACACATCCGTAAAGTTTGATCCTTCTTCTTAACGAATATGGCTAGACAACCCCATGGCGATGAGCTTGGCCGGATGAATCCTTTCTCAAGTAGATCTTGTAATTGAATCTTCAGTTCTGCCAACTCATTTGGAGACATTCGGTACGATCTTCTAGATATGGGAGCCGTACCGGGCTTCAACTCAATTACAAACTCTACCTCCCTTTCAGGTGGCAATCCAGGCAAATCCTCTGGAAAGACATCGAGAAACTCACATACTACCAGAATATCCTTGATCTCCGGTATAATGGCTTCATAAACTCTGCCAGTAGCTTTGGTTGGAATGGGGATAGGCAAAAGAATTTCTTCTTGGTTATGACTCAACCTGATAGTTCTCTGATCAGTGTTGATGGTTGCTTTGTGTCGGGCCAACCAATTCATGCCCAAAATGACATCTATGTCTTGGCCTTTCAGAACAATCATATTAGTAGGAAAGTCCCGTCCGGCTAATGTTACGGGCACTTGATAGACCACTTCTCTAGTAAATATTTGTCCCCCAGGTGAGTGAATTTTAAACCCTTCTTTTGATTCATGGCATGAAATGCAATGTTGCTCCACAAATTTCTTGCTGATGAATGTATGCGAAGCACCAGAATCAAAGAGAATAACTGCGGGATGATTGGCCACAAGGAACGTACCCATGATTACCGGCTCACCGTCCGGTGTAGTGGCCACTTGCGTATAATATATGCATCCCGTCTTCTTTGTATTTTTGCCCATAGTATTTCCCTTGACTTGAGATGAATTCCCAGATCCTTGTGGATTGTTTGACTGGTTCTGCTTTGGATAAGGGCAATCTTTGATAAAATGCCCAAACTTCCCACAATTGAAGCATCCCGTTGATGAACTGGGAAGGGAAGGGAATCGAGTGCCTGGGGCACCCGGCTGACTTGATGCAGTAGGGGCATTATTGGGACGAATAAATACTGGCTGCTTAAAAGGGAAGAGGGTGGACGAGAGAAAGAGCGATTCTGGTTGGAAGGCCGGATAACAAACCGTTGCCTCTTCACCGGGCCCTGACTAGGCCTGTCACCTCCAAAACCCTTGGATTTTTTGGCGCCTGCATACTTTGCTTCAACCGCCAATGCTGTACTGACAGCTCTTCCATAAGTAAGATCTATGCAGGTTGCCATCTTTCTTTGCAGTCGATCATTTAAACCTCTCATAAAACAATTTTTCTTTTTCAAATCTGTGTTAACTTGATCGATTGCATACTGGGATAAATGATTGAATTTATTGAGATACTGATTAACAGTATCCCCTCCTTGTTTCAGCTTCATAAATTCCTCCTGCTTCAGGTGGAGGACTCCCTCAGGCACATAATGTTCTCTGAAGGCTAACTTGAACTCATCCCAGGTTATTTGATGACCAGCCGGTTGTACAGCAACAAAATTTCCCCACCAGGTGCTGGCAGGTCCACGCAATTGCTGTGCCGCAAATAGGGGCTTCTAGATTTCGGAACACCAAATAAGCCCAAACTTCTGCTCGATGACACAGACCCATTTGTCCGCTTCTAAGGGGTCTTCCGCCTTTACGAACAATGGTGGACATGTCTCGGAGAAGTCCAAGTAAGAGGTTTCACGGGGACCCTGTTGATAACCCCGCCCGCCTTGTGGTTGAAACTGTTGACCCGCCATCTCTCTCAGAAAACGGGTATTATCCGCGGTCACGTTTACCAAGACGGCGATAGCCTCGGTAAGTGTGGGAGGGACTGGAGGTGGATTCGGTGTGGCCTCCCTCCCACGGGAGGTACTAGCTCTGTCCTGTGCGCGAGTCCTGGAAGGCATCTGTGGCAACAACATTTGGAAACAATATGACATGCCAAAGAAAAACCATCCATTTTACATTACCAAAAAGAGTAATGTTACATATTCGGGTGTGGGAGACCATTCATCGACCAGCCTCATAGAAGGAGGGGGCCTAAAAAGGTCCAACTCACCACCAAGCGCTTCTCCCGCAACATGCGAGGGTCCGGCTTCCGACTCGACAGGATCCGCAGGTTCACTGGGATGCAGTTGCGAATATAATACATGAACTTCTTCATGTAAGGTATTGCAATATGTCTGCTGGTTATCAATGGCCAAGTTGAGCTCTGCTACTCGAGCTTGTGCTGTTTCCTCCTTGGCCCATGCAAGCGAACGAGATTGAACAACCCAGTCGAGTGCCAAATCTCGGTCCGCGAGCTGATCTCGCAGATGGCGGACGTCTCTTCTCAACTCATTTATTCGGTCGCCATCTGCGACCCATATATCCGTCCTACGGCGGAGTTCTGCTTGGAGCCGACTTACTTCTGCTTCGAGATCCCCTATCGGATCGTTGCTTCCACTACTACTATTATCATGTCTTTGGGCCAGCTGGTGACATGGAACACCAATCGGTCCATTATGTTTGCGCGCAGTTCTCCTCGTGCGCAGTGGCATTTTTCTAAGGGGGAAAATTTGATTAGTATAATTCTTAGCATGATGCATGTATAATTATAGAATCAACCTTAATTGATTCACACCTTCTATATGTTGCACTCTTACTACCTGGTCTTTAAAATAAACTCTTCAAAATACTTAGGTAAGAAGGGAAGAGATTTTCTAGGTAAGTCTTTAGAAAATCCTTTTGAAGATGCCTCATAATATCTGCAGAGAAGGGCTTCGCTCCGATACCAGCTGTGATGGAACCTCCCAAGTAATTAGGCCCACCTACAGTTGTCCTTGTCCAACGGACCTCAGACAACCGTGTAGGTGCCCCTGAATCACTTGACAAGTTCGGTATCTGGTTTTCTTACCTTTCCCAAGAGAGTTTCACCCGTCACGCAAACATTACAAGCATCGGAGTTACGAGAATGCGGAAGCAATTACATAAACTTACCTTTATTTTAAAGTAAGATAAAGTTGAATATGTACAGACCAGATTATATCCTAGGAGTGCAGAGTAATATTATTACATACCCAGGGCGGCAAAAACTCCTCCCAATAAGTTTTACACAAAAGTTCTAATGGAGAATCCTTTCCTCCCGCACTTCATTCCTTGCGTTCTTCCTTTGGCACCATCTTAGAGCAGAAGCAACAAAAATTTGTTGCTTCCTCACCTAAAAACAACGGGGAATAAAACCCTGAGTATGGAATTACTCAGCAAGTCTTACCCGACTAAAATAAAGACTCTCAAGGTTATGCTGGTTAAGGGAGTCAAGGTAAGGCGTCTCAATAATCAAAGACTCTGTTTTGCAGAAATGCTTACTAAAGTGGATCCTTAAAAATCCAGTTTTATTTGTCAAGTTAAGTACAATTACCTGCAACTAGAGTTCTTTCTACCCTAGTTCAATCACTTGACCTTCACTAGCCAATTTCTTAACAAACCTTTCATCTTTACTGGATTGCTACGTGTAAGTCAGTGACCAAGTCTTCATAACCGCGAAGGTACGACGATCCGAATCGATTATACTCAGCTGAGGATCTCCAATCACATGACATATGTAGCACTTAACCCTTGCATATGTCAACCCGCCACCGGGGTTCTTAAGACCAGATCAGGTTCACGCGAACCAAGAGCACAGATACACCACCGTCCAGCCTCTTGCCACGAAGGGTACACACTACTCTCGCCACCGCTCCACGCCCATTCGGTGTTATCTTATTCTGGCCTTAGTGTGCCCGAGGCAAGGC
Source organism: Zea mays (assembly GCF_902167145.1). Classification (NCBI taxonomy): domain Eukaryota; kingdom Viridiplantae; phylum Streptophyta; class Magnoliopsida; order Poales; family Poaceae; genus Zea; species Zea mays. The sequence continues at coordinate 60,194,184 of NC_050102.1, read as the reverse complement.
TTACCCATGACGAGGCATGTGACCAGTTAAAGGGTCCCCGGTCAGCAGGCCTACATCGAGACGGTCCTTAATCGACTCAGATGGAGACACTACACCGACACTCCTTTCTCGTGCAAGTCACCCGCCCGGTCTCGACTTAATCATTTCAAACCCAAAGTTTGGTACCTGGCAGAGGTACATCTTTTCCGATGTTGAACCCATCACGGCCGTAATGGATCCACCATCAAGTTTTATTTTCGAAAACATCCCACCCACTTTTGCCACATCATCTTTTGTAAAAACAAACATTTTGTTTTTCTAAAGCAAGGCTAAGCATCATAATATTTTGTAAAACGGGTGATAAAGGAAGGTAATCAAATTCAAGGAAGGTAATGCAGGAATTGTTTTATCAATCAACTCCTATCACCTAATGCATCAAGCAAGTGAGAAAGATTTTAAAACATCAAGGAAGGTGGCAAATGCACCGGGGCTTGCCTTCGTTGATAGGTGAGTCAGGCTCGGATCCGCAGATATCAAAGTAGAAATAATTTCCTGCCTGAGATTTCGAAGGTGGTGGTGTCTTCTCTTCGGTTACATCGACTTCTTCTTCGTTTTCTAAATATAACCATATAGGTATATATAAGAATGAATGCCATGTAATGCTCATGAGAGTGCAAAGATAATAAGGATTTATTATCTAAAGTCTTGAATACAACTTTCCTTCACGGAACTCCGAGAACTTAGGGTTTCCGGAGTCAGTAAAGGAGTTCAAAGGGCAGGGGGTGGGGGTTTTGGGTTCTAAGTATCAAACAAGGTCCAAATCAAACCAAACTCTACCCAAGGCTTATAAATAATGTGTAGAGCTCATATAAAAAGTTTGGGCATTTTTGGAATTACGATTTATTTTCTAAAAATCTAGAATTAATGTTTTAAGCTACTTTAAATACTCCAAAATTCCCTATTTGTCCTAAAAATCATGAAACTATTTTTATTAAATACTATGGAAAATAAGAAGTCTAGGAAAATTGGTTTGACAATTTTTGGGTTTTTTTACAATTTTCTACAATTTCCTAAAGCTTCATTGAAAAAGAAAAAGGAAAAGATTAAATAGTGATGGGCCGGTTTCAGCCCAGGCGGCCCAACAACACAGGAAACCGGGGCGCGCCCGCGCCCGCGGTGGAGGCTTTGTAGAAACGCCCTCGGGGTTTTGGCTAACCATAACTGGGTTCTATTACTATTACACTGAGTCGATGACGGTTTGCAGAAGAGCCCTCCGGTTTCTATTTCTTCGCAGGGGAAAGTCCACGACGACGGTGAGCGCGGTGGAGCTCCGGCGAGCTAGCAGACTGGCCTAACGGGGCAATGACTGGCGTTCCCGAGCGGCGGACACCAAATCCGACCTACTCCGAGCATTTTCCCTAGGCTAATTGCACGGTTGGTGAGCTATCAAGCTCTGTCCACGTGAACCGAGGGTGTGGCAGACAGATGAGTGTGTTCCCGGTGATCCGTGGCGGTATAGTTTAATTAAAGGGGTCAAGGGGTTTGCGGGGTACCTAAGGATGCTAGAACAAGCAGCAGAGGGACTCGAGCTAACCTGAATCGAGCTGGCCGCGGCGAACTGATCTTCACGGTGGCAGGGATCGAATTTGGGGGAAGTTCGAAATTCACGGGCTCGGGTGAATGATTAAGGGTGGGAGCGGGTGCTATGGCTTCAAGATGACATAGCGCAGCTGCCCCGGCCATCAATTTATAAAGGGCTTCGACGGTGGCGCTCAATTTGGCCGGGCAGAGTTGGCGGCCGGAAACAGGGAAGGATCATGGCGCAGTGGGTTCGTGTCCTCAGTCGTGGCGAGCTCACCGGCGACGATTTGACGGCTGTAAAGAGTCACGGCGACGCGACAGAGGTGTTCAGATACGTGGCGCAAGGCCGTGCGACGGGAGTCACCGGTGTTCTTATCGGTTTCCACCGCAGTGAACACGGTACGGTGGCTAGAATTCTTTATCGGCTGGAGTTTATCCACGGCGGGGACCCTTACTTGATCCCAAGTGTTATCCACTCGGTCAGCACGAATCACGGCGACCCAATACGCGAATCCGTGCACGGTGGTCGTCGACGGCGAGAGTTATCCACTCCGGTGATATTTCCAGTACTATACCATGGGATATGTTCATAAGTCGGTCTGACAAACAGAGTTTGGGCCTCATTTTCTCTCAGATTCATATAGCAACTCGTCCAGATCTCTGCAGCAAAATTGTGGAGCTACATACCAGCTACAAATTTGTTATGCGAATCATGCCCAAACTTGCACTGGATCATGTTTAAATCCAAGTCCAAAGTTAGCTCTGTTACACTGAAGTTCTGAATTTCAGAGTTCCACCAGCCTGACAGTCCAACTTTGGGCTTAATTATCTCCAACATCTTCTCAACAACTATGCTTACTCTCTTAAGCAAAGTTGTTCTCCTTTGTTTGGTCTACAATTTTGATGTGGTGACCTAGGGCAAAAGCCCTAGAATTTGAAAGATACAAAGCTCCAAAGTTGAGCCCATAACACTGTTTTCTAGACTTAGAGTGGAATCACAATTGGGGTCTTTTTGCAAATTTGTCCAAAACTAAGGGTTTGGCTTGCAAATCTTCATAAATGTGAACCATGTGACCTTATATGCTTTAACATTGTAGTTTTTACACTTTAGTCCAAATGTGCACTGCTTTTGCACATAGGCCCCTAGGGTTTAAATTTAGGGTTTTTCAGGGCTCCAATTAGGGTTTTTGGTATCTCAGGGGTATGAATGTAATTCAAGTTCATTCTTGGGAGCATTTTATGACAATTCCCCTAAAGTTTTTGGGTTTTCTCAATTTGGGTTATGTTTTACCCCCTAATCCCTATTTAGGGTTAAGTCCCCTATTCCATGGTTCTATTTGCAAAATACCAAAACAGTACAACTTGTTTGAAATTTTTGCCTAGTGAATGCACTCTAGGTGTGTCAAACATATGCAATGCCCATGCTTATGATGTTATGCTCAAATTTTAGTAGCAGTAACACCTGGGGTGTTACACTACCGCCATGCAGTGACTGCACTTCTACCCACCATATCCGAAATCGGAGACCACGTCTCAGGTCGCGTGAGGAGGGCAATCTGCGGGCAGGTTCACTCAGGTACTAGGCTTACCGATTTACCATATTTCTTGGCATGTGTTTAGTACGTTCAAACGCTTGACACACGGTACCACACATTAATCTTTATTCCAATTTCCGTCTCGTAGACAACGCATCCCCATGGATCGTTATCCATAGACCATCACCATTCCGATATAAAAATGGATACAACCAATTCCTGAACTCGCGCGAGTGCTAGAAAAATCACTCGACTTCTACCGAGATCCCTAATTAGCAAAGCAGCTACTCAACCTAGCATACTAGTATCCATCTCAAAAGGAATCATGAATTCATGCAACTAGGGTTTCAGGTAACTCCTATACTTAAGTGCACAATACAAGCCTACAAAAATTAAGTGTAGTAAAATAGCATATATAAACGGTTATGCATAAAACCGGGGCTTGCCTTCAAAAGCTGGGGCGGGGAGATCCTCGGCGACAGGCTCTGGTGCTGGCTCCAGAACTCCCTCCTGAGCAACTCCTTGCTCCGGAATGAGTACGTACTCTCCGTCAGCGAGGTTGCAATCTATCGAGTGCAATGAATAAGATATATGTATGTTAATGAAATGCAAATTTAGTAACTACGATGCATGGTGAAGTAACACTAAGGTAGTGGGTAAACTAGGGTTTCTTTGTCGTATGGAGTTCTTAGTGGTGTATACTTACCAGTCTAGTTTTTTGAGTGGACTAAGATTTTGATCAACCCATTGAAGTTTTAGTGGACACTGAGGGAGGTCTTTTCGTAGTGATGAGTGTACATTATTTTCTTCTACCCACTTTCTTTTTCATTCTCTACATATGCTATTAAGGTGGGTTTGAACTACCAGTGTTTTAAAAATTTCCAAAAATTCTGTAAAAATTACAGTGGGTTAATATTGATCATTGTAGTCTATCCTATAAATTTGAGGTTAAAAATAAATAGGATAAACCCTAGACAAAATAACAAAAGTTAGGGTAGAGGGTCACTTTGTACTACATCTCTTACTTAGGTGGGGTTTCTGTACTAAGGGTTATTTTTGCTGGTATCTATGTGTAATAGCCTGCTTTTGTGCCAAAAATTACAGAGGATGTCTTAGTGGTTATTTAGTTGTGATTTTCTAAATTTAAATGCCAAAAAGGCACTTATAACTAACTTGTTATTTGAAAAATGTCAAACAACAAAACTTGTATTTTTCCTAGATTCTTATTAGCATAAGAGTAGTCATTCCCAAGGTTGGGGTGTTTTCTCCTTAGGATTATTCTCTTATGACTTCTCAAAGTTCTCTCTATTTTCATTAAATAAATTGTGGTGCATTTCCTTTGCACTGGATTAGGGCTCAACAATTTTTTCTTATGAACTACATCACCTAAGCAAGTTAGAAAAAATGTGGTTGCTCTCTGGTTCCCATTTTTAATCCCCCTTTTCATTTTCTTAAGGTTTGGGCAAATACAAGTTTTAATGGATAAACTTTCCTTAATATAGTATACTAGGGAATTTAATATTTTTAAACATGATAATTACTAGTTAAGTATATCTCCAATTTTTCTCAGCCCTAGTCCAAAAGTCTTTATATTTTTCCTCTGGTTATTAAGGTTTGGGCAGTTTGCTTATTTAAATCCAAACTATAAAAAGGGTTGCAGGAACCATGGTGTTTATTATTTTTGCTGGATAGGTCCTAACAAAATTTGCTTGACCAATTTTGGTTGAACAAAACTCGATTTATGAATTTTTCAAGTTCCATGTTCATTTGAAAAGAATAAATCTAAAAGTTTAAAGGAAAATGGCTTTGCATCGGGGTCCCTAGAATTTTCCTTAACTGAATCGTTTAAACCGTGCCCCTGGGGAACTATTCACTAGAGTCACTTACTTCGCTCATAACCCCCTGACCTTTTCCCCTCCTTAACCCGTGCTCCTTCCTCGCAGGAATAGTAGCCAAGGGGAGAAAAAGCGGTGGCGCGGCTTACCGGCGACGGGAGAGGTTCGGTGGAGGGTCAGGCGAGGTCCGGGGGTCCCTAGCGGTCACGTCAAGGAGCGGATCGTGGGTGGTGGTGATCGGAGTAGAGTTGGCCGCGTGCGCAGTCGGTCGGGCTCGCCGGCGGCGCGTGCTCCGACCTGCTCACGGTGGTAGAGCTCAATCAAAGTGCTCGGGGAGCTTCACGGGAAGTCAGTGGTGTCGTGGGTGCAAGGAATTGGAAAGTGGCTCACCGTGTAGCTCGGTCCACGCGCGGTGGCGGTCGAATGGATTCCGATGACGGCACTCCGGTACCTCCGACGAAATGGTGTTCGATCTGAGGGCTCAGAAAGCTTTATGGAGCTCTAGGGAAGCTAGCCGAGGGGTTGGATTGGATGGAGGTGGGCCAGAGTGGCCAGTCCACGGTGGTCGGGCTCGAGCGGCCACAGGCACGCCGTGCGCAGAGGGTACTCCGGCGAACTCGTGCTCGGACCGGACTGGGAGCGAGCGGGGGAGTATGGTCATGGCCTTGGGCGGCTTTATAGGCGTGGGTGCGTGCTCTTGCATGCCAGAACAGGTCGAACACGTGCGTGCTTTCTTCTGCCCTAGTTCAAACGCTTGCTGAGCAGCCAAACGTGCAAATCTTGCCAAAAATCCTGTGTAAGATCTCTTATCTATCCCTAGGGCGTGCCTTGGGTATTTTGGCGCCCTTTTGTCAATTGGACCATGTTGATTTGGCGTTTGCAACTAAGTGAACACATGTGATCTTTAGAAGAGGGCTGAAATTTGACTTAGAGAAAAAGGGGTTGTTCTTTGGTGCTTTCCACTTGGGTGATTAATTTGAGGATTTTGTGGGACCTTTTTTGTGAAAGAACCTCCCAAGTCATTAGACCCACCTACAGTTGTCTTTGTCCATCAGACCTCAGACAACCCTGCAGGTGCACCTGATCACTTGACAAGTTCGGTATCTGTATTCTTTACCTTGCCCAAGAGCGTTTTACCTGTCACGCTGATATTACAACACATCGGAGGTACGAGTATGCATAAGCAGTTACAACAACTTATTTTATATCAAAGTATAGAAAGAGTAGTATTATTACAGACCAGTAAAATATAAGAGTGCTGGAGTAATATTATTACAACCCTGGGAGACAAAAACCCCTCCCGATTAACAGTAAAAAGTTTTTAAAGGAGGACACTTCCTCCCAAGGCTTCAGTCTTGGTTTTCTTCCTTAGGCACCACCTTGGAACAAAAGCAACAAAATTTTGCTGCTTCCTCACCTACAACAATAGTACGGAGTGTACTTTCGCAAGTCTTACCCGTCAAAATAAAAGACTCTCAAGGATATGCTGGCTTTCGGAATCAAGGTATGGCTTATCAAGAATCAAAGACTCTGTTTGCAAAAAAATGCTTACTAATAGTGAATCCTTAAAATCTAGTTTTATTAGCAAGTTAAGTCATTACCTGAATCTAGAGTTCTTTCTACCCTAGTTCAAGCACTTGGCCTATACTAGCCATTTTCTTATCAACCCTTTAGTTCACTGGATTGCTACATGTAGGGCAGTGACCAAGTCTTCATGTCCGAGAAGTAACGGCGATCCGAATCGATTAATACTCGGCTGAGGATCTCCGATCACTTAACCCTTGCATATGTCAACTCGCCACCGAGGTTCTTAAGACCAGATCAGGTTCACGCCAACCGAGAGCACAGATACACCACCGTCCAGCCTCTTGCCATGGAGGGTACACGCTACTCTCACCATCTCTCCACTCCCATTGCGTGTTATCTGTGACAGAACCTCCCAAGTCATTAGGCCCACCTACAGTTGTCCTTGTCCAATGGACCTCAGACAACCCTGCAGGTGCACCTGATCACTTGACAAGTTCGGTATCTGTATTCTTTACCTTGCCCAAGAGCGTTTCACCCGTCACGCAGATATTACAACACATCAGAGGTACGAGTATGCGGAAGCAGTTATAATAACTTTATTTTATATTAAAGTATGGAGAGAGTAGTATTATTACAGACCAGTAAAAATATAAGAGTGCTAGAGTAATATTATTACATAACTTGGGAGGCAAAAACCCCTCCTGATAAACAGTAAAAGTTTTTAAAGGAGGACACTTCCTCCCGAGGCTTCAGTCTTTGTTTTCTTCCTTAGGCACCACCTTGGAATAAAAGCAACAAAAATTTGCGGCTTCCTCACCTACAACAACATGGGTTCGAAAACCCTGAGTATGGAGTGTACTTTCGCAAGTTTTACCCGTCAAAATAAAAAAAGACTCTCAAGGATATGCTGGCCTTTGGGAATCAAGGTATGGCTTATCAATAATCAAAGACTCTGTTTGCAGAAATGCTTACTAATAGTGGATCCTTAAAAGTCCAGTTTTATTAGCAAGTCAAGTCATTACCTAAGTTTTAGAGTTCTTTCTACCCTAGTTCAAACACTTGACCTATACTAGCCAATTTCTTATCAACCCTTCTTGTTCATTGGATTGCTACGTGTAAGTCAGTGATCAAGTCTTCATGTCCAAGAAGTAACGGCGATCCAAATCGATTAATACCCAGCTGGGGATCTCCGATCACACGACATATGTAGCACTTAACCCTTGCATATGTCAACTCGCCACCGGGGTTCTTAAGACCAGATCAGGTTCACGGCAACCGAGAGCACAGATACACCACCGTCCAGCCTCTTGCCACGGAGGGTACACGCTACTCTGGCCATCTCTCCACTCCCATTGCGTGTTATCTTATTCTGGTATTAGTCCGCCTGAGGCAAAGCTTACCCATGATGAGGCATGTGACCAGTTAAAAGGTTCTCGATCATCAAGCCTACATCGAGATGGTCCTTAATCGACATAGACGGAGACACTACATCGAGACTCCCTTCTCGTGCAAGTCAACCGCCCGGTCTTAGCTTTATTATTTTCAACCCAAAGTTTGGTACCTGGCAGAGGTACATCTTTTCCGATGTTGAACCCATCACGGGCATGATGGATCCACCATCAAGTTTTATTTTGAAAACATCCCACCCACTTGAAGCATCATATTTTGTCAAAACAAAACATTTTGTTTTTCTAGAGCAAGGCTAAGCATAAGAAAAACATTTTTATAAAACAGGGGTCAATGAGAGGTAATCAACTTCTCAAGGAAGGAAATGCACCAATTTGTTTAGCACACAACTCCTATAACCTAATGCATCAAGCAAGTGAGAAAGATTTTAAAATAGCAAGGAGGTGGCAAATGCACCGGGGCTTGCCTTGTGTTATAGGTGAGTCAGGCTCTGCTCCACAGATGTCAAAGTAAAAGCAGTTCTCGGCTTGTGGTTCTTCAGGTGGTGGTGTAGCCCTTGCTTCTTCAACTTCTATCTCTTCTTCGTTTTCTATATATAACCATATATAAGCATGAATGCTCATGCAATGCTCATGAAAATGCAAAGATAATAAAAGTATAATATCTTAGGTCTTGAATACAATTTTCCTTCACGGGACTCCAGAAAACTAAGGTTTTTGGAGTCAATAGTGAAGTTCATAGGGCAGGCTTGATTAGAAGACTAGGGTTTTGGGTTCTAGGTACCAAACATGGTCCAAATCATACCAAACTTTACCCAAGGCTTCTAAATAATTTTAAAGCTTTTCTCAAAACTTTGGTGATTTTTGAGATTATTAATCAAATTCTAAAATTCCAGGGGTATAGGTTTTGGCTAACTTAACTACTCCATAATTCCCTATTTGAACTAAAAATCATGAAACTATTTTTATTAAATACTATAGAAAATCAGGAGCCTAGCAAAATTGGTCTGGTATTTTTAGCATTTTTCTATAATTTTCTAGGAATTCTCTAGTCCTGGCAGAAAAAGAAAAAGAGAAAGGTTCTACAGTATTGGGTTCAAACCGGCCCAATCTGGCCCATGCCCAGGTAAAGACGCGTGCACCCGTGCCCGCGCTGCCGGCTTTGCGAATAGGTCCCTGCTGATTTGAATAACTAGAAAAGGGGTCGCGGCGCAATTCCCATGTCTCACTGACAGTTACAAAAATCCCCCCGGACTTCTGTTTCTTTACAACACCAGGTCCACGACGGCGAGCGGCGCTAGGCCGAGCTCCGGCGAGCTTGTTCTGGCCAAATTAAGCAACGGCTAGCCCTCCCCTTTGCTGGACACCGAATTCAACCCCACGCGATTATTTCCCCCCACTTAATTGCTAGATTTGAGCTCTACATCATCCTGTCCACGGCGACAGCGGACACAATGGACATCATGAAGTGTTCCCGGTGATCTAAGGGGTTCTAGCCTAATCGGTTTGGTCGAGAGGCATCAGGGGCAAGTAAGGGTGCTAAAACAAGAGGACAACGGACATGAACGGACCTGAAGTGCGCTGGCCACGGTGAGATTACTTTGCGCGGTGCTCGGGATCGATTTGGGGGAAATCTCAAATTGGCGAGCACTGGTGAGCAATTGGAAGCACGACTTGGTGGATTGGGTGCTTGACTACCTTACGGACCCGACGGCACACTCAATTTATAGGCTCCGGGGGTGGTGGCCTGTGAATTTGGGATGGCGCGGTGGCGGCCGGAGAAGGAAGAGGTCACTGGCGCAAGCAATTCGTGGAAGCTACCGTGGCAAGACCACCGGCAACGAGCAGACGTACTAAGGCAATGTACTGTGACGTGGTTAATGGCCTGAGGCGTGGCATAACCGCGGTGAAGGACGCAAACTCCGGTGATGGCCGCAAGGCCACGTCACCGGTGCAAGTGGTCGAGGGACAGCGAGGCCATAATATCCCGAACCCATCCGCGACGAGATCTTTTCATGGCCGAGCGAAATTCGCTCGCCCGAGGCACGAATCGCGACAACCGGCGCGAATCCGGGCGCAAAGACTACCGGCGGTGAGGGGGGATGATCCCTGGGATATTTCAGTGCATTGTACCATCGCGAGGTCATTCAGTTGGTCTGATAGAGGATCTTTAGGGACATTTTTTTTGTAATTTTTGCATGACAACTTGTAATCGGGTTGTAGCAAACTTGTAGCCCTGTATACAAACTACAATTCTGCTGCAGAGATCATGCTCTATTGCTAACTCCTTGGAGCATGAATCAAGCCTAAAGTTCTTCAAAACTCACTGACAGTCCATATCCAGCTTCTGTATTGTCTGACAGCTAAACTTTAGGGCTAATTATCTCCATCTTTTTGTATAACACAATGCTTAATCCCTTAAGCAAAGTTATACTCATATAGTAGCTCTAGACTTTTGATGTGTTGACCCTAAGCAAAATCTTTGTATATTTAAAACTACAGAGCTCCAAAGTCAGCCTTGTTCAACTGTTTTCAGACTTAGCCACATGAGAGGAATTGAGTGGCTTTTTGCAAATAAGCCCAATTCACATCTTTTGACTTGTAAATCTTCAAACATGTGAACCATATGACATGAGGTACCCTAATTCCATGATTTTTGCACTTAGGTCCAAAAGTGTGCAAAATTTGCATATAACCCTCTAGGGTTTCAGTCCAGGGTTTTCCAGGGGTTTGTTTAGGGTTTTTGGTACTTCTAGGGTTTGAATGCCACTTAAGTCCATTAATGGTGATATCTTATGATCATTTCTCATGAGTTTTGAGAATTTAACTTCTTTGGGCTTTATTGACACCCTAAGCTCAGTTTAGGGTTAAGTACCCTACCCTAGGGTTTTATCCACGACCAGTCACCTCAATACAACTTGTTTGAGATTTTTGCCTAGTGAATGCATTCTAAGTGTAACAATCACATGATTTGCTGATGCTCATGATGTTATGCTCAAGTTTTAGTGGTAGTAACACCAGGGGTGTTACATTATCTTATTCTGGTATTAGTCTGCCCGAGGCAAAGCTTACCCATGATGAGGCATGTGACCAGTTAAAAGGCCCTCGATCATCAAGCCTACATCGACAAGGTCCTTAATCGACTCAGACGGAGACATTGCACCGAGACTCCCTTCTCATGCAAGTCAATCGCCCGGTCTCAGCTTTATTATTTTCAACCCAAAGTTTGGTACCTGGCAGAGGTACATCTTTTCCGATGTTGAACCCATCACGACCATGATGGATTCACCATCAAGTTTTATTTTGAAAACATCCCACCCACTAAAAGCATCATCTTTTGTCAAAACAAAAACATTTTTATTTTTCTAGAGCAAGGCTAAGCATAAGAAAAACCTTTTTGTAAAACAGGGAATCAAGGAAAGCTAATCAAATTCTCAAGGAAGGAAATGCAGCAATTTGTTTAGCACACAACTCATATCACCTAATGCATCAAGCAAGTGAGAAAGATTTTAAATTAGCAAGGAGGTGGCAAAAGCACCGGGGCTTGCCTTGTGTTATAGGTGAGTCGGGCTCTGCTCCATAGATGTCAAAATAAAAGCAGTTCCCGGCCGGTGGTTCTTCAGGTGGTGGTGGTGTAGCTCTTGCTTCATCAACTTGTACTTCTTCTTCATTTTCTATATGTCACATATATATAATCATGAATGCTCATGTAATGCTTATGAAAATGCAAAGATAATGAAAATATATTATCTTAGGTCTTGAATATAATTTTCCTTCACGGAACTCTAGAAAACTAAGGTTTTTGGAGTCAGAACTGAAGTTCCTAGGCAGGCATCACTAGAAGATTAGGGTTTTGAGGGTTTAGGCAACAAACATTATCCAAATCATACCAAACATTACCTAAGGCTTCTAATTATCATCTTAAGCTTATCCCAACAGTTTAGTGATTTTTGGAGTTAGTAATTAATTTCTAAAATTCTAGGGGTATGGGTTTTTGGCTATTTTAAATACTCCATAATTCCCTATTTGGAATAAAAATCATAAAATTATTTTTATTAAATACTATAGAAAATTAGGAGCATAGCAAAATTGGTCTTGTATTTTCAGCATTTTTCTACAATTTTCTATAAACTCTCCAACCCTGGCAGAAAAAGAAAAAGTATGAACAGTGTTGGGCTGAATTCAGCCCAACCGGCCTGCAGAAGGGGAAAACCCGCGCGCGCCCGCGCCCGCGGTGCCCACTTTGCGAAAAGGACACTGATGTTTTAATAACTTGAAAAGCGTTCCACGAACTATTCCTAGAGTCATTGACATCTTACAAAAACACCCCTCTAGTTCTATTTGTTCTCCAAATCGATTCAAGACTACGGCGTGCTCACCGTCGACCACTCTGCTGCTCGGACCGGCCAAGATTGGCAGTGGCTGCCCAAATTAATTGCCAGACAAGCATTACAAACACGAGACAACCCTAGAACAAGCTTTAATTGAGTGGTTATGGCCCTAGCTTAGCCTGACCATGATGGCGGGGAATACCGAACACAATTTCATGTGTTCCGGGTAATTGAGCGTGGCCAAGCAAAGAGGGCGGAGCCGATGAGTATCACGAGCGTATATGGGTGCTGAAACACGATTAAGAAGAGCAGGAGCAGACCTGGGAGTGGCTGGCCATGGAGAGCGGAGGATTTTCGCTCGCTGGTGACTGAAAAGGGGAAAACGGTGCCGCGACGGGTCCTCGCGGAATTAGGAGGTGAGGTTGGGGCTACACGGTCACAAAGGACTATGGTTTCACCGTGCACTACCAATTTTGGGAGAGGTGGAGAGGATTCCGTGAATTTGTGCTTCAGCTGAGCTCACTAGTGATGATGTGAATACTTCGCCGTGGGTGGCGGGGCTATTTAAAGGCCCGGTGGTCTGGCTAGCGATCCATGGCCACGGATTACATCGTTCGTGCATGGTTACCACGTAAAGAAGGGACACAGTGAGGGAGGAGCAAGGCATGAGCGACACGGCGGTGGAAATGACCGAGCCGCGGTGGCCGTCGGTGAATTATCTCTGGCTAGGCTCGGGCTAGGTCCGCGAGCACGCGACACGTCGAAAGCTACCTCCCCGCGGTCGATCCTTACCCCAATTCACTCAAACACATCCGATTCTACAGTGCCCTGATCTTTATCCTCACTTTTTCAGATATTTCGGTGTCCTGATCTTCAGCAATTTTCTGAACCGACCCCCTTTCACCCTCTTTTTCTTTTGATTTGTGTTAAGAACATGGTGATCTCCATTAACAAAGATTGTTTACTGAACATCAATCTTCAAACTTACTATAGGATCCTTGGGTCAAAACTGAATGGATTCAAAGATATGGAGCTTCCAATTCGGCCCCATTCCACTGCGACCATTCCTGTTCTAGAATTCAGTTTCAGTGGCTCAACACAGTTCTGATAGAGCAACTTTGGGCTGTTGTTTCTTTAATTTTTGTACAACAACCAGAGAAGATAACTGTACCAAAGTTACTCCCCTATAATCCAACTTTAATCTTGCTACAAAGGTCTTAGACAATTACCCAATAAATCGAGCTCCACCAGATCCTGAAGTTGGCCCTATATCACTGGATTTTCTGAACCACACAGATTCTCAGCCTGACAGCCAAACTTCAGAACCATTTAACTCCTAATTTTGTACAATACCAAGGCTTAAGTACTTAATCAAAGTTGTTCTCCTATAGTAGCTCTACAAGTTTTATGTGTTTACCATTAACAAGAACTTCGAGAATCCAAAGATGTAGAGCTCCAACGCCAGTCTCATTCAATTGGTTTTTATACTTAGGCATATGAGGGTATGAGGTACATGGGGTGTTCTTTTTGCAAATAGGTCCAAACTTTATCATTTGGTTTGCAAATCCTCAAACATGAGAAACACATCATTTGAGGTACCCAAATACCTTGGTTTTTGCACTTGGGTCCAAAAGTGTGCAAAATTTACATATAACCCCCTATGGTTTCAACTCAGGGTTTTCAGTGGTCTTTTTAGGGTTTCTGGCACTTCTAGGGTTTGAATGCCACTCAAGTCCATTAATGGGGAAATCTTATGATTATTTCTCATGAGTTTTGAAGTTTTCTCTCACTTGGGCTTTATTGACACTTCTAAGCCCAGTTTAGGGTTAAGTGCCCTACCCTAGGGTTTCACCCATGATTAGTCACATCAATACAACTTATTTGAAATTTTTGCCTAGTGAATGCATTCTAAGTGTAACAAGCACATGATATGCTAATGCTAATGATGTTATGCTCAAGTTTTAGTAACAGTAACACCAGGGGTGTTACATCCTTCCCCCCATTAAAGAATCTCGACCCGAGATTTAAAAGTCCTAGGGCAAGTAATGGAAAAGGAAACACGTCATATTTTTATTTCCCTATTTCTTGTACAAGGCAGTGGGTGGTATGGGGTCTACTCCTTTATTACAACAATTGTATATATCTCACATATTTCATGAAGCTAAAAAGCCTAGGAAATTCTTTTCTAAAAAGCCTTGAGTTTCCCAAGTAGCTTCATCTTCCGTGTGTTGGTTCCATTGTATTTTATAAAACTTGAGAGTTCTCCTTCGGGTAGTCCTTTCCTTTTGATTCAAGACTCGAATAGGATGTTCTAAATATGTCAAGTCTAGTTCTAAGGCAACATCCATCACTTCAACGGTTCGATCCGGAACCCGAAGACACTTTTTCAATTGAGACACATGGAACAGATTGTGTACAGCAGACAATGTTTCGGGTAATTGGAGTCGATATGCCACTGGTCCACATTGTTCAAGAATAGGAAAAGGACCAATGTACCGGGGTGCAAGGTTCCCTTTTACCCCGAAACATGATACACCCTTCATTGGTGAGACTTTCAGGTAGACATAATCTTCAACTTGAAAGTACAAGGGTTTGCGTCGCTAGTCTGCATAATTTTTTTGTCAAGCTTATGCTTCTTTCAAATTATGTATTATTCGTTGAACCTTCTCTTCCGTTTCTTTTACCATATCAAGCCTAAAAACCATCTTTCTCCTGGTTCAGACCAGTTTAACAGAGTACGACACCGTTGTCCATACAAGGCTTCAAAGGGTGGCATTTTGATGCTCTCTTGATAGCTATTATTGTATGAGAACTCCGCTAATGGTAAGCAGTCATCCCATTTCTGTGGGAATTCCAGAACACATGCTCGCAGCATATCTTCAAGTAACTGATTCACTCTCTCAGTCTGCCCACTAGTTTGAGGATGATAGGTCGAACTGTGGAGCAACTTAGTACCCAAGAAGTTCTTCCCAGAATTTGGATACAAATTGAGGTCCATGATCCGACACTATTGTCTTCGGAACACCATGCAAACTGAGAATACGAGCAATATATAGTTCCGCATATGCGATTACTGGATACTTTACTTTAACTGGGAGGAAGTGGGCGATCTTTGTAAGTCGATCAATGATAACCCAGATGGAATCAAAACCTTTTGCTATTCTGGGTAATCCCACAATGAAGTCCACGCTTATGTCTTCCCATTTCCAAGTTGGGATAGGTAAAGATTGCAGTGGGCCAGCAGTTTTCATATGTATGGCCTTGACCCGTCTGCAAGTGCCATATCTCGCCACATAGCGTGCAATTTCAATCTTCATCTTTGTCCACCAATAATGTTGCTTTAGATCATGATACATCTTAGTGCTTCCAGGATGAATGGAATAGCGACTAAGATGTGGTTCATCTAAAATTTGCTAGCGAACTTCATCATTCTTGGGCACAACTATGCGGTTGTTAAACCATACAACGCCTTGATCATCCTTACTGAAACAGTTTGCCTTACCGGTCTCTATTTTCTCATGAATGTGTTTCATACCCTCATCGCTTCTTTGTGCATCAGTTATTCTTTGCAGAAGAACCGACTCAAGCTTCAAGTGATTTCAAGTTCCATGTTGAATAATTTCCAGGTTCAACTGCTCCATTTCTTGGCATAATGTAATGTCAGAAGTCTTCATCGTAAGACAATGACAGGAAGCCTTGCGACTTAGTGCATCTGCTACTACATTAGCCTTGCCTGGGTGATAGTGAATTTCCAATTCGGTGTTAAGAACATGGTGATCTCCATTAGCAAAGATTGTTTACTGAACATCAATCTTCAAACTTACTATAGGATCGTTGGGTCAAAACCGAATGGAATCAAAGATATGGCGCTTCCAATTTGGCCCCATTCCACTGCGACCATTCCTGTTCTAGAATTCAGTTTTAGTGGCTCAACACAGTTATGACAGAGCAACTTTGGGTTGTTGTTTCTTTAATTTTTGTACAACAACCAGAGAAGATAATTGTACCAAAGTTACTACCCTATAATCCAACTTTAATCTTGCTACAAAGGTCTTAGCCAATTACCCATTAAATCGAGCTCCACCAGATCCTGAAGTTGGCCCTATATCACTGGATTTTCTGAACCACACAGATTCTCAGCTTGACAGCCAAACTTCAGAACCATTTAACTCCTAATTTTGTACAATACCAAGGCTTAAGTACTTAATCAAAGATGTTCTCCTATAGTAGCTCTACAAGTTTTATGTGTTGACCATTAACAAAAACTTCCAGAATCCAAAGATGTAGAGCTCCAAAGCCAGTCTCATTCAATTGGTTTTTATACTTAGGCATATGAGGGTATGAGGTACATGGGGTGTCCTTTTTGCAAATAGGTCCAAACTTTATCATTTGGTTTGCAAATCCTCAAACATGAGAAACACATCATTTGAGGTACCCAAATACCTTGGTTTTTGCACTTGGGACCAAAAGTGTGCAAAATTTACATATAACCCCCTAGGGTTTCAACTCAGGGTTTTCAGTGGTCTTTTTAGGGTTTCTGGCACTTCTAGGGTTTGAATGCCACTCAAGTCCATTAAGGGGGATATCTTATGATTATTTCTCATGAGTTTTGAAGTTTTCTCTCACTTGGGCTTTATTGACACTTCTAAGCCCAGTTTAGGTTTAAGTGCCCTACCCTAGGGTTTCACCCATGACTAGTCACATCAATACAACTTATTTGAAATTTTTGCCTAGTGAATGCATTCTATGTGTAACAAGCACATGATATGCTAATGCTCATGATGTTATGCTCAAGTTTTAGTAATAGTAACACCAGGGGTGTTACATTTTTGGGATAACTTCCTTACTTTTTCTTGTAAGTATTTCCATGTGCTAAAACTTTTGTAAAAGGTTTAAGTCATGATTTGGTAATTTACATAGCTCTCCCACTAATCCAAATCTTGGGGCTCTAATGCCTTAAGGAGGGTGGTCTAGGGTTTTGAGTATGTTTCTCAATTAGAGATGCATGAAAAGGATAGGATATCCCTTCTATCATGATCAACACTTGATTAAGCCATTGCTTCTCAATTTTGGTGCTTCTTTCTCAAACTAAATCACATGTGATAATAGGTCACTGGTGCATGTGTTGAGCCAGGGCCTTGAGTAACACCTGGGGTGTTATAGCCCTCACCTTAAGGGAATACCGTCCCGAGATTTAGGTAGGGACCCCTCAGGGGTGATGAGAAGGTGCGTGTTTGTACGGTGTGGGTTTGTTTGTTAAGGTTCCTTAGCAAACTACTATTCGAATGTCATCCTCTTTGCAACTTCAGAAGGAAGCCCTTCTTGACTTAGTTTTACATATTACTCAGTCTCTGTTAAGACCATCTTTCATATACTTGGATTCAAAGGGCAGGGGGGTTTTGGGTCCGAGTTACGTAACGTTCCCTTTAGGCAGAAATTCGAGGTAGTTTGAGCGCCGAAAATCCTCAGTTTCCCAGGTAGCCTCTTCTTCTGAATGGTTGCTCCACTAGATTTTGTACATTGTGATTGACTTCGCACAAGTTGACCTTTCCTTACGGTCCAGTACCTTAACAGGGTGCTCTTGGTATGACAAGTCTAGTTCTATCTCCAATTCAGGTGATGATAGTACTTCTATTGGTACGCGAACACACTTCTTCAGCTGAGATACATGGAACACATTGTGAATTGCAGACATGTGAGGGGGCAGCTTCAACTGGTATGCTATATAGCGAGCGACTAATTTGCCCTTAATCCCAAATCTCTGAACACCTTTTGTGGGTGAGACCTTGAGGTACACATGATCCCCCACTTCGAACTGTAGAGGCTTTCTCCTTTTATCATGATAGCTCTTTTGTCTGGCCTGAGCAGCTTCTAAGTTCTTCTTAATGACTCTGATCTTATCCTCCACTTCGAGTACTAATTCGGGCCCAAAGATTGCCCTTTCTCCCGCTTGTGACCAATTGAGCGGTGTTCTACACCTCCTCCCATACAAGGCCTCGAAGGGTGCCATCTTCAGGCTGGATTGGTAGCTATTATTATAAGAAAATTCCGCCAGTGAAAGACATTTGTCCCAATTTTTGCCATAGTGTATCACACATGCTCTCAACATGTCCTCGAGAATCTGATTTACTCTTTCCATTTGGCCATCAGTTTGAGGATGATATGCCGAGCTTCTAATCACGGTTGTTCCAAGTGAAATCTGTAGCTGTTCCCAGAAATGTGCTACGAATGGTGTTCCTCTATATGATACGATGGTCCTTGTGATTCCATGCAAGCGCACTATTTGGTCAATATAGATCTCTGTGTATTTTTCTGTCCTGTGGGTGGTATGCACGGGCAAGAAATGAGCTGTCTTGGTTAGCCTATCCACAATGACCCATATGGAATCGTGGTGCTGGGAGGTGTTGGGCAATCCCACAATAATGTCCAGGCAAATGTCATCCCATTTCCAAGATGGTATGGGGAGAGGCTGCAAGGTGCCTGCTACCTTCAAATGACTGGCTTTGATTCTTTGGCAAGTGTCGCACTCAGATATGTACTTAGCAATTTCTCTTTTCATCCTGGTCCACCAGTACAAGGATCTGAGGTCATGATACATTTTGTTGCTTCCGGGATGCATGGAAAATTTGGAGAGATGAGCCTCGTCTAAAATTTTATTTCTGAGTTTTGGATTCTTGGGAACAACCAGTCGATCTTCAAACCATAAAATGCCCTTGCTGTCCTGACGAAAACATTTATACTTATCCACTTTTTGGTTGAGCATTTCCTTAATGATTTGAACACCCTTGTCACAAAGTTGTGCCATGATTATCTGATCCTGCAAGGTCGGCTCGACTGAGATATAATCCAGGGTACCTAGGGAAACCACTTCCATGTTCATCTTGCGCAACTCGTCGCACAAAGTGGTGAAATGAGAGTCTATGGTTAGATAGTTGCACTGGGCCTTACGACTCAAGGCATCCGCCACTACATTTGCCTTGCTCGGATGGTAGTGTACTTCTAGATCATAATCCTTGATCAATTCTAACCATCTCCTCTGCCTCATATTCAGATCAGCCCGAGTGAAAATATACTTGAGACTCTTGTGATCAGTATAAATATTACAATGAGCTCCCATTAGATAATGCCTCCATATCATCAGAGCATGCACTACCGCTGCTAACTCCAGATCATGTGTGGGATAATTTGGCTCATGAGGTCAGAGTGCTATCAACGCGTAGGCAATAACTCGGTTGTCTTGCATCAGAACACAACCTAGTCCAGTGCTCGAAGCATCACAATACACATCAAATGATTTGGTTTTGTCAGGCTGGGCTAGCACGGGTGCTGTTGTCAGATGCCGCCTCAAGGTGTGAAAGGCATCTTCACATTTCTGACCCCAATCAAACTTTACCCCCTTCTTCAACAACTCAGTAATTGGCTTAGCAATTCTTGAGAAGTCAGGAATGAATCGTCGATAGTATCCTGCCAGTCCCAGAAAACTCCAAATCTGTCGAACGGTGGTAGGGGGCTTCCAATCATCACCTCTTGCATTTTCTCAGGATCAACTGCTATCCTGTCCTGAGAAATTGTATGACCCAAGAATTTGATGTCCCTTAGCCAGAAATCACATTTGGAGAATTTGGCACACAGGTGATGATCCTGCAGTCGCTGGAGTACTATGTGCAAATGCATCATATGCTCGTCTTCATTTTTTGAATACACCAGAATATCATCAATGAAGACCACCACGAATTTGTCCAATTCCGGCATAAATACTAAAATCATTAAGTACATGAAGTATGCCGGAGCATTGGTCAGACCGAATGACATCACCAAGTACTCATAAAGCCTGTATCTGGTGGAAAAAGTCGTCTTCGAAATATCACTTGCCCTGATCTTGATTTGGTGATAGCTAGAGCGAAGGTCTATTTTGGAAAACACCCTGGCTCCGACCAATTGATCAAACAAAACATCAATGCGGGGTAAAGGATACTTGTTTTTGATAGTTATCACATTGAGAGGGCGGTAATCAACACATAATCTCAAGCTCTCATCCTTCTTCTTTACGAACAAGGCCGGACATCCCCATGGTGAAGTACTTGGGCGAATGAACCCTTTGTCTAACAACTCTTGCAACTGTTTCTTCAATTCTGCCAACTCTGCTGGAGGCATTCTATATGGTCTTTTAGAAATAGGTGCGGTTCCTGGTTGCAATTCTATGGCGAACTCTATATCCCTGTCAGGTGGCATTCCCGGCAATTCGTCTGGGAAGACATCAGGGTACTCACAGACTACTGGAATCCTTTCCACGGTTGACTCTACCATGGTGAGGGCACTGGGATGGGTACAGCCCTGGTTGGGTAGGTACAAAGTGAGTTCTCTACAGACTGGCGAGCATATTTCAATGGCTCTTGCTGCGACATCAATTAAGGCATGATGTCGTGATAACTAGTCAGTCCCCAAGATGATGTCCACGCTCTCCAATCCCATGATAAGGAGGGTGGTTCTAAATATGCTACTACCCAATTTTATTGGCACCTGCCGGGTGAGTTGATAGGCGGCAACCTTGCCTCCTGGTGTTGCAATCATAATGGCTACCCCACTTATGTGATGAAAAAGTAGTTGGCATTTGGTACTAAATTTTGCGCTGATGAAACTGTGTGATGCACCATAATCGAAAAGAATGACTACAGGGTAATTCCAAACAGAAAAGATACCGGTCTGACGGGTGCTTCGTCTGGAATGTCAGCTAATGTGGTGAAGTCAGCCTGTCCTGCCTCACTTGCACCTTCTGCCTCTTGCCCTGGTTCTGATTTGCATTTTGCCCCTGCTTCTGCTGGTTTCTATGGTAATTCTTGGCATAGTGTCCAGTGCTGTCACAGGTGAAACATCTGTTGTCATTGCCCTGGCGGTACTGCTGCTGTTACTGCTGCTGCTGGTTGTTGTTCCTCTGAGCTGGGGCTTGAGAGCGGTTGGGTGCCTGCTGCTGCTGTGGCCGGATTACCCATCGCCCCTATTGCTGCGGAGGTCGCTGCTCTGAGTGTTGGACACGATCCTGAAGCGCTGAGGCTATGCGGATGGTCCCGCCATAGGCGTCTTCCTCTTCTTTTCTGCCTTGTGAGCCATGATGCAATCCTCCTATGAGATGGCCAAGTTGACCAACTCGTTGTAGCTGTGGGCTCTAACTATGTTGAGGCGGTCAAAGAGCTTGGTGTTGAGGCCCCTCCTGAACCTGTCTCTCTTCTTCTCATTAGTGTCAGCATGGTAACCTGCATACTGACAGAGGTCATTGAAAGCTTGGGCGTACTGCAGCACGGTACGACTTCCCTGAGTGAGTGCCAGAAACTCGCTGAGCTTGCGGTCCATGATGCCTGCTGGTATATGATGCCCTCTGAATGCCGTCTTGAACTCTTCCCACTCAAGTACGTGGTCAGCCAGCTGCATGGCAAGGAAATGGTCCCGCCACGTCCTAGCGGATCCACGAAGCTACTGGGCAGCGAAACGGACCTTGGCCGCATCTGAGCACTCTCCGTTAAGCAGTGGAAACTTTTATTCCACTACCATGAGCCAGACGTCAGCATCGAGCGGTCTTCCGCCCTGGTGAACAACGACGGCTGAGTGATGAGAAACTCCTGGTAGGTTGCTGCTGCCGAGGCACGCTGGTGGTGATCACCACCCCATAGTGCTGAGGCGGTGGCTGACGCTGCGCGAGCTGCCGTAGAATCTCATTCTGCTGAGCCATCAGCTCCTGCATGGTGGGAGGCTGCGGCGGTGGTGGAGGGATGCGCTGATTCTGTCCACGGCGCGCTCTTCCTGCCATCTGAAATTTAGGAGTTTCTGCCGTTATATTTATAATCCGTAATGGCGTAACACTATGAAATAAATAAGCAGCGAGGTTTGCAAAGTTCCAATTTCGCCTCGCTTTTCACGACTAGTACCAATAGGATAAAATTCGATTCATAATCTTAAAACTTAAAACCATCCATCATTCATCTTTCCCAAAAGAAGTTTCCAAGGGTTACATCAGGTTCGAAGGACTCAACTTTCTAGCCTAGTACATCCGATGTGCAAAAGCTAAGCTATTTTTGGGGAGTGCTACTTCCTAACACTTCTACCCTAGTCCTAAAACCTAACGAGCAAAAGAGGCAACACAAGACTCGGGGGAAGGTGGTCCTCCAGGGTGAGCTGAGCCGACAGTATCCAAACTAGAAGAGGGCTCCGGCTCCTCCCCTCCCTCGATATCTACGTCCTCGTCTGCCTCCATGGCCTCTATCTCCTGATGGTGCATGTCCAAGTGCTGGTTTGCCTCCTCGAGCTGCTACTAGGTGTTCTGGAGCTGGTCTTCCAGAACCTCGATGGTGTTATCCCTGGCTTCCACTTGATCCTCGAGCTCGCGGATGTGGTTAGCCATTTGCTAAACCTGGAGATCCTTCTCCACTAGCTCAGTAGACAATTCTACTACAAGGTCCTCCCTGTTATCGAGGGTGATCTTGGTAGACTCCACCAGGCCCATAAGCTGGGACATCGCCATGCCTCGTAAGGCCTGCAGACGATATAGAGCACTCATGCACCGAACCGTCAAGTGAGCGGTATGTCCAGGGTAGAGAGCCCACAAGTCCTTGGCGTGATCAACCTGATCCTTCCACATCGGGTCATCCTCCTTCTCAGCGAGGAACAAGCCGATGGGGTGGGTCGACATCTCCAAGGGGTGAAATCCATAGAAAGTTGTCAGCACGTGCATGGCTGTGGCCTCTATAGTGTCATCGGCCCAGAAACTGAAGGATTCAGAGTCCAGGGAACACCATCCTGGCTGCAGGGGATGAGGCTCCAGAGTCATCCTCACCCTACAGCGAGGTACCTGGTGTTCCTGATGAGGACATCACTATGAGTACGACTACACCAGCAGCACCTCTACATCAAGCGCCACTTCCTTCATTAGCTGGGCCAATCACTCAGGCCCGTGCCAAAGATCATAACTTCGTCATGCTACTGTAGAATGAGGGCCCAGAAGAATAGACGACCAGCCCAACTGCGGCCCAGAGTGGACGACCTAGGGTTGGCCGCCCCTAGGGGCTGCGCCCCCTCTCTCTATTTATATAGGAGCTGCGCCTCCTTTGTTCTTTGAGTTTTGTTTTACATCTAGCTTTAGCTACCCCAGAACATGCACAAATACGTGCAATCCTCTGTGATTCAGAACTCCACCTCGAGTGATATTAAGATTGCTCGCATCTTTTTCTTGTTCGTTCTTCGATTGCGCACAGGAAACGATCTTCGTGATCAGACCGATCTCGCATCAGCAAGGTCGGTAACCATTGGAAGTTGGTTTAGCGATTGCATTGGCGCTTCGGGATCGCTCGTCGTAGTCGGATCGTGAGGGTCTACTTCCACCAAATCGGAATTATCTCCACTCACCGAAAGATCGGGCACTCCAGCTCTATCAAGTGGTATCAGAGTTTATCGAGTGTTTTTTTCTCCTACAGTCCACAAAACCACATAAAAATTCAGGTTAGACCTTATACCAGCACCCTTTTGAGCCTCGCACCTTCTTTCAATAATCTGCATTATTGAATTTGTGTGTTTTCGCGTCATTTGTTGCTGGTCGCATTGTGTTTTTTCTCACCATCCTTCTTTCTTCCTTGTTTTTCTCCTTCGGTTACATCAAACCCTAGCGCGCTGCAACCATCTTCCTTGTTTTTCTCCTTCGGGTACATCAAACCCTAGCGCGCCTCAACCATCCTCCTTGTTTCTCTCCTTCGGTTACATCAAACTGAGTTAACGCCACAAACCGAGTCAACGCCGCTTCCTTATTTTTCTCCTTCGGTTACGTCAAAAAAAAAACAGAAAAAAACAAACCGAGTCAACGCCGCTTCCTTGTTTTTCTCCTTCGGTTATGTCAAAAAAACAGAAACAAAAAAAAAACAGAGGAGAAAGGATACAAAGCAGTTGTCTCATCTCGGTCGTTTTAAACATACCTTCCTTAAACCGTGCATAACTTTTCGCTCGTTTGTTCAAAAAATCTGAAATTTTTACAGGAGCTTGTTGACACCATTCTGAGGCCGGCCAAACTCACCTCTGGTCTGTTTGGGTTTCGACAAAATTGTCAAAAAAATTCAGGAAAATAAAGAAAAAAAATCATCAAAGTTCTCGCACGCTTTTTAGAGAACTTGATTTTCTGTAGACCACATCTGAACTCTGTTTTAGGTGAAATTTCGTGTAGCTCCTATTGTGTTGCTCCTTGTGCTGAGAAAAATATCAAAAAAATCATACAAAAAATAAAAACAAAATCACCTGACTTGAGTGCACTTCTGCTAGTTCCATCCGTCCTTTGCACTTGTGGCCAGCAATATAGTTTCATGTTTTGCACTATAATTCAACTTTGCATTATTGTTTGATCGTGCTAATCCTTGACTTGAGTGCAGCCTACCCTAAACTCCACATATTTCTACGACGAGAAGGTTTCTGTTTCTCCAGGCAATCGCTCATCCAATCTTTCACCGGTTCCACCTGTTGGTTGTAGTTCACCACTGTGGCTTGGTAAGAACGGATAAGAATTTGATAACAACATTTCATTGAGCGAGTTGTCACCACCATTTCCCTATTTTTGTCGGTTTTTCTCCTTTTGGTGTTTTGGTGTTTGCGCTAACTATGGCAGGAGCACACGACACGGTGGATGCCCAGTTGCTGGAAGTAAGGGGACAAGTTGATGGACTTGCTGCTGACATTAGGACGATGCATGAACGACTTGATTCAACGGTCACTTCGACGACCGAGCGTTTCAACCAGCTTGACCTTGCTCAAACGGCGATTCGCACCACACTCGACACCATCCTAGCACGCCTTGATGCGTTGACCACAAAGATGGAGCAGGACTACGACGGTGACACTGAGCAGGACGATGGAGATCGCCGTGGTCGTGCACGCCGTGTGGTTCGTCATCCCCCTAATGACTTATTTTCTAAGATTAAATTTAAAATTCCACCTTTTAATGGCAAAAATGATCCTGCTGCATATCTTGATTGGGAGTTAGAGGTTGAACAAAAATTTTCATGCCATGATATTGCTGCACATTCTCAGGTTAAAGCTGCTATTAGTGAATTTACTGATTTTGCTTTAATTTGGTGGCGTGAGTATAAAATGAAACATTCCACTGCCATTCCAACCACTTGGGATCAGTTGAAAGCTGCGATGCGACATCGATTTGTGCCTTCGTATTATGCTCGTGATTTGCTTAATAAAATGCAGCGTTTTCAGCAAGGTTCTCAATCTGTTGAGGACTATTTCAAGGAGTTACAAAAAGGTATGATTCGTTGTGGGATATTGGAGGACAACGACGCTGCTATGGCACGTTTTCGTGGTGGTTTAAACCACGAAATCCAGGATATACTTGATTATAAGGAATATTATGATATGACTACTTTATTTGAATATGCTTGCAAAGCTGTACGTGAAGTGCAGGGACGCCGCTCGAAGACATATTCTAACCCTTTTGCATGACGAAGCTCGACATCCACCTCAACACCAGTTCCCCCTGCGCCATCCACGTCCACCACTACTCCACGCGAGAAGACGACCAAACCAGCCAGCACTGCCCCACCCATAGGTCGTACACGGGATATTCAGTGTCATCGCTGTAGAGGATTTGGCCATGTGATTCAAGACTGCCCAAACAAGCGCACTTTGCTCATTCGTGACGATGGTGAGCACTCTTCTGCTAGTGATTCTGAAGAAATTGAACATGCACTACTTGCCACTAACCATGCAGCTCAGGCAGAGGTACATGTCAACCCGGGCGACGCTGATAGGTATGAAAGTCTTGTTGTGCAGCGTGTTCTTAGTACACAAGTCGCTTTGCCCGAAAAGAATCAGCGACACACTCTGTTCCATACAAAGTGTGGCGGAACTGCCCGAATTATTCCAACTTAAGTGCCTAAGTCCCGCCTCAGAGGATAGACCACACTTAAATGGGAATAACCCATCAATCCCTCGGATCTAGTCCGACACGGCCACTAACAGGATCAAGTACCACAATCTCACTCGATGGTGAGTCACAGAGCAAATACAATAAAGCATAAAACCATACATGAAGGAGTATTAAATTATTACATCACCATCGAAGTTTTGCAAAAGTAGTTGTCCTTGTTCGAAGTGGAGTGGAATAAAACTAACGGTAATTAAACAGAGAGATGAGGAAGCCTATCCCATCACTCCTCATGCTCCTCCTCAGCCGAGGCGTGGTCCCACTCGACAGTCCAACCCGGTGGCAAGATGGATGGCCAAGTCACTCCAGCAACCATGTCCTCCAGAGAACCTGTAAAATTATGCCACAAGCAAGGCTGAGTATACTAATACTCAGCTAGACTTACCCGGTGTGAGGAGTCTACTCCTCTACCTCTAGACATGCAGCTGTTTGGCTGTGGGGTTTGGTTGCCAAAAGCACTAGCTGAGTTTCTAAGTCAAGTTTTAACTTTGTCAATTTAAGTGTGACTCTCTTAAGGCTAAAAGTGAACTATCTACTCATACATAGTAGCAAACATTATTAGCAATCAACATCGTATATCAACTCATCATATTTCCACTTGTTACTCAATGTAGTACAATGGATCAAGCAGTCTCATTAGCTGCGAGAAGCAGATGATTCGAATCGAGTTTTTATCCTTGCAAGGTAAACCTAAACACACGACATGTAGGGGCACTCCGTCCCCACACATATCAACTGTCCCCATCGATTCCCTGGCAACAGATCAGGGCTCACCGCCTTGGCGTACAATGCCTCACTGACCCCAACTGCCGTCGTGCAGTGACCGCACTTGTACCCACCATAACCGGAATGGGAGACCTCGTCTCAGGTCGCGTGAGGGGATATGTCTGCGGGCAGGTTCACTCAGGTACTAGGCTTACCAATTTACCATATTTCTCGGTATGTGTTTAGTACGTTCAAACACTTGACACAGGTATCCGCACGTTAATCCTTATTCCATTTTCCCATCTCGTAGACAACCAATCCCCATGGATTGTTGTCTACCATAGTATCATAATAGTATGAAGGTGGGTACAACCAAATCCTGATCTCGCGCGAGTGCTAGAAAAATCACTCGTCTTCTACCGAGATCCTAATTAAATAAAGCAACTACTCGACCTATCATACTAGTATTCATCTCAAAAGGATTCCTGAGATCATGCAACTAGGGTTTCAAACAATTCCTACACCTAAGTGCACAATCAATCCTACAGTCATTAAGTGAAGTAAAATAGCATAAATAACAGGTTATGCATAAACCGGGGCTTGGCTTCCAAAGCAGTGGCAGGCAGGTCCTATGGTGCAGGCTCTGGTGCTGGGTCCGGGGCTACCTCTTGAGCAGCTCCTTGCTCCGGCACGAGGACGTACTCTCCGTCAGCAAGGTTACAGTCTATCGAAATGCAATGAACATGTATGTCATGATTATGCAGGATTCAATAACATTATGCTAAAAGAAACTAAGTCAAGAAGTAACTTAGGGTTTCTTAGTCATGCGGGGCTTCCAGTGGGTTATGCTTATTACTTTTTAGGCTTAGGTTTTCATTGAGGATAACATAGTGGATTTGTATTGTCTTTATACATTTCAGTGGACAAATTACAAGGGTTTTAGGATGACACTAATTACCATTATTCATTTTCCTCTCTTTAATTTCTCCATATGGTTTCTAATGTAGGTTTGAACTACGACAGTGGTTTAATATTTTCCAAAAATTCTGTAAAAATTACAGTGGGTTGCCATTTGCTATTCTAGCCTGTTTTAAGAATTTGAGGCTCAACATATAAAGGCTATGCTTAAGACAAAAAGAATAAAAGTTGGGTAAATGGGCCACTTTGTACTACAACTCTTAATTAGAGGTGAGTTCTGTCCTAAGGGTTATTTTTGTTGGAATCTAACAGTAATAATAGGCTTCTGTGCCAAAAATCACATAAAGCTTAGGGATCGCCATTTAGTTATGATTTTCTAAAGTTAAATGCCAAAAAGGCACTTTCTACTACATTGTTATTTGAAAAATGTCAAACAGCAGATTTCATATTTTTCCTAAGTTCTTAATAACAAAACATTAATTATCCCAAGGGTGGGGGTGTTTTCACCTTGGGGTTATTTTTGTAGGGTTTTTCTAAGTTTTCCTTGTTTTATTCAAATAAAAGGTATCCCACTTAGTTTATACTAAACCAGGGTCTGATAGATTTTTCCAGTAAACTACATTGAATAAGTACCCTAACAAAAATAGGGGTGCCCTCTGGTTCATTATTTAAATCACCTTTTCTATTTTTATTAACCTTAAGAATATTATAGAATAAGGGGTAAAAACTAACTTAATGGAGTGGACAGGGAGGTTTAACATTTTTAAACAGGTCAGTAGGTAGATATAAACTTCTCCAAATTTTTCTAACCCTAGTCAAATAGCACAACTATTTTTCTTTCTATTTTTGAGCTTTTGGATAAAACTATAATTAAATCAGGGCCTTAAAGTTTTCTATAATGCCTAGGAGGTTTTATATTTTTCTTAAGTAGGTCACATTAATTAGAGTCTGGCAAAATTGGTTTGACCAAATTTGGATGAATTAAACAGAAGTTATGAGTTTTTAAAGTTTCTGTTCAAATTAAAAACAGATTTAATAAGAGTTTCCTGGAAAAATAGTTTACACCGAGGTCCCTGGGTTAAAGCTAAATCAACCTTCGCAGTTCTACCCTTGCGCCACTATTCCCCTGGGTCGCTGACAGTTCAAAAAGCCCCCTGACCTTCTCTTCCTCTCACCCGCAGTCCTTCCCCCAATGCAAACAGTACCCGCGGGAAAGAAAAGGGTGGCGCGGCTTACCGGCAGCGAGTTAGGTCCGGCGAAGGGCAGGGTTGGCTCGGGGAGGCTCTGGCGGTCACAGCGAGGTGCGGCTCGACGGCGGTGATGGCCGGAATCGCTCGGTCCACGCGCGCAGGCGGGTGTTCTCGTCGGCGGCGAGTGTACCGGCCAAACCACGGCGATCTGGTTCAATCCAAGGGCACGGTGAGCTTCACGGGGTAACGTAGTGACCGTGTGCACAAGGAATCGGAAAATGGTTGAGTGGATTACCCGGTCCACGTACTCCGGCGGGGTTGAGAACTCCGGCGACCGTGGACTGGCCTCACCGGCGAAGCAGGCTTCGATTCCTCGCTCGGGGAGCTTTACTAATGTGTGCACACTCGTCTCAGAGGGTTGGATGGGGCTGGGGAAAGCTGGACTGGCCGGTCTACGGCGACAGTGGCTCGGGTGGCCGCGGACACACCGCGCACGGGCAAACGGCGGTGAACTGAGCTCCGGTGAGGCTTGAGGGTGCGCGGAAGAGTGTAGCCGACGCCTGGGTGGGCTTTATAGGCTCGGGCGCGGGACAGGGCGCCGGCTGGCCGTTGGCGCGACGCTGGGGGCGCGCGGGCGTGCTCTGGCGCACACAGAGCGCGTCGAACACGTGGAGCTTTCATTCTGCCCGTGTTCCACAGCTCACCCAAGTCGCAAACGTGCGAATCTTGGCAAAAATCCGGCGCGAGTCTTTTCCTGGCACCTAGGGCTGTCTCTCATCCGTGAGCTGCCATGGCAGATATGGCCTAGGTAGGGAGATCTCTGGTCGCCAAATCGGGTGTGTCACACTGCCCACTTTGCGACAAAAACCATGCCAAGGCATGTCAAACGTCCAAGTCTCGGGCTCAGCTTTTTCCAGTGGGTGCCTTGGGTGGTATGCCACATTTTTGGTATAGGACATAGGTGGATTTGGTGCCAGCTTCGAGGTGAACACGACTGATCTTTAGTGTAGGTGTAGTGTTTAACTTAGAGAAAAATAGAGAGCTCTAGCTCTCTCTCCACTTGGAGATTTGATTTGGGGTTTCTCCAGGGGTCTTTTTGCAATATTACCTTCCCCTAATTGCTGGTTATAAGGTTGCTTAAGGTTTGGGTAAAGATTACTCATGTTTTGCACAATTGCTCACTCTCTTTCCCTTCTTATCCATGGTTTTGGGAGATAGGGTTTAAGAGAGGTCTAGGGTTTTTTTTCTCCCCTCTTATCCAAGGTAGTAAGTGTGCAAGGATTAGAGTAATGCTTCTTAGGTCATTGACAACTTGATTTAACACATGATCTCCAAAGTTCTTATGTGTTGCCTTAAGCCTCTACCACATATGATCACAGTCCTTAGTGTCAAGGTGTGCTCTAGCCATGGTAACACCTGGGGTGTTACAGCCCTCCCCCCTTAAAGGAATCTCGTCCCGAGATTTTAGGTAGAGTCCCTTGGAGGGTGCTTGAAGGTGTGTTGGTGCTATTCTTTCTTTATACTCAAGTTTCTCTTGTTAACTGCTCTTCGAATGTCATTCTCTTTGCAACTTCAGAAGGAAGCCCTTCTTAAGTTAAATCCACAACTTAGACTATCCTTGTTATCTAAGTTTTTCTTATAATTGAATTCAAAGGGCAGGTGGGGGTGGGGTTTTGGGGTTACGTACCGACTCCTTTGGGTAGAAAGTCGGGGAAACGAGAGCGTAGAAAATCCTCAGTCTCCCATGTAGCTTCTTCTGCTGAATGGTGACTCCACTGAACCTTGTACATTATGACTGATTTTGCTCGAGTTGATCTCTCCTTCTGATCTAATACCTTGACGGGGTACTCTTGATAGGACAAGTCTGGTTCTATCTCAATGTCTGGTTCTGGCAGCACTTCAGTGGGTAGGCGAACACATTTCCGCAGCTGAGATACATGGAACACATTGTGAACTGCTGACATGTGAGGTGGCAATTCCAATTGATAGGCTACAGGTCCACAACTTGCTTTGATCTCATAAGGCCCAATGTAGTGGGGAGCTAACTTGCCCCTGATCCCGAATCTATGGACACCCTTGGTGGGTGACACCTTAAGATAAACATGATCTCCCACCTCAAACTGTAGAGGCTTCCGCCTCTTGTCATGATAGCTCTTTTGCCTGGCCTGAGCAGCTTCTAAGTTCTTGGTAATAATCCTGACCTTTGCCTCTGCCTCAAGTACCAAGTCTGGCCCAAAAATTTCCCTCTCTCCTGCTTGAGACCAATTCAGTGGGGTCCTACACCTTCTCCCATATAAGGCTTCAAAAGGTGCCATCTTCAGACTGGACTGATAGCTGTTATTGTAAGAAAACTCTGCCAAAGAAAGACACTTGTCCCAATCCTTCCCGTAGTGTAGTGCACATGCTCGCGACATGTCTTCCAGAATCTGATTCACCCTTTCTGTCTGACCATCGGTTTGGGGATGGTATGCTGAGCTTCGGATTACTTGGGTCCCAAGTGATTCTTGCAGCTTCTCCCAAAAGCGTGCCACAAACAGTGCTCCTCTGTTAGATATAATGGTCTTTGGAATACCATGCAATCGCACTATTTGATCAACATAAATTTCTGCATACTTCTCCGTCTTGTGGGTGGTGTGCACTGGCAAGAAATGAGCGGTCTTGGTCAACCTGTCCACAATAACCCAAACGGAATCATGGTGTCTGGAGGTATTTGGCAATCCTACGATAAAATCCATGCAAATGTCCTCCCATTTCCAAGATGGTATGGGAAGGGGTTGCAAAGGGCCTGCTTCCTTTAAGTGACTGGCCTTGATTCTCTGGCAAGTGTCACACTCGGATATGTACTTGGCAATTTCCCTCTTCATTCTGGTCCACTAATATAAAGTTCTGAGATCATGGTACATCTTGTTGCTACCAGGGTGCATGGAGAATTTGGAAAGGTGAGCTTAATCCAGTATCTTCTTTCTGAGCTCAGGGTCCTTGGGAACAACCAATCGGTCTCCAAACCATAAAATTCCCTGGCTGTCCTGACGGAAGCACTTGTATTTCTCTGCCTTTTGCTTGACCATTTTCTTAATCATTTGAACACCCTTATCCTCAATCTGTGCCCTCACTATTTGCTCTTGCAATGTGGGTTCCACCGAGATATAACTTAAGTCACCCGAAGAAACAACTTCCAGGTTCAGCTTGCACAACTCATCGCACAGGGTGGTAACTCTTGCATCATGCTCATACAATTGCACTGGGCCTTTCTGCTCAAGGCATCTGCCACAACATTGGCTTTGCCAGGATGGTAATGCACTTCCAAATCATAGTCCTTGATTAACTCCAACCATCTCCTTTGCCTCATGTTCAGATCTGCCTGAGTGAAGATGTATTTGAGACTCTTGTGATCAGTGTAGATGTTACAGTGAGCTCCCATCAAGTAGTGTCTCCATATCTTAAGAGCATGAACCACAGCTGCCAATTCCAGATCATGTGTAGGGTAGTTCTGCTCATGGGGCCTGAGTGCTCGGGAAGCATAAGCAATGACTCTGTTCTCTTGCATCAAGACACACCCCAATCCTGTACCAGAAGCATCACAATAAACCTCAAATGGCTTGGTGTTGTCAGGTTGAGCCAGCACTGGGGCTGTTGTCAAATGCTGCCTCAAGGTATGAAAGGCATCTTCACACCTTTGGCTCCAATCATACTTGACTCCTTTCTTCAACAGTTCCGTCATTGGTTTGGCAATCCTGGAGAAATCCGGAATAAATCGTCGGTAATACCCTGCCAATCCCAGAAAACTCCGAATTTATTTCACTGTAGTCGGGGGTTTCCAGTCCATCACCTCTTGTACCTTCTCAGGATCAACTGATATCCCATCCTGAGAAATTGTGTGACCCAAGAATTTGATCTCCTTCAGCCAGAATTCGCATTTAGACAACTTAGCATACAACTGATGGTCACGCAGTCTCTGAAGTACAGTATGCAAATGTTTGGTGTGCTCGGCTTCATTCTTGGAATAGACCAGAATATCATCAATGAAAACGACCACGAACTTGTCTAACTCCGGCATAAATACTGAGTTCATCAGGTACATGAAATAAGCTAGGGCATTGGTCAGCCCAAAAGACATCACCAAAAACTCATACAACCCATATCTGGTAGAGAAAGCCGTCTTAGGAATATCGCTGGCACGGATCTTGATCTAATGGTAACCTGAGCGAAGATCTATCTTGGAGAACACTTTGGCTCCTACTAACTGATCAAACAGAACATCAATACGGGGCAGTGGGTATTTGTTCTTGATAGTCACCGCATTGAGAGGGCGGTAGTCAACACACATCCTCAAACTCTCATCCTTTTTCTTCACAAACAAAGTTGGACATCCCCATGGTGAAGTACTTGGGCGAATGAACCCCTTATCCAACAACTCTTGCAAATTGCTTTTTCAGTTCTGCCAATTCCACGGGAGGCATCCTATAGGGTCTCTTGGAGATAGGAGCAGTCTCGGGTTGCAATTCGATTGCGAACTCAATGTCTCGATCAGGTGGCATCCCTGGCAATTCATCTGGAAAAACATCCGGGTAGTCACGGACCACTGGGATCTTTTCCACTGGGGATTCTATCATAACGAAGGCACAAGAACGGGTGCATCCCTGGTCAGGCAGATATAGTGTAGTTTCACCACAAGTTGGTGAGTGCACCTCAATGGCCCTAGCTGCAATATCAATCACAGCCTGATGTTTGGTCAACCAGTCAGTTCCCAATATGATATCCACACTATCCAAACCCAAAATGAGGAGGTTGGTTTTAATTATCAGACTACCAAACTTTATAGGCACATTCTTGTTGATTTGGTAGGTGGCAACCCTGCCTCCTAGTGTTGAAATTGTGATACCTCCATTGGTGTGGTGAAAAGGTAATTGGCACTTGGCACTAAATTTGGCACTGATAAAAC
Source organism: Zea mays (assembly GCF_902167145.1). Lineage (NCBI taxonomy): Eukaryota > Viridiplantae > Streptophyta > Magnoliopsida > Poales > Poaceae > Zea > Zea mays. Next base: position 60,160,275 of record NC_050102.1, on the reverse strand, counting down.
TATGCGACGCACCAGAATCAAAAATAATAATGGTAGGATAATTTAAAACTGTAAAGATACCGGTCATGACGGGTGCTCCCTCGGGAATGTCAGCCATGGTGGTGAAGTTCAGCCTGCCTTGCCTCACTTGCACCTTCTGCCTCTTGCCTTGATTCTGATTAACATTCTGCCCCTGCCTCTGCTGGTTTCTGGGGCAATTCTTGGCATAGTGCCCGGTGTTGCCACATGTGAAACACCTGTTGTCATTTGCCTGGCGGTACTGCTGCTGCTGCTGATTGTTCCTCTGAGCTGGAAACTGGGTGCGGTTGGGTGCCTGCTGCTTCTGCTGTGGTCGGATCACCCATCTTCCTTGCTGCTGCTGGGGTCCCCTGTTCTGAGTGTCGGACACAATCCTGAAGCGCTGTGGCTGAGCTGAGGGTCCTGCCACAGGGGTCTTCCTCTTCTTTTCTGCCTGTCGAGCGGTAATGCAGTCCTCTTGGGAGATAGCCATGTTGACCAACTCATTGTAGCTGTTAGCCCTGATGGTGTTGAGACGATCACGGAGCTTAGTGCTGAGCCCCCTCCGGAACCTGTCTCTCTTCTTCTCATCTGTATCTGCATGATATCCAGCATACTGGCACAAGTCATTAAAAGCCTGGGCATACTGCAACATTGTCCTATTGCCCTGAGTGAGTGCCAGAAACTCGTTGAGCTTTCGGTCCATAATCCCGGCTGGTATGTGGTGTCCCCTGAAAGCTGCCTTGAACTCCCTCCATTCCACCTCTCGATCCTCTGGCTGCATGGCAAGAAAATGGTCCCACCAAGTCCTTGCGGGTCTGCGAAGCTGCTGGGTGGCGAACCTGACTTTAGTGACCTCTGAACAAGCTCCATGGAGTAGCGGAAATTTGGATTCCACCACTCGCAACCACACATCCGCATCAAGTGGATCCTCTGCCCTTGTGAACAATGGTGGCTGGGTACTGAGGAACTCCTGATAGGTAGCTGCCGCAGGGTGACGCTGATGGTCTCCACCACCATAATGCTGAGGTGGTGGCTGACGCTGGGCCAGTTGTCTCAAGATCTCATTCTGCTGAGCCATGAGCTCCTGCAGAGTGGGAGGCGGTGGCGGCGGTGGAGGAACGCGCTCGTTCTGGCCACGACGCTGCCTCCCGGCCATCTGAAAAACCACATATATACTTAACACCATATCTCCAAGTTCAAGATTTAATCGCGGCGAAAAGAGTCAAAAGCAAAATGACAGACTCCAACTTCAACAAAAGGATTTAAAAAGGCATAAATTTTTCCTTCCAAATTTTAAAACTGATAACAGCATCCATCAAACATGCTTCCAAAAGAGTTTATCACGATTACATCAATTGTCCCAAAAAGACTCAACTCTATCTAGCCTAGTACCCCAAGGGTGCAAAAGCTAAGCTAGCTGCGAGGAGTCCTACCATCCAACTTCTAACCCTATCCTGAACACCTAGTGAGCGAACGAGGCAACACTCGACTCGGGGGAAGGTGGTCTCCCTGAGCCAGCAGTGTCGACACTAGAGGCAGGCTCCTCTCCCCCCTCGATGTCGACGTCCTCGTTGGCCTCCATGTCCTGGATCTCCTGATGATGCATATCCAGGTGCTCATTAGCCTCGGCAAGCTGCTGCTGGGTGTTAATGAGTTGATCCTCGAGAACCTCGATGGTGTTCTCCCTGGTGCCCACTAGTTCCTCCAACTCTTGGATATCAGTGGATAGCTGCTCCACCTGCAAGTCCTTCTCCACCATTTCAGTGGACAAATCAACCACAAGCTCCTCCCTGTTGTCCAAGGTAATCTTTGTTGCCTCCAATAGTGCCATCAGATGGGACATCGCCTCACCGCGCATCACTTGCAGACGCTACAGAGCATTCATGCACCGTACGATCAAGTGTGCAGTCTGTCCTGGGTAGATGGCCCAGATATCCTTAGCATGCTCCACCCGATCCTTCCACATTGGGTCGTCCTCCCTTTCAGCGGGGAACAAGCCAATGGGGTGGGTAGCCAGCTCCAAGGGATGGAATCCGCAGAAAGTGGTCAATCCATACAGAGCGATCACCTCGATCGTGTCCTCAGCTCGGTACCCAAAAGACTCGGAGTCCAAAGAGCGCCAGCCTGGCTGCAGGGGATGAGGCTCCAAGGTCATCCTCACCCTACAACGGGGCACTCGGTGCTTCTCGAACTGCTGCACCGCGTACTGAGGGGGTGTCGCGTATCCGGCCCCCTGAAGTACCTCCCACAGAATGCGGGGAAAGCCCTCTCGTGCAAGCCTGTCAGTGTGGGATAGTGCATTTCCGTCCTCTGAGGATCCGTGGGAAGTCATCTGTGTATGGTTAAGCATAAGTAAAAGAAAAAGAATTTTAAAAAGAACAAGAAAAATAAAACTCAGCCTTTCCCTAGTTAAATAAAAAGGCATTGGGGACTTAGTTGGTTATTATCTTGTTTTTAAGTCCTTACTAGTTATCCATTTGCTTAAATAAGAATACATGCATGCTCGTCCTGAACGACCTCACAACAAGATAAAAGGAATAGGGAAGAACTCCCATCCTGTAAAAGTGGCCCGTAGGGCCTAATTACTTAGCCACCTAGCTACCCTTCTATTACCCTAAGGCTTCACGTCCTAGGCCTATCCTGCTCGTTCTACTATCTATCCAACCTTGTTTCTACCAAATTTTATTTTGGGAAAATGATGGTATTTACATTTTATTGATTCCTCTGTGGTGGTACAAGCTCTGATACCAACTGTGGCGGAACTGCCCGAATTATTCCAACTTAAGTGCCTAAGTCCCGCCTCAGAGGCTAGACCACACTTAAATGGGAATAACCCGTCAATCCCTCGGATCTAGTCTGACACGGCCACTGACAGGATCAAGTACCACAATCTCACTCGATGGTGAGTCACAGAGCAAATACAATAAAGCATAAAACCATACATGAAGGAGTATTAAATTATTACATCACCATCAGAGTTTTGCAAAAAGTAGTTGTCCTTGTTCGAAGTGCAGCGGAATAAAACTAACGGTAATTAAACAGAGAGATGAGGAAGCCTATCCCATCACTCCTCATGCTCCTCCTCAGCCGAGGCGGGGTCCCACTCGACAGTCCAACCCGATGGCAAGATGGACGGCCAAGTCACTCCAGCAACCATGTCCTCCAGAGAACCTGTAAAATTATGCCACAAGCAAGGCTGAGTATACTAATACTCAGCTAGACTTACCCGGTGTGAGGAGTCTACTCCTCTACCTCTAGACATGCAGCTGTTTGGCTGTGGGGTTTGGTTGCCAAAAGCACTAGCTGAGTTTCTAAGTCAAGTTTTAACTTTGTCAATTTAAGTGTGACTCTCTTAAGGCTAGAAGTGAACTATCTACTCATACATAGTAGCAAACATTATTAGCAATCAACATCGTATATCAACTCATCATATTTCCACTTGTTACTCAATGCAGTACAATGGATCAAGCAGTCTCATTAGCTGCGAGAAGCAGACGATTCGAATCGAGTTTTATCCTTGCAAGGTAAACCTAAACACACGACATGTAGGGGCACTCCGTCCCCACACATATCAACCGTCCCCATCGATTCCCTGGCAACAGATCAGGGCTCACCGCCTTGGCGTACAATGCCTCACTGACCCCGACTGCCGTCGTGCAGTGACCGCACTTGTACCCACCATAACCGGAATGGGAGACCTCGTCTCAGGTCGCGTGAGGGGATATGTCTGCGGGCAGGTTCACTCAGGTACTAGGCTTACTGATTTACCATATTTCTCGGTATGTGTTTAGTACATTCAAACGCTTGACACAGGTATCCGCACGTTAATCCTTATTCCATTTTCCCATCTCGTAGACAACCAATCCCCATGGATTGTTGTCTACCATAGTATCATAATAGTATGAAGGTGGGTACAACCAAATCCTGATCTCGCGCGAGTGCTAGAAAAATCACTCGTCTTCTACCGAGATCCTAATTAAATAAAGCAACTACTCGACCTATCATACTAGTATTCATCTCAAAAGGATTCCTGAGATCATGCAACTAGGGTTTCAAACAATTCCTACACCTAAGTGCACAATCAATCCTACAGTCATTAAGTGAAGTAAAATAGCATAAATAACAGGTTATGCATAAACCGGGGCTTGCCTTCCAAAGCAGTGGCAGGCAGGTCCTCTGGTGCAGGCTCTGGTGCTGGGTCCGGGGCTACCTCTTGAGCAGCTCCTTGCTCCGGCACGAGGACGTACTCTCCGTCAGCAAGGTTACAGTCTATCGAAATGCAATGAACATGTATGTCATGATTATGCAGGATTTAATAACATTATGCTAAAAGAAACTAAGTCTAGAAGTAACTTAGGGTTTCTTAGTCATGCGGGGCTTCCAGTGGGTTATGCTTATTACTTTTTAGGCTTAGGTTTTCATTGAGGATAACATAGTGGATTTGTATTGTCTTTATACATTTCAGTGGACAAATTACAAGGGTTTTAGGATGACACTAATTACCATTATTCATTTTCCTCTCTTTAATTTCTCCTTATGGTTTCTAATGTAGGTTTGAACTACGACAGTGGTTTAATATTTTCCAAAAATTCTGTAAAAATTACAGTGGGTTGCCATTTGCTATTCTAGCCTGTTTTAAGAATTTGAGGCTCAACATATAAAGGCTATGCTTAAGACAAAAAGAATAAAAGTTGGGTAAATGGGCCACTTTGTACTACAACTCTTAATTAGACGTGAGTTCTGTCCTAAGGGTTATTTTTGTTGGAATCTAATAGTAATAATAGGCTTCTGTGCCAAAAATCACAGAAAGCTTAGGGATGGTCATTTAGTTATGATTTTCTAAAGTTAAATGCCAAAAAGGCACTTTCTACTACTTTGTTATTTGAAAACTGTCAAACAGCAGATTTCATATTTTTCCTAAGTCCTTAATAACAAAACATTAATTATCCCAAGGGTGGGGGTGTTTTCACCTTGGGGTTATTTTTGTAGGGTTTTTCTAAGTTTTCCTTGTTTTATTCAAATAAAAGGTATCCCACTTAGTTTATGCTAAACCAGGGTCTGATAGATTTTTCCAGTGAACTACATTGAATAAGTACCCTAACAAAAATAGGGGTGCCCTCTGGTTCATTATTTAAATCACCTTTTCTATTTTTCCTAACCTTAAGCATATTATAGAATAAGGGGTAAAAACTAACTTAATGGAGTGGACAGGGAAGTTTAACATTTTTAAACAGGTCAGTAGGTAGATATAAACTTCTCCAAATTTTTGAGCTTTTGGATAAAACTATAATTAAATCAGAGCCTTAAAGTTTTCTATAGTGCCTAGGAGGTTTTATATTTTTCTTAAGTAGGTCACATTAATTAGAGTCTGGCAAAATTGGTTTGACCAAATTTGGATGAATTAAACAGAAGTTATGAGTTTTTAAAGTTTCTATTCAAATTAAAAACAGATTTAATAAGAGTTTCCTGGAAAAACAGTTTACACCGAGGTCCCTGGGTTAAAGCTAAATCAACCTTCGCAGTTCTACCCTTGCGCCACTATTCCCCTGGGTCGCTGACAGTTCAAAAAGCCCCCTGACCTTCTCTTCCTCTCACCCGCAGTCCTTCGCCCAATGCAAACAGTACCCGCGGGAAAGAAAAGGGTGGCGCGGCTTACCGGCGGCGAGTTAGGTCCGGCGAAGGGCAGGGTTGGCTCGGGGAGGCTCTGGCGGTCATAGCGAGGTGCGGCTCGACGGCGGGGATGGCCGGAATCGCTCGGTCCACGCGCGCAGGAGGGTGTTCTCGTCGGCGGCGAGTGTACCGGCCAAACCACGGCGATTTGGTTCAATCCAAGGGCACGGTGAGCTTCACGGGGTAACGTAGTGACCGTGTGCACAAGAAATCGGAAAATGGTTGAGTGGATTACCCGGTCCACATACTCCGGCGGGGTTGAGAACTCCGGCGACCTTGGACTGGCCTCTCCGGCGAAGCAGGCTTTGATTCCTCGCTCGGGGAGCTTTACTGATGTGTGCACACTCGTCTCAGAGGGTTGGATGGGGCTGGGGAAAGCTGGACTGACCGGTCTACGGCGGCAGTGGCTCGGGTGGCCGCGGACACACCGCGCACGGGCAAACGGCGGTGAACTGAGCTCCGGTGAGGCTTGAGGGTGCGCGGAAGAGTGTAGCCAACGCCTGGGTGGGCTTTATAGGCGCGGGCGCGGGACAGGGCGCCAGCTGGCCGTTGGCGCGACGCGGGGCGCGCGCGGGCGTGCTCTGGCGCACATAGAGCGCGTCGAACACATGGAGATTTCATTCTGCCCGTGTTCCACAGCTCACCCAAGTCGCAAACGTGCGAATCTTGGCAAAAATCCAGCGCGAGTCTTTTCCTGGCACCTAGGGCTGTCTCTCATCCGTGAGCTGCCATGGCAGATATGGCCTAGGTAGGGAGATCTCTGGTCGCCAAATCGGGTGTGTCACACTGCCCACTTCGCGACAAAAACCATGCCAAGGCATGTCAAACGTCCAAGTCTCGGGCTCAGCTTTTTCCAGTGGGTGCCTTGGGTGGTATGCCACATTTTTGGTATAGGACATAGGTGGATTTGTTGCCAGCTTCGAGGTGAACATGACTGATCTTGAGTGTAGGTGTAGTTTTTAACTTAGAGAAAAATAGAGAGCTCTAGCTCTCTCTCCACTTGGATATTTGATTTGGGGTTTCTCCAGGGGTCTTTTTGCAATATTACCTTCCCCTAATTTCTGGTTATAAGGTTGCTTAAGGTTTGGGTAAAGATTACTCATGTTTTGCACAATTGCTCACTCTCTTTCCCTTCTTATCCATGGTTTTGGGAGATAGGGTTTATGAGAGGTCTAGGGTTTTTTTCTCCCCTCTTATCCAAGGTAGTAAGTGTGCAAGGATTAGAGTAATGCTTCTTAGGTCATTGACAACTTGATTTAACACATGATCTCCAAAGTTCTTATGTGTTGCCATAAGCCTCTACCACATATGATCACAGTCCTTAGTGCCAAGGTGTGCTCTAGCCAAGGTAACACCTGGGGTGTTACACAAAGGGTGTTGTGCAGGAGCGGTCAATTCACATCATTATCGACAGCGGCAGTTGCAACAATTTGGTGAGTACCATGTTGGTCGAAAAGTTGTCGTTACCCACTCGTAAGCATCCAAACCCATATCACATTCAATGGCTTAATGATGGTGGTAAAATAAAAATCACGCGTTCCGTGCGTGTTCCTTTCTCCATGGGTGCTTATTCTGATTTTGTTGATTGTGATGTTATTCCAATGGAAGCATGCTCTTTGTTACTTGGTCGACCTTGGCAATATGATACTGATAGCTTGCATCATGGTCGTTCGAATCATTATTCTTTCATTTTTAAGGGTCAGAAAATAATTATACATCCAATGACACCTGAACAAATTGTTAAAGATGATCTTGCCCGAGCTGCTATAACTGCTAAACAACTTGATCCATCGCCCTCTGTTCCTTCTGAAATCAAGTTGAAGGCTCCTGTTTTACTTGCTACACGTGCTGATTTTGATGATCTACACGGTGCTCATTTGCCATGCTATGCACTTGTATGCTCTAGTGTCCTCATTTCACTTGATGATGCACCATCTTTGGCTATTCCCCCTATGGTTGCTAACCTTTTGCAGGAGTACGCTGATGTCTTTCCCAAAGACTTACCACCGTGTCTCCCACCGCTTCGTGGCATTGAGCACCAGATCGACCTCATCCCCAGCGCACAGCTTCCGAACCGCGCACCGTACCGTACAAATCCGGATGAGACGAAGGAGATTCAGCGCCAGGTACAGGCGTTGCTTGACAAGGGATACATTCGTGAGTCTCTTAGCCCTTGCTCTGTTCCTGTGTTACTTGTTCCCAAGAAAGATGGGTCATGGCGTATGTGTGTAGACTGTCGTGCTATTAATAACATCACTATTCGTTATCGATATCCTATACCACGCCTTGCTGATATGCTAGATGAGCTTAGTGGTGCCATTATTTTCACTAAGATTGATTTGCATAGTGGTTACCACCAGATTAGAATGAAACTGGGTGATGAATGGAAAACGGCTTTTAAAACGAAATTTGGTTTATATGAATGGTTGGTTATGCCGTTTGGATTGACTAATGCTCCCAGCACTTTTATGCGAGTGATGAATGAAGTTCTGAGGCCCTTCATAGGATTGTTTGTGGTTGTTTATTTTGATGATATCCTTATTTACAGCAAATCTAAGAAAGAGCATTTGGAACATTTAAGTGTTGTTTTTGATGCATTGTGTGCTGCCCAGTTATTTGCTAACATGGAAAAATGCATCTTTTGCACACGACGTGTCTCGTTTCTTGGTTATGTTGTTACTCCACGGGGCATTGAGGTGGATAGCAGCAAGATTGCTACCATTCGGGAGTGGCCTACACCGACCACGGTCACACAAATTCGGAGCTTTCTTGGACTTGCTGGTTTCTACCGCAGATTTGTTCGTGATTTTAGCTCCATTGCAGCGCCTCTACATGAGCTTACAAAGAAAGATGTGCCGTTTGCTTGGAGTGATTCGCAGGAGGAAGCGTTCAGCACTTTGAAAGATAAGTTAACCCAAGCTCCCCTATTGCAATTGCCTGATTTTAATAAAGTGTTTGAGCTTGAATGCGATGCTAGCGGTATTGAGCTAGGTGCTGTTTTGTTACAAGAAGGAAAACCAGTTGCTTATTTTATTGAAAAATTAAGCGGTGCTAGTCTGAAATATTCTACTTATGATAATGAGCTTTACGCTTTAGTGCGCACTTTGCATACATGGCAGCACTATCTTTGGCATCGTGAGTTCATAATTCATTCTGATCATGAGGCTTTAAAACATATTTGTACCCAAACAAATCTGAACCGTCGTCATGCTAAATGGGTAGAATGCATTGAGTCTTTTCCTTACATTATTAAACACAAGAAGGAAGGACAATGTTATTGCTGATGCTTTGTCTCGTCGCTATACCATGCTGTCACAGTTAGATTTTAAAATCTTTGGTTTGCACACTGTGAAAGATCAATATGTTGACGATGCTGATTTTAAAGATGCTTTCGGCCATTGTATTAATGGGAAACCATGGGGCAAATTTCACATGCAGGATGGGTTCTTGTTTCGCGCTAACAAGCTGTGTGTTCCAGCTAGCTCGGTTCATCTTTTGTTGTTACAGGAAGCGCATGGAGGCGGTCTCATGGGGCACTTTGGTGTCTACAAGACACATGAGGTGTTGGCTGCCCACTTCTTTTGGCCTCGGATGCGCGCTGATGTTGAGCGCCTTGTTTCATGCTGCACTACTTGTCAGAAAGCTAAGTCACGGTTGAACAACCATGGTTTATATATGCCTTTGCATGTTCCTACTTCCCCTTGGATTGATATTTCGATGGATTTTGTTTTGGGATTGCCTAGAACTAAGAAGGGGAGGGATAGCATTTTTGTTGTTGTTGATCGATTCTCCAAAATGGCTCATTTCATACCTTGTCATAAGAATGATGATGCTAGCAATGTTGCTGAATTGTTTTTTAGAGAGATTATTCGTTTGCATGGTATTCCCAATACAATAGTCTCGGATCGTGATGCTAAGTTTCTCAGTCATTTTTGGAGATCTCTGTGGAATAAATTGGGAACTAAATTGCTGTTTAGCACCACTTGTCACCCACAGACTGATGGTCAAACTGAGGTAGTTAATCGAACTTTGTCTACCATGCTTAGGGCTGTTTTAGACGAAAATTTGAAATGTTGGGAGGATTGATTGCCTCATGTTGAGTTTGCTTATAATCATGCAACACATTCTTCTACAAAGATGTGCCCTTTTCAAATTGTTTATGGTTACATTCCTAGGGCGCCTATTGCTTTGTTTTCGCTTGATGCTGTGGACGCCCCACACATAGATGTTGTTGCACATGTTGAACAAATGATTAACCTCCATGAACAAACTCAACAAAACATTGCTGCTACTAATGCAAAAAATCAGGTTGCTGGTAGTAAAGGAAGAAAACTTGTTACTTTTGAGCCAGGTGATATGGTTTGGTTGCACTTGAGAAAGGATCGGTTTCCTACTTTGCGCCGTTCTAAATTAATGACTCATGCTACTGGTCCTTTTAAGGTGCTAACAAAGATTAATGATAATGCTTATATCCTTGACCTGCCTACGGAATTTGGTGTTTCCACTAGTTTTAATGTTGCAGATTTGAAACCATATATGGCCGAGGATGAGGAGTTGCCGTCGAGGATGACTTCACTTCAAGAAGGGGAGGATGATGAGGACATCACTATGAGTACGACTACACCAGCAGCACCTCCACATCAAGCACCACTTCCTTCATTAGCTGGGCCAATCACTCGGGCCCGTGCCAGAGATCTTAACTTGGTCATACTACTGAAGAATGAGGGCCCAGAAGAATAGACGACCAGCCCAACTGCGGCCCATAGTGGACGACCTAGGGTTGGCCGCCCCTAGGGGCTGCGCCCCCTCTCTCTATTTATATAGGAGCTGCGCCTCCTTTGTTCTTTGAGTTTTGTTTTACATCTAGCTTTAGCTACCCCAGAACACGCACAAATACGTGCTGTCCTCTGTGATTCAGAACTCCACCTCGATTGATATTAAGATTGCTCGCATCTTTTTCTTGTTCGTTCTTCGATTTTGCACAGGAAACGATCTTCGTGATCAGGCCGATCTCGCATCAGCAAGGTCGGTAACCATTGGAAGTTGGTTCAGCGATTGCATTGGTGCTTCGGGATCGCTCGTCGTAGTCGAATCGTGAGGGTCTACTTCCACCAAATCAGAATTATCTCCACTCACCGAAAGATCGGGCACTCCAGCTCTATCAGTTCCTCGAACAGATGCACCGCATACTGGGGAGGTGTAGTGTAACCCACTCGTTGTAGTACCTCCCACAAGATGAGGGGAAAACCCTCTCGTGCGAGACCGTCCGTGTGGGAAAGTGTGTCCCCCTTCGTCAGTGGGTACGCGGGAAGTCATCTATGGAAGGGTAAGTGTAAGCGAAAAATAAAAAGAACCAAAAATAAAAGGTGCTAGTGCAAAAGACTAGAATTTTTTTTGAGGATTTGGTCCTTCTAGTGTTAATTTGAGATCTCTGTTATAGATTTACAATTTTATTACGAGGGACTTCTTGTTTATGTAACTTCTTATCAATAATAACCTTTTCCTAAGAGGATGGGGAAAATGATGCATGCATGCTCATTCTAAGCGTCCTCACATCAAGTATAGGGGTATAGAAATCCCCCATCTATATCATAGTAGCCTGTGCGGCATACTTAATTAGCCACCTAGGTACCCATCTATTATCCTAAGGCTTCACATCCTAAGTATGTCCTGATCGTCCAGACAATCTAACCGATACAGGTTTCTAGGCAAGTTTTACTTTCGCAAAGTTGGTATTTATGACTTATTGATTTCTCTGAAGTGGTACAAGCTCTGATACCAGCTGTGGCAGAACTGTTCGAATTATTCCAACTTAAGTGCCCAAGTCGCGCCTTAGAGGCAATGACGCACTTAAATCGGAATAAACCGTCAGTTCCTCGGATCTAGTCAGATAAAGCCACTAACAGGATCAAGTACCACATACTCACTCGAAGGTGAGGCACAGAGAAATACAATAAAGCATAAAACCATAATTTAAAGTACTTAATTGTTATTACATCATCATTGGAGTTTCAAAAGTAGTAATCATTGTTTCGATGCAGCGGAAATTAACTAACGATAAAAGAAAAGGGAGGATGGGGAAGCCTGGCCCATCACTCCTCCTGCTCCTCTCCTGCTGAGGCAGGGTCCCACTCGACTGTCCAGCCTAGTGGCAGGGCGGATGGCCAAGTCACTCCAGCAACCATGTCCTCCAAGGTACCTGTAAAATTGTGCCACAAGCAAGGCTGAGTATACTAATACTCAGCTAGACTTACCCGGTGAAGTTGTTTCGTTGAGGGGTTTGGTTTGCCAAAAGCACTAGCTGAGTCTAAAATCAAGTTTTATCTTTTCGAGTTCTAAAATAATAATTTAGACTACATGAGTACCTAGCTATTCATACATGGTATCAAACATTATAGCAATCAACATCTTTTGAAAGTAACCTCATTCCACTTCTTACTCGATGCAGCAGCATGGATCAAGCAGTCTCATTAGCTGCGAGAAGCAGACGATTCGAATCTAGTTTTTAAACCTTGCAAGGTAAACCTAAACAGACGACGTGGCGAGGCACTCCGTCCCCACACACATCAACCGTCCCCATCGATTCCCTGTCAACAGAAAGGGGCTCACTGCCTTAGCATACAATGCCCCACTGACCCCGACTACCGTCGTGCAGTGACCGCACTTGTGTCACACCCGGTTTTAAGGAACAAAGCCGGGTGCATCTCATACATGCGCCAAAGAAGACAACATATATAATAACAGAGTGTATAGAGATAAATGTCACAATATAATCAGAGTACTTATTATATAGCGGAAGTCTTACAAAATAAAATATACATATAACAGGATCTAAATCCATCCTTGGCACCAGAAAGTCAACTGGGAGATGCCACCTAGATCGAATCGAACTCCTCGATGTGTGGCTCCACTTGAACCACCTATTCTTCTCCTGTGGGGGTGTGAGACAGCAAGGGTGAGCTCACACATGTTCATCGTTCAATAAGTTGTGGGGAATAATGTGGCATGAACTCACCAAAGGTGAGAGTTCATGTGATGTGTAAAGCTGATCAACAATAGGGGTTAAAGCTGAGCATTGCTTTTATAAGTTGGTCAAAATTTTATTAGCAATTACTAAGTATAAGTAAATACCAAACCTTAGTAATAATAAGTAAAAGTAATAATAAAATAATCCCAATGCGATGCAAATGACAAATTGAGTTTTAATTCCATCATAGATTAATCATGTGAGGGTCCGAGCTGCTCATGACCGTGAGCACGGCTAGTATACTAGTTTTACACTCTGCAGAGGTTGCGCATCTTTACCCACAAGTCATGTTACCCATCTGCCAAGGGGTCATGAATCCTATACACCTCTACCAAGGAGGCGAGGCAGGGTAACACTACGAGGTCTTTACAAAGTTCCACTAGCTTCAGAAAACCCGCTACAGTTTATAGGAAGCTCCAGTGCAGGGATCCCTCGCCTGACCGCCATCGCAGCAAAACCAACCCAAGGACCTCCCTACACTGACCACTCCCCTACTGCCCTTTCCCCTTTCGGGTAAGGTAGTCATCCACTAGCTTTCCTAATTAATCAGCCAAGGGCATCCCATTAAACCCTTGTGGTAGCACTGTTTTCCCAGGTGGTCGCTCCATGTTCCCATTAACATAATGATCTTATCATGAACATAAATAACATAACAGAATAATAGGAACATGGATGTAATGAAATATTATCCCAAAACTACATAATGCAATAGCATAACTACCCAAGTGAATCATGGGTAAACAAGGTAAACAAGATAAACAGTCTTGGGTGACCTATTGGGTCCCATCAAAATTAAACCTATGCATGAATAAGTGATAATAAAGAACATTATTGGGTAACAAAATTGGATCAAGGGCACAACTTGCCTGGCACTTGAGATTCCAGTTACCAGGGTGATTCTTCAGATCCTCGTGACCTCACTGCTAGTCGTAGCAATACAAACAGACCTGGTATAGACAAAATTAACATCACACCAAACATATGAACAAATTGTATAATAATGATCTACATGTCGCTACGAGATCGTTGGACCGAGAACTACTAAGATCGGAGTTATGGTCATCAAGTGATGATGTGATTAAATGATTAAGCTCGGTTCTATGTTTATTTTATAATTCCAGAGAAAAAGATAACCTAAAGTAGTAATTAATTCAACTTTAATCTAAATTACAAATTGACCATAGATCATATTTTAGTGGATTATAATGATAAGCAGATTAACAAGACTAACCAACATAAGTTAAATAAAGATCTAATTATAAAATAATGAGACATGGTATAATAAATGTTGTTACTGCGTATTAAATATTTATACGAGACTAACGTAACTTGAACGGAATAAATCAGAGTCATAGATTTTAAGTTATGAATTTCTAATGATTCTATGTGTTTTGTACAAGATTAAATAGGATATAAATTTTATTGTGACATTCATGTCAAAATAGAGACACTAAGTGATAAACAACATTATTACAAAATTATAGCAATTGAAATGGATTAATTTGGACATCATATGAATTTTCTATGAATTAAACAAATTCTAGCAATTATTTTCATATAGAAATTCATTTCCTAAATGATTTTATATGTTTTTGTCACTGTCTGGACTGGTCCTCAAATTCTAGAGACAACAGGGGCTAATCTACTAAAATTCCCGAGACTCAGGTTTCTGTATACTGGACGGCAGGTTGTTTCCTATGTTCTGCGGGGACTCTTTAGCATAATATCACGGTCGAAGAGGTAAGATCTATTGTGAGCTGTTGGATTAGAAACCAAGGGCCCAGATGAAATCCTCACTTTACCGAACCGGTACGCCATTAGGGGCCTTGGATCCCGGATCTACGGTCTAGCTTCCATCGCCCAAAGGGGATCTGCGATTTGATCGTGGCCGTTCGGATCGCATCCTATGGCCCTGCCTACGTTTCCCATCCTAACCAATCGTGGTCGTTGATTATGGATCAAACGGCCACGCCCTTCTCTTCCCCGTGCTCCCGAGCAGGACAGCGGCGCAAGAGCTACACGGCGGTGCCCTCCGGCGAGTAGTGTGGCCAGGGTCTCGTTCACCAACCACAGTGCTTTCCAGAGCTACGCGATGCGCTAACGGAGGCGAACGCATTGAAGGAAAAACATACCGAGGATTGTGTGGCCAATGCACAGGTCACGGCATGCGGCGAGGAGCCCACACCAGCGACGAATTCCGGTGGTCCAGAGCGCGGCTCCGCCCAAGTAAGGCCACGGTCGAGTCACGCGCCGCAGGGTGAAGCTCCCAGGCCCAGATCCGAGGCCCGAACGGCAACCCAGGCGAGGTCTCGTGGCGGCGTCCAATTTTCTCTCTCCTCTCGGTTCTCTCCCTTGACGGCGGTGGCAGTGGCCAAGAAGTCCCCGAGATTAGGGGCTAGGAGTCAGGGAGCTGCGCATGGATTTATACCCCGGGCTGAACCCGGTTATCCAGCGACGAACTGGTCAGGCACCCGCGGATTCCGCGCGCGCAGAGAAGAAATCGCGTTCGGTTGAGGAAGAAGGCCGAGCTGCCCAAGCGGGCCCACGCGCCAGAGATAGCATGCGGCGAGCGCGCGCACTGGTGAGAACGCAGGCGGGACCCACACGTCGGTCGGCAGACGCAGCGCGAAGTCAGTGCGCGGAACTGGGAAAAGAGGCTGCCATACGGGCCCACACACCAGAGGGAGTATGGCGCGGCAAAGGGAGCGACTGACGGGGCGGTCCCACCAGTCAGCGCGCGCTGCACCACCCCCCTGGCTGGGCCGCGTGGTGAAGAATTGTTACTGGGCCGAAAAAGCAGGAAGTGGCCCACAGGGGCTATTGTCTTTTGTTTTTTTTCTTTTCTATTTCAAATTCCAAATATTCAAAACCAAATTCTAATTTCTGCTTTGAATTCAAATCTCAAATATAATCCAAACGTGAGTATAAATCCTACTTATATTAATATCATTATTTATCCTCCTTCCTGTTATTTAATTATGGAAGCAAGAAATGACTTTATTACAATTTCCTTTCTCTTTTCTGTTTTATATTTTCATTTTATCATTTGAGGTCAAATTAAGTCTTGATTCCTTTATTCAAACCAAAATGCATTACAACAAAATCATCGGCATAAGATGCACATTTATTTATTCATTTATTTGTTAGTTGAATAATTTAATACCACTAACTGAGTATGCATAAAGAAAAGGAAGTCAAATAATTGCCAGAAAACTAACATATAAGTATACTTATTTATTTATCTTATTATATTTTTTCCTATACAAATTTTGGGCCTTACAACTTATACCCACCATATCCGAAATGGGAGACCACGTCTCAGGTCGCGTGAGGAGGGCAAACTGCGGGCAGGTTCACTCAGGTACTAGGCTTACCGACTTACCATATTTCTTGGCATGTGTATAGTACGTTCAAACGCTTGACACACGGTACCACACATTAATCCTTATTCCAATTACCGTCTCATAGACAACGCATCCCCATGGATCGTTGTCCACAGACCATCATCATTCCGATATAAAAATGGATACAACCAATTCCAGACCTCGCGCGAGTGCTAGAAAAATCACTCGACTTCTACCGAGATCCCTAATTAGCAAAGCAGCTACTCGACCTAGCATACTAGTATCCATCTCAAAAGGAATCCTGAGTTCATGCAACTAGGGTTTCAGGTAACTCCTATACTTAAGTGCACAGTACAAGCCTACAAACATTAAGCAAAATAGCATATATAAACGGTTATGCATAAAATTGGGGCTTGCCTTCAAAAGCTGGGGCGGAGAGATCCTCGGCGACATGCTCTGGTGCTGTCTCCTGGACTCCCTCCTGAGCAACTCCTTGCTCTGAAATGAGTACGTACTCTCCATCAGCGAGGTTGCAATCTATCGAGTGCAATGAATAAGATATATGTATGTTGATGATATGCAAATTTAGTAACTACGATGCATGGTGAAGTAACACTGAGGTAGTGGGTAAACTAGGGTTTCTTTGTTGTGTGGAGTTCTTAGTTGTGTATACTTACCAGTCTAATTTTTTGAGTGGACTAAGATTTTGATCAACCTATTGATGTTTTAGTGGACACTGAGTGAGGTCTTTTTGTAGTGATGAGTGTACATTATTTTCTTCTACCCACTTTCTTTTTCATTCTCTACTTATGCTTTTAAGGTGGGTTTGAACTACCATAGTGTTTTAAAATTTTTCGAAAATTCCATAAAAATTACAGTAGGTTAATATTGATCACTGTAGTCTATCCTATAAATTTGAGGTTAAAAATAAATAGGATAAACCCTAGACAAAAATAACAAAAGTTAGGGTAGAGGGTCACTTTGTACTACATCTCTTTATTTAGGTGGGGTTTCTGTACTAAGGGTTATTTTTGTTGGTATCTATGTGTAATAGCCTGCTTTTGTGCCAAAAATTACAGAGGGTGTTTTAGTGGTTATTTAGTTGTGATTTTCTAAAGTTAAATGCCAAAAAGGCACTTATAACTAACTTGTTATTTGAAAATGTCAAACAACAAAACTTGTATTTTTCCTAGATTCTTATTAGCATAAGAGTAGTCATTCCCAAGGTTGGGGTGTTTTCTCTTTAGGATTATTCTCTTATGAATTTTCAAAGTTCTCTCTGTTTTCATTAAATAAATTGTGGTGCATTTTCTTTGCACTCGATTAGGGCTTAACAATTTTTTCTTATGAACTACATCACCTAAGCAAGTTAGGAAAAATGTGGTTGCTCTCTGGTTCCCATTTTGAATCCCCCTTTTCATTTTCTTAAGGTTTGGGCAAATACAAGTTTTAATGGATAAACTTTCCTTAATCTAGTATACTAGGGAGTTTAATATTTTTAAACATTGCAATTACTAGTTAAGTATATCTCCAATTTTTCTCAGCCCTAGTCCAAAAGTCTTTTCTATTTTTCCTCTGGTTATTAAGGTTTGGGCAGTTTGCTTATTTAAATCCAAACTCTAAAAAGGGTTGCAGGAACCATGGTGTTTATTATTTTTGCTGGATAGTTCATAATATATAGGTTTTAACAAAATTTGCTTGACCAATTTTGGTTGAACAAAACTCGATTTATGAATTTTTCAAGTTCCATGTTCATTTGACAAGAATAAATCTAAAAGTTCAATGGAAAATGGCTTTGCATCGGGGTCCCTGGAATTTTCCTTAACTGAATCGTTTAAACCTTGCCCCTAGGGAACTATTCACCAGAGTCACTGACTTTGCAGATAACCCCTTGGCCTTTTCCTCTCCTTAACCCGCGCTCCTTCCTCACGGGAACAGTAGCTGAGGGGAGAAAAAGTGGTGGCGCGGCTTACTGGCGACGGGAGAGGTCCGGTGGAGGGTCAGGCGAGGTCTGGGGGTCCCTGGCGATCACGTCGAGGGGCGGATCGCCGGTGGTGGTGACCGGAGTAGGGTTGGCCGCGTGCGCAAGCGGTCGGGCTCGTCGGCGGTGCGTGCTCCGGCCTGCTCACGGTGGTATAGCTCAATCAAAGTGCACGGGGAGCTTCACGGGAAGCCAGTGGTGCCCTGGGTGCAAGGAATTGGAAAGTGGCTCACCGTGTAGCTCGGTCCACGCGCGGCGGCGGTCGGATGGATTCTGGGGACGGCACTCCGGTACCTCCAGCAAAATGGTGTTCGATCTGAGGGCTCGGAAAGCTTTGCGGAGCTCTAGGGAAGCTAGACGAGGGGTTGGATTGGATGGAGGTGGGCCGGAGTGGCTGGTCCATGGTGGTCGGGCTCGGGCGGCCACGGGCACGCTGTGCGCAGAGGGTACTCCGGCGAACTCGTGCTCGGACCGGACTGGGAGCGAGCGGGGGAGTACGGTCATGGCCTCGAGCGGCTTTATAGGCGTGAGCGTGGGCGCGGGGTCAGGCATCGCGCGCGCGGGCGCGCGGGGCCGAGCGCCGGGGCATGCTCTGGCGTGCCAGAACAGGTCGAACACGTGTGCGTTTTCTTCTTCCCTAGTTCAAACACTTGGTGAGCAGCCAAACGTGCAAATCTTCCCAAAAATCATGTGTAAGGTCTCTTCTCCGTCCCTAGGGCTATCTAGTTTGTGTGAGTTCCAAGTGAAGATATGGTCGGGTGTGGGAGATATGGTGGTGCCAAGTCAGGTCTGTCTGGACTGTTCAGCCCGAGACAAAACACATGTCAAACCATGTCAACTGGTTTTGGTTCAAATTTTTCCAGGGCGTGCCTTAGGTATTTTGTCGCCCTTTTGTCAATTGGACCATGTTTATTTGGTGTCTATACTAAGTGAACACATGTGATCTTTAGAAGAGGGCTGAAATTTGACTTAGAGAAAAAGGGTTGTTCTTGGGTGCTTTCCACTTGGGTGATTAATTTGAGGATTTTGTGGGACCTTTTTGGGATAACTTCCTTACTGTTTCTTGTAGGTATTTCCATGTGCTACAACTTTTGTAAAAGGTTTAAGTCATGTTTTGGTAATTTACATAGCTCTCCCACTAATCCAAATCTTGGGGCTCTAATGCCTTAAGGAGGGTGTCTAGGGTTTTGAGTATCTTTCTCAATTAGAGATGCATGAAAAGGCTAGGGTATCCCTTCTATCATGATCAACACTTGATTAAGACATTGCTTCTCAATTTTGGTGCTTCTTTCTCAAACTAAATCACATGTGATAATAGGTCACAGGTGCATGTGTTGAGCCAGGGCCTTGAGTAACACCTGGGGTGTTACACGCTAGCGAGTGGGTCCCACCGATCAGACAGATCCAGTGTGTGAGACTTGGTGTGGAGCTGCCACTGCCAAACGGGCCCACATGTCAGCGCCATGAAGTGGATGGGCTGGTGGTGTGAGGGTTTAAGTTGGGCTGCACGGTGAGATAGGCGTTGGGCCGGTCATAAGGTTTTGGCCCAAGGGAGGCAGGTAAAATTCCTTTCCTTTTCCTTTTATATTTTCTGTCTTGTTTTCAATTCCAACTAGATTGAAACCAAATTCAATTTCAAACTCAATTCAGGTCTTAGCTTTCAAATTTATTTAAAATGCACAATCAAACTCCAATATGAATGCAACAATATTTTATAAATCTATTTATTTATTATCCTATTTAAGCAAATGCTTCTAGATATGCAATTCTTGCATAAATAGTTTATTTTGGAGTATATATAATGGAGTTCTGTACAAAATAGTTAAATAACATCATACGAAGACAACGATCCAGCAACCATAGTTGACTGGGAGG
Organism: Zea mays; assembly: GCF_902167145.1. NCBI lineage: Eukaryota > Viridiplantae > Streptophyta > Magnoliopsida > Poales > Poaceae > Zea > Zea mays. The sequence goes on along the minus strand of NC_050102.1, from coordinate 60,140,378 downwards.
CAACGGCCTAGACCTCTCACGAACTCATCACAACATCCTTCATGTGCCTCATCTTGTGGTACCTGTTCTTGACTTGGGGGATGTGAGTACAGCAAGGGTGAGCTCACATACGTTCAACGCTCAACAAGTTGTGGGAAATAATGTGCATGAACTCACCAAAGGTGGGAGCTCATGAAGTGTAAGGCTTACCAAAGGAGATGGTTAAAGCTGAGCATTGCTTTTAGAGTTGGTCAAAATTTTATTAGCAGTTACTAAGTATAAGTAGATACCAACTGATGAGGACATCACTATGAGTACGACTACACCAGCAGCACCTCCACATCAAGCGCCACTTCCTTCATTAGCTGGGCCAATCACTCGGGCCCGTGCCAAAGATCTTAACTTTGTCATGCTACTGAAGAATGAGGGCCCAGAAGAATAGACGACCAGCCCAACTGCGGCCCATAGTGGACGACCTAGGGTTGGCCGCCCCTAGGGGCTGCGCCCCCTCTCTCTATTTATATAGGAGCTGCGCTTCCTTTGTTCTTGGAGTTTTATTTTACATCTAGCTTTAGCTACCCCAGAACACGCACAAATACGTGCTGTCCTCTGTGATTCAGAACTCCACCTCGAGTGATATTAAGATTGCTCGCATCTTTTCCTTGTTCGTTCTTCGATTGCGCACAGGAAACGATCTTCGTGATCAGGCCGATCTCGCATCAGCAAGGTCGGTAACCATTGGAAGTTGGTTCAGCGATTGCATTGGCGCTTCGGGATCGCTCGTCGTAGTCGGATCGTGAGGGTCTACTTCCACCAAATCGGAATTATCTCCACTCACTGAAAGATCGGGCACTCTAGCTCTATCAAGTGGTATCAGATTTCCAGGTTGATCGGTGAGTTTATCGAGTGTTTTTTTCTCCTACAATCCACAAAACCACATAAAAATTCAGGTTAGACCTTATACCAGCACCCTTTTGAGCCTCGCACCTTCTTTCAATAATCTGCATTGTTGAATTTGTGTGCTTTCGCGTCATTTGTTGCTGGTCGCATTGTGTTTTTTCTCACCATCCTTCTTTCTTCCTTGTTTTTCTCCTTCGGTTACATCAAACCCTAGCGCGCCGCAACCATCTTCCTTGTTTTTCTCCTTCGGTTACATCAAACCCTAACGCGCCACAACCATCTTCCTTGTTTCTCTCCTTCGGTTACATCAAACCGAGTCAACGCCACAAACCGAGTCAACGCTACTTCCTTATTTTTCTCCTTCGGTTACGTCAAAAAAAACAGAAAAAAAAACAAACCGAGTCAACGCCGCTTCCTTGTTTTTCTCCTTCGGTTACGTCAAAAAAAACAGAAACAAAAAAAAAAGAAAACGAAGGAGAAAGGATACAAAGCGGTTGTCTCATCTCGGTCGTTTTAAACATACCTTCCATAAACCGGGCATAACTTTTCGCTCGGTTGTTCAAAAAATCTGAAATTTTTACAGGAGCTTGTTGACACCATTCTGAGGCCGGCCAACTCACCTACGGTCTGTTTGGGTTTCGACAAAATTGTCAAAAAAATTCAGGAAAATAAAGAAAAAAATTCGTCAAAGTTCTCGCACGCTTTTCAAAGAACTTCCTGATTTTCTGTAGACCACATCTGAACTCTGTTTTAGGTGAAATTTTGTGTAGCTCCTAGTTTGTTGCTCCTTGTGCTGAGAAAAATATCAAAAAATCATACAAAAAAGAAAAACAAAATCACCTGTGATTCCTACTAGTGCCTTTTTGGCCTCGCTAGTACAATATTTACGGTACTGCCATTCTGCTAGTTCCATCCGTCCTTTGCACTTGTGGCCAGCAATATAGTTTCGTGTTTTGCACTATAATTCAACTTTGCATTATTGTTTGATCGTGCTAATCCTTGACTTGAGTGCAGCCTACCCAGAACTCCACATATTTCTACGACGAGAAGGTTTCTATTTCTACAGGCAATCGCTCATCCAATCTTTCACCGGTTCCACCTGTTGGTTGCAGTTCACCACTGTGGCTTGGTAAGAACGGATAAGAATTTGATAACAGCATTTCATTGAGCGAGTTGTCACCACCATTTCCCTGTTGTCATCGGTTTTTTCTCCTTTTGGTGTTTTGGTGTTTGCGCTAACTATGGCAGGAGCACACGACATGGTGGATGCCCAGTTGCTGGAAGTAAGGGGACAAGTTGATGGACTTGCTGCTGACATTAGGACGATGCATGAACGACTTGATTCAACGGTCACTTCGACGACCGAGCGTTTCAACCAGCTTGACCTTGCTCAAACAGCGACTCGCACCACACTCGACACCATCCTAGCACGCCTTGATGCGTTGACCACAAAGATGGAGCAGGACTATGGCGGTGACACTGAGCAGGACGATGGAAATCGCCGTGGTCGTGCACGCCGCATGGTTCGTCATCCCCCTAATGACTTATTTTCTAAGATTAAATTTAAAATTCCACCTTTTAATGGCAAATATGATCCTGCTGCATATCTTGATTGGGAGTTAGAGGTTGAACAAAAATTTTCATGCCATGATATTGCTGCACATTCTCAGGTTAAAGTTGCTATTAGTGAATTTACTGATTTTGCTTTAATTTGGTGGCGTGAGTATAAAATGAAACATCCCACTGCCATTCCAACCACTTGGGATCAGTTCAAAGCTGCGATGCGACATCGATTTGTGCCTTCGTATTATGCTCGTGATTTACTTAAGAAAATGCAGCGTTTTCAGCAAGGTTCTCAATCTGTTGAGGACTATTTCCAGGAGTTACAAAAAGGTATGATTCGTTGTGGGATATTGGAGGACAACGACGCTGTTATGGCATGTTTTCGTGGTGGTTTAAACCGCGAAATCCAGGATATACTTGATTATAAGGAATATTATGATATGACTACTTTATTTGAATATGCTTGCAAAGCTGAATGTGAAGTGCAGGGACGCCGCTCGAAGACATATTCTAACCCTTTTGCAGGACGAAGCTCGACATCCACCTCAGCACCAGTTCCCCCTGCGCCATCCACGTCCACCACTACTCCACGCGAGAAGACGACCAAACCAGCCAGCACTGCCCCACCCACAGGTCGTACACGGGATATACAGTGTCATTTCTGTAGAGGATTTGGCCATGTGATTAGAGACTGCCCAAACAAGCGCACTTTGCTCATTCGTGACGATGGTGAGTACTCTTCCGCTAGTGATTCTGAAGAAATTGAACATGCACTACTTGCCACTAACCATGCAGCTCAGGCGGAGGTACTTGTCAACCCGGGCGACGCTGATAGGTATGAAAGTCTTGTTGTGCAGCGTGTTCTTAGTACACAGGTCGCTTTGCCCGAGAAGAATCAGCGATACACTCTGTTCCATACAAAGGGTGTTGTGCAGGAGCGGTCAATTCGTATCATTATCGACAGCGGCAGTTGCAACAATTTGGCGAGTACCATGTTGGTCGAAAAGTTGTCGTTACCCACTCGTAAGCATCCAAACCCATATCACATTCAATGGCTTAATGATGGTGGTAAAATAAAAATCACGCGTTCCGTGCGTGTTCCTTTCTCCATGGGTGCTTATTCTGATTTTGTTGATTGTGATGTTATTCCAATGGAAGCATGCTCTTTGTTACTTGGTCGACCTTGGCAATATGATACTGATAGCTTGCATCATGGTCGTTCGAATCATTATTCTTTCATTTTTAAGGGTCAGAAAATAATTATACATCCAATGACACCTGAACAAATTGTTAAAGATGATCTTGCCCGAGCTGCTATAACTGCTAAACAACTTGATCCATCGCCCTCTGTTCCTTCTGAAATCAAGTTGAAGGCTCCTGTTTTACTTGCTACATGTGCTGATTTTGATGATCTCCACGGTGCTCATTTGCCATGCTATGCACTTGTATGCTCTAGTGTCCTCATTTCACTTGATGATGCACCATCTTTGGCTATTCCCCCTATGGTTGCTAACCTTTTGCAGGAGTACGCTGATGTCTTTCCCAAAGACTTACCACCGGGTCTCCCACCGCTTCGTGGCATTGAGCACCAGATCGACCTCATCCCCGGCGCACAGCTTCTGAACCGCGCACCGTACCGTACAAATCCGGATGAGACGAAGGAGATTCAGCGCCAGGTACAGGTGTTGCTTGACAAGGGATACATTCGTGAGTCTCTTAGCCCTTGCTCTGTTCCTGTGTTACTTGTTCCCAAGAAAGATGGGTCATGGCGTATGTGTGTAGACTGTCGTGCTATTAATAACATCACTATTCGTTATCGATATCCTATACCACGCCTTGCTGATATGCTAGATGAGCTTAGTGGTGCCATTATTTTCACTAAGATTGATTTGCATAGTGGTTACCACCAGATTAGAATGAAACTGGGTGATGAATGGAAAATGGCTTTTAAAACGAAATTTGGTTTATATGAATGGTTGGTTATGCCATTTGGATTGACTAATGCTCCCAACACTTTTATGCGAGTGATGAATGAAGTTCTGAGGCCCTTCATAGGATTGTTTGTGGTTGTTTATTTTGATGATATCCTTATTTACAGCAAATCTAAGAAAGAGCATTTGGAACATTTAAGTGCTGTTTTTGATGCATTGCGTGCTGCCCAGTTATTTGCTAACATGGAAAAATGCATCTTTTGCACACGACGTGTCTCATTTCTTAGTTATGTTGTTACTCCATAGGGCATTGAGGTGGATAGCAGCAAGATTGCTGCCATTCGGGAGTGGTCTACACCGACCACGGTCACACAAATTCGGAGCTTTCTTGGACTTGCCGGTTTCTACCGCAGCTTTGTTCGTGATTTTAGCTCCATTGCAGCGCCTCTACATGAGCTTACAAAGAAAGATGTGCCATTTGCTTGGAGTGATTCGCAGGAGGAAGCGTTCAGCACTTTGAAAGATAAGTTTACCCAAGCTCCCCTATTGCAATTGCCTGATTTTAATAAAGTGTTTGAGCTTGAATGCGATGCTAGCGGTATTGGGCTAGGTGCTGTTTTGTTACAAGAAGGAAAACTAGTTGCTTATTTTAGTGAAAAATTAAGCGGTGCTAGTCTGAAATATTCTACTTATGATAAGGAGCTTTACGCTTTAGTGCGCACTTTGCATACATGGCAGCACTATATTTGGCATCGTGAGTTCATAATTCATTCTGATCATGAGGCTTTAAAACATATTCGTACCCAAACAAATCTGAACCGTCGTCATGCTAAATGGGTAGAATTCATTGAGTCTTTTCCTTACATTATTAAACACAAGAATGGGAAGGACAATGTTATTGTTGATGCTTTGTCTCGTCGCTATACCATGTTGTCACAGTTAGATTTTAAAATCTTTGGTTTGCACACTGTGAAAGATCAATATGTTGACGATGCTGATTTTAAAGATGCTTTTGGCCATTGTATTAATGGGAAACCATGGGGCAAATTTCACATGCAGGATGGGTTCCTGTTTCGCGCTAACAAGCTGTGTGTTCCAGCTAGCTCGGTTCGTCTTTTGTTGTTACTGGAAGCACATGGAGGTGGTCTCATGGGGCACTTTGGCATCTACAAGACACATGAGGTGTTGGCTGCCCACTTCTTTTGGCCTCGGATGCTCGCTGATGTTGAGCGCCTTGTTGCACGCTGCACTACTTGTCAGAAAGCTAAGTCACGGTTCAACAACCATGGTTTGTATATGCCTTTGCCTGTTCCTACTTCCCCTTGGATTGATATTTCGATGGATTTTGTTTTGGGATTGCCTAGAACTAAGAAGGGGAGGGATAGCATTTTTGTGGTTGTTGATCGATTCTCCAAAATGGATCATTTCATACCTTGTCATAAGACTGATGATGCTAGCAATGTTGCTGAATTGTTTTTAGAGAGATTATTCGTTTGCACGGTATTCCCAATACAATAGTCTCGGATCGTGATGCTAAGTTTCTCAGTCATTTTTGGAGATATCTGTGGAATAAATTGGGAACTAAATTGCTGTTTAGCACCACTTGTCACCCTCAGATTGATGGTCAAACTGAGGTAGTTAATCGAACTTTGTCTACCATGCTTAGGGCTGTTTTAGACAAAAATTTGAAACGTTGGGAGGATTGCTTGCCTCATGTTGAGTTTGCTTATAATCATGCAACACATTCTTCTACAAAGATGTGCCCTTTTCAAATTGTTTATGGTTACATTCCTAGGGCGCCTATTGCTTTGTTTTCGCTTGATGCTGCGGACGCCCCACACATAGATGCTGTTGCCCATGTTGAACAAATGATTAACCTCCATGAACAAACTCAACAAAGCATTGCTGCTACTAATGCAAAAAATCAGGTTGCTGGTAGTAAAGGAAGAAAACTTGTTACTTTTGAGCCAGGTGATATGGTTTGGTTGCACTTGAGAAAGGATCGGTTTCCTACTTTGCGCCGTTCTAAATTAATGCCTCGTGCTGCTGGTCCTTTTAAGGTGCTAACAAAGATTAGTGATAATGCTTATATCCTTGACCTGCCTGCGGAATTTGGTGTTTCCACTAGTTTTAATGTTGCAGATTTGAAACCATATATGGCCGAGGATGAGGAGTTGCTGTCGAGGACGACTTCACTTCAATAATGGGAGGATGATGAGGACATCACTATGAGTACGACTACACCAGCAGCACCTCCACATCAAGTGCCACTTCCTTCATTAGCTGGGCCAATCACTCGGGCCCGTGCCAAAGATCTTAACTTCATCATGCTACTGAAGAATGAGGGCCCAGAAGAATAGACGACCAGCCCAACTGCGGCCCATAGTGGACGACCTAGGGTTGGCCGCCCCTAGGGGCTGCGCCCCCTCTCTCTATTTATATAGGAGCTGCGCCTCCTTTGTTCTTCGAGTTTTGTTTTACATCTAGCTTTAGCTACCCCAGAACACGCAAAAATATGTCCTCTGTGATTCAGAACTCCACCTCGAGTGATATTAAGATTGCTCGCATCTTTTTCTTGTTCGTTCGATTGCGCACAGGAAACGATCTTCGTGATCAGGCCGATCTCGCATCAGCAAGGTCGGTAACCATTGGAAGTTGGTTCAGTGATTGCATTGGTGCTTCGGGATTGCTCGTCGTAGTCGGATCGTGAGGGTCTACTCCCACCAAATCGGAATTATCTCCACTCACCGAAAGATCTGGCACTCCAGCTCTATCACCAACCTAATTAAATAAGAGATCACAATTGATAATAACACCCATAGTGCAATGCAAATGACAAATTGAGTTTAATTCAATAAGTTAATCATGTGAGTGTCCGAGCCGCTCTTGACCGTGAGCACGACTGATATACCAGTTTTACACTCTGCATAGGTTGCACATCTGTTGGGGGTCTCCTTCTCTGTCGAAGGTCCTCAAGACCAAGATATTGTCTGTAGGCGACAAGAATGAATGTCGAAGCTACGATGGACATGTGTGAGAAAGCCGAAGATGAACAACTTTGGCTTATGGTGGTGACGAAGGTCAACCATAATGCCGAGTCGAAGAGGAAAAGACTAGTTAATCCCTGATGTTTTGTATTAGGATTATTAGTATATGCTGAGGTCATAAATGTATTTTTACTCGGGCTACGTCTCGTGCCTATAAATAGTTGAATAGTACCCCGTACTGTTCACGCTGGATTATAATTGCTCTCGCGTCTTCACCTTCAAGAAAGTCAAAGGTATCATTGTAATATAAATTTTGATAATGTTTATACATTTATCAGGGAATAAATATGTGATTGAATATCACACCTCGTGTATTTAAATCCCTATTGGTATGAATGATGAAGACATGTTCTTCATGACCTTCGTCTAAAGTTCATTATATCCGAAAGGAGATAATGCTTCACAGGACGAAGGTCCTTAACATTTAACAATTGTGTTGCCTTGTTCTTGATTCACAGAAGTTGAGAACAAGTGACCAACATTGGCGCCCACCTCCGATGAACTCACCTCCATGACCACGATAATGGCTTCGTAAGGTGATCAAGTTGCGTCACCTTCGGCTATGAAGCTAGTGCTCCCAATCACAGGCAGTTTAAGTTCCGAACCAGCCAATAAGAAAGTAGAAGGAGGAGGCATAGAGAAGGGTACAACATGTCGGAGTGCAAGGACCCTTCATCAAGTCCAAATGGTTTCATCTACCAATCACATTTTCTCAAGAAGACCTTCAGCTCAAGGATTATCCTCATAATGACGTCATGGTTATATCATGTATTATCAAAGGGTTCCTAGTTCACAATGTTCTCGTAGACATGGGTAGTGCAGCAGACATCATCTTCACAGAAGTCTTCAAACAAATGCAAGAGCAGCATGACAAAATACATGATGCAACGCACCCCCTATGTGGCTTCGGAGGAAAGCAGATAGTGGCACTTGGAAAAATAACAATGACAATCACCTTCGGTTATGTCCATAACACCAAAACAGAGCAAGTTGTATTTGACATCGTAGACATGGTTTATCCTTGTAATGCAATCATTGGACGAGGGACATTGAATGCTTTCGAAGCAATACTTCATCTAGCTTATATGTGTATGAAGATACCATCTGACCAGGGTCCTATTGTTGGGCATGGAAGTCAAGAGGCTGCTAGAAGGGCCGAAGGGTATTGGACAGATTCTAGGGTCATTCACAAGATAGATGAAGCCGAAGCTCAACAGCAACATAAGTATATAAGAGATAAAGCTGCTTCAGCAGATCAACCGTAGTCTATGCTTCTGTGCGAAGACGTAGCTGAACAGAAGGTGTTGTTTGGGTCCCAACTATCTGATGAACAAGAAAAACCTCTGTTAAAATTCTTGTTCAATAATAAGGATGTTTTGCCCTGTCAGCCAATGACCTTTGTGGTGTCAACAGAGATGTTATCGACACTCAATGTAGACCCAATTGTTAGACCGAGGAAGCAGAAGCTTCAGAAGATGTCAGATGATAAAGCCGAAGGGGCAAGAAATGAAGTTAAAAGGCTTCTTAGTGCTAGAGTGATCAGAGAAGTAACATACCCAGAATGGCTAGCCAACATTGTTATGGTAAAAAAGGCCAATGGAAACTGGAGAATGTGTATTGATTTCACAGATCTCAACAAGCCATGCTCGAAGGATGAATTCCCCTTGCCAAGAATAGACTCCCTCGCAGATGCGGAAGCCACTTCGGACCTCATGAGCCTACTGGACTGCTACTGAGGCTATCATCAGATCTGGATGAAGAAGGAAGATGAGCCCAAAACAAGCTTCATAACTCCCAGTGGAACTTATTGCTATCTTCGGATGCCCGAGGGGCTCAAGAATACTAGAGGAAGCTTTAGTAGGATGACTTCCAAAGTTCTCAGCACTCAGATCGGCAAGAATGTTTTGACATATGTTGATGATATCATAGTCAAGAGCATGAAGCAAGAAAACCACATTGCTGATTTGCAAGAAACATTTGCCAACTTCAGGAAGGCTGGCCTCAAGATAAATCCAGAAAAATGTGTTTTCGAGGTGAAGAAGGGAAAATTTCTTGGGTGCCTAGTATCAACAAAAGGGATTGAAGCTAACCCAAGCAAAATAGAAGCTATACCTCGGATGGAGCCACCGAATTTAAGAAAAGGTGCTCAGAGATTAACAGGAAGGCTGGCATCATTAAATAGATTCATCTCAAGATCAGTAGAAAGGACTTTACCATTCTTCAAAGTACTAAAGTCAGTCAAAGTCTTTCAATGGGGACCGGATCAACAAAAGGCCTTCGAAGATCTGAAACAATATCTTATACAACTAACAACCTTGACTCCACCTTCATCAGGAGCTTCGTTGCTATTGTATGTAGCTGCTTCCCACGCTGCAGTCAGTGTAGCAATGGTGCAAGAGAAACAAGACGAACAAGCAAAGAAGCAAGTTCCAATATACTTTGTCTCTGAAGTACTAAGTCCATCAAAAAGAAACTACATAGAGTTGGAGAAGGTACTGTATGCTTTACATCTAGAAAGCTTCGGCACTATTTCCAGTCATACCACATCATAGTACCTTCGTCTCAACCTCTAAAGGACATCATAAGAAACAGAGAAGCCACATGAAGTGTTGGAAAATGGGATGCAGAGTGTAACACCCCAGGTGTTACCATGGTCATGGCACATCTATGCACTAATGACTGTGATCACATGTGGAAGAAACTTGAGAAGAAGAGCATAAAAACCTTGGGGACCATGTATTAACCAAGAGTGTGAGTGACTAAAAGCATTACCCAAGCCTTTGTACAATTATCACCTTGGGCAAAAGAGGATTAAACCCTAGACCCCTCTTGAGCCCTTAACTCCTAAAACCATGGTTGAAGGGGGGGAAAGGTTAAACAAATGTGGAAATCATGATTTAAACTTTGGCCAAAGTTTAAGTAACATATTAATCTACAAAATACAGAGAGGAAACATTGCAAAAAGATCCCTTAAAGAACCCCAAATCCATTCCTTAAGTGGAGAGAGAGCTAGAGCTCTCTAATTCTCTCTAAGTCAAATTCTACACCTAATCTAAAGATCCACCGTGTTCACTTAGTAGATGGCACCAAAACCACCTAAGTTGTATACCAAAAATGTGGCATACCACCTAAGGCACCCACTGGACCGAGCCCTAGACGTTTGACATGATTTGGCATGGCTTTTGTCGCGAGGTGGGCAGAGGGACAAGCCAGTTTTGGCGTCCGCATATCTCCCTACCTAGGGCATATCTGCCATGGGGACTCACACATAAGAGACAGCCCTAGGTGCCAGGAAGAGGCCTGCGCCGGATTTTTGCCAAGATTCGCACGCTAGCGATCTCGTCGTGCTGTTGAACACGGGCAGAAGAACACTTCCACGTGTTCGACGCGCTCTGAGCGCGCTAGAGCACGCCCGCGCCCGACCCCGCGCGCCCCGCACCATGCTGTGCCGTGCTCGTGTCCCCTGCTCGCGCCCGTGCCTATAAAGCCCCCTCAGGCGTCGACCGTACTCCTCCGCGCACGCTCGACCTAACCGGAGCCCGAAACCACCGGCTTTTGCCCCGCGCACGGCGTGCCCGTGGCCACCCGAGCCCCTGCCACCGTAGACCGGCCAACAGAGCCCTTCTAAGCCACGCCCGACCCTCGAAAGAGACCGTGCATGCCTCAGTGAAGCTCCCCGAGCAAGGAATCGGACTTTGCTTCGCCGGAGAAGCTAGTCCACGGTCGCCGGACTTCACCCGATCGCCGGTGAACGTAGACCGGGTAAATCTCTGCCCCCATTCTTCGATTCCTTGCGCACATAGCCTCTATGTCATCCCGTGGAGCTCATCGTGTTGTTTAATTGAACTAGATCGCCGTGGTTCAGCCGGAACACCCGCCTGCGCACGTGGACCGGCCGATTCCGGCCACCACCGCCGTCGAGCCGTACACCGCTGTGACCGCCAGGACCTCCAGAAGCCAACCCTGCCCCTCGCCGGACCTCTCTCACCGCCGGTAAGCCGCGCCGCCCTTTTCTTTCCCGCGGGTACTGTTTGCATAAAGGGAGGGACCTCGGGGAAGAAGAAATAGAAGTCAGGGGGGTTTTTGAACTGTCAGTGACTCAGGGGAATAGTGGCGCAGGGGTAGAAATGAGTGGATTGATTTAGAATGAACCCAGGGTCCTCGGTGTAAACTGGTTTTCTAGGAAACCTTTTTAATATTTCTAATTTAAAGGCAAACAGAGTTTGTAAAATTCATAACTTCTGTCACACCCGGTTTTAGAAGGCAAACCGAATGCGAACCATGTACGTGCCAGGATCAGTTATTCACGTACACAGCAGTTACATAATATGGACATCATCACACAGTGCTCAAAATAGTATTAATAGGGGAAATAGTCGATTACATCATACGTCTGAGACGTCCATATAGTCCTTACAATAAATCAAAGTGCGGAAAAGAAACGTAGATAACCGCGGCCTTCACAGGCAGCCGACTGGGGGTTGCCGCTAACCCATACCTAGAACTCGTCGTAATCTTGGAACTCCTGGAAGTCTCCTTCCACAGCTTCATCTTCGCCTGAGCAGTGGTTGCAATGCTGACAACCTGGGGATGGGGGGGGTTTGGTGTGTAGAGCAAGGGTGAGTACACATCAACATACTCAGCAAGTATCCTGTTTGGCTGTAGTGGACTAGCTTTATGTGGGGATAAGTCAAGCAGTTGCTTTTAGTTGGTCAGGTTATTACTTACTAGTAGAAAGCCAAGTTTTAGCATTAACCCAAGTTATTAACCCAAACGTACTCCTTTCCAAACGGAAAGAGTACCACTTACCAGCATCATAGTCATAACCAGAATCATCGATCTCATAACCACCTGTACCAAAGTATCTCTGATCAAGTACCACTAATCACTGGAGCTCCCTTGGCCGCTCATAACCGCGAGCACGGCTGATATATCAGTTTTTCAAACACTCTGCAGAGGTTGTGCACTTTACCCACAAGCCGTGATTCCCATTCTGCCCGGAGATCATGACTCTCCATTGATCACTACCAAGGTGACCCAGCAGGGCATCACTACGTAGCCTTTACAAAGATTCCCCGGGGCTGTAGCCACCCGTTAGGTTTCCTAAATGCACCGCACTCCTCCCCAAGGGGCGAACCCAAACTTGGCAGAGCGAGCCGCATACACCGAGCCCCATTGACGGCACGACAGCTAAGTGAACTACACCCCGGATCCTCTAATTATTCAGCTAAGGGCACCCCATTCCACCCTCATGGTTGCACTGTTTTCCCGGGAGGTCATCCATAGAACAGGTCCTTACGGAGAGGCACTCGAGAAACCGCTCGAGCCCCCTTGATGACCACAAGTACCACATCATAATAAGAGAAGGGAAAAACAGCGTATCATAGATATTCTCATCATGTTCATTGATTAGAGTTAAGCAATAGCACAAAGCTAAACAGTAATAATCCAACCCAAATAGGTGAACAAGGACATGGATAACAAAAGCTAGTCAATCCTTAGGCATAAATGTGTAAAGCGGGAGGTGAATTAAATAATGAATAGGACATAGATAGGTCAAGGGACACTTGCCTCCACCAACTGACTGCTGCTCAGGGGCTTCTCCTGCGAGTTCCTCGGGCTCTTCAACCGGATCGTTCTCTATGCGAGCGCAAACATACACACATCCACATATTTAATACCAAAGAACAGTACACCATACAATAGAATGCAATAAGTAAACAGACGTTCCACGCGGGCTCGCGAGTATGGTTAAGAGAGAAAGAGGAAAAGACAGTCGAGAAACGATCACGTTGCATGATTATAAATTAGCCACTAGCTTAATGGAAGGAAATTTAATGTAGACACTATGTTTAGCGTAAAGTAAAGTCATGTTTCATGTCTAATTATTATAAGCAGGTGGAGATAAATAAAAGGATGGTCGCGCGGCGAGACGCGCGACAAAGCTCTCTAAAACAAATTAAGAAGTTAACGACTCGTCGCGCGACTGAGCACGCAGCGAGACACTTCGCCTTAGTTAAGAGGAGACGTTAAGCGTCGCGCGACGAAGCGCACGACGGCATACGCCGACTAAACTGAGTCCAAAGTGGAACGTCGCGTGAATACACACGTGGCGTTACACCTTAAACAACCTGGAACAAAATGGATCGTCGCGCGACGAAGCGCACGACGCAACACAGGATAGAATCTGAATTTTAGACAAATCTGTCGCGCGGCGAAGCGCGCGACGCAACACGCTAATTAACAAATAATCACCACGAGCGCGGGCGAGCGAAGATACGGTCGGGCGAGGCCGGGACGGGGGAACGGGCGGGCGAGCTGGGGCCAGGGCGGTTGAACCGGCCATGGGGGCGGTTGAACCGGCAAGGGGCGGCCGAGGCCGGGCGGGCACGGGGCAGGGCGCGGGGGCGGCCGAGCCGGCCATGGCGGCCGAGCCGGGTGGCAGGGTCGCCACCGCGCGCGGGGGAGGGGCGGGGAGCGCCGCCGGGCGGGCAGGGGCGAGCGGGCACCGCCGCGGGCGAGCAGGGGCGGGCGAGCGCCGCCGCGGGCCAGGGGAGGGCGCGCGCCGCCACGCGGGGCCGGGCAGGGGGCGGGCGGGATCGCCGCCTCGGGGAGGGGCAGGGGGCGGGCGCCGCCGCGCCGGGGAGGGGTCGAGCGGGGGGGAAGGCCGGGGACGGGGAGCCGAGCGCCGCCGCGGGAGGGAGGCCGGGCGGGCGAGCCGGGGGCGGGCGCCGAGCGCCGCCGCGGGGAGGGCGAGTGGGCGGGCCGAGCGCCGCCGCCGGAGGGGCCGAGCGGGCGGGCAGGGGCGCCGCCGCGGGGAGGGGCCGAGCGGGCGGGCAGGATCGCCGCCGCGGGGAGGGGCCGAGCGGGCGGGCAGGGGCGCCACCGCGCCGGGCAGGGACGGGGTCGGGCGCGGGCAGGGGAAAGAGGGAGGGTGCGTGCGCGGGGGAGAAGAGGAAGGAGAGAGAGAGAGAGGAGAAGGGGAGGGGAGGGGAGGGGAGCTCACCTCGGGGTCCAAAATCCGGTGATCGCTGTCTCCAAATCCTAGGGCACCACGGGGGGAGAGAGGTGGAAGAGGGAGAGGAGAGGTTGTTGCGCGGGAGATCCAAATGAGAGAGAGAGAGAAGGGGGGCGCATGGGGGGGGTTTAGGCGCCAGGGGCGCGCAGGCCGGGGCGGGCCGGGCCGGCTGGGCTGGGCTGGACTAGGTTGGGCTGGGCCGGGCCACTTCGCGGATCGAAAACCCACAACAAGCGCGGACCACTAAAAGGAATTAAATCGCGAACCGAAATCCGGAACGGAACGAGACGAACACTCAACATCAGACAAAGAAATGTGCTTCGGCATGATGCAACACCCATGACACTTAGGTTTTGGTCTATACATGACACGGACACCTGCCGCTATACGTGTTTGAAATTGGGAAGAAGGAGCAAACGGGGAAAGAGAAATGAGAGTAACGCCCGAATTTGGTGAGAGAAAAGAAGAAAAAATTCTACCCCCAAATTCAGGGCGTTACAAACCTATCCCCCTTAAAAGAATCTCGCCCTCGAGATTCAGGGTTGGCTAGCAAAGAGCTCAGGGTATTTAGCCATCAGATCATCTTCACGCTCCCAGGTTGCTTCTTCTTCAGAGTGATGATTCCATCTGACTTTGCACATTCTGATGGTCTTCCTTCGGGTGACTCTGTCTGCAACCTCAAGGATTTGCACTGGCTTCTCAATGTAGGTCAAGTCCTCCTGGACTTCAAGACCTTCCACTGACAACTGCTCTTCCGGCACACGCAAGCACTTCTTCAACTGAGACACATGAAAGACATCATGCACAGCTGACAAATTCTCTGGCAAACTGAGCTGATAGGCCACTTCTCCACGTTTTGCAAGAATCTGATACGAACCAATGTAGCGGGGTGCTAGCTTGCCTTTCACTCCGAATCTTCTGACTCCTCTGATCGGTGACACTTTCAGATAGACAAAGTCTCCGACTTCGAAACTCAGCTCTCTTCTTCTTGTGTCTGCATAGCTTCGCTGCCTCGATTGCGCTATCTTCAGATTCTCTCGGACCATCTTGATGTTCTCTTCGGCTTCAAGCAAAATGTCTGGCCCAAACACTTGCTTTTCTCCAGGCTGATCCCATTGCAACGGAGTTATACAACTCCTTCCATAGAGCGCCTGAAATGGTGACATCTTCAAACTGGCCTGGTAACTGTTGTTATAGGAAAACTCTGCATAAGGCAATCTCTTATCCCATCCGGACTGATCTTGCAACGCACAGGCTCTCAACATATCTTCAAGAATTTGATTGGTCCTTTCGATCTGGCCATCTGTCTGCGGATGATAAGCTGAACTGAAATTCAGATGCGTGCCCAAAGCTTCATGCAACTGCTGCCAGAAATGAGAGGTGAACTGCGTTCCTCTGTCTGACACTATCTTCTTTGGCACACCATGAAGACAAACGATCCGAGACATATACAATTCTGCCAATACTGCACTGCTGTAGTTGGTCTTGACAGGTATGAAGTGGGCTGACTTGGTCAAGCGGTCCACTACTACCCAAATGGAATCGTAGCCGGCTCGAGTGCGAGGCAATCCGACTATGAAATCCATACCGATTTCATCCCATTTCCACTGAGGGATCTGCAACGGTTGCAACAATCCGGCTGGTCTCTGGTGTTCTGCCTTAATTCTTCGGCAACTATCGCACATAGCCACATGCTCTGCGATTTCCCTCTTCATTCCGTACCACCAGAATTTCTTCTTCAGATCCTGATACATCTTCTCACTACCAGGGTGAATCGAATAGGCTGTCTCATGAGCTTCCTTAAGAATCAACTCCCGAATAGACTGGACATTGGGAACACACAAGCGGTCTTTGAACCATATCACGCCTTCTGCATCTTCTCGAAAATCTTTGCCTTTGCCTTCTAGAATCAGTCGCCGGATCTCACTGATTTTCTCATCATTCTTCTGCGCTTCTTTGATTTCACGCTCCAAGGTAGGTTCCAACTCAACTGTGACTCCTCGCGAATTGTTCAGAAATCTGAGACTCAACCTGTCAAACTCCTTGGCCAACTCATAAGGCATCGGTCGAGCGACCATCAGATTGACTTGACTCTTTCTGCTCAAAGCATCTGCCACTAGGTTTGCTTTGCCTGGGTGGTAATGAATCTCCAACTCATAATCTTTGATCAACTCTAACCATCTTCGTTGCCTCATGTTCAACTCTGACTGAGTGAATATGTACTTCAGACTCTTGTGATCTGTGTAAACATCGCATTTCTGTCCATACAAGTAGTGCCTCCATGACTTCAGTGCGTGAACCACTGCTGCCAATTCTAAATCATGGATTGGGTAATTCTTCTCATGAACCTTCAACTGTCGGGACGAGTAAGCCACAACTCTTCCCTCTTGCATCAACACGCATCCCAAACCTGTGTAACAAGCATCGCAATACACCGAAAAGGGCTTGTGCACATCAGGCAAGACTAGGACAGGCGCTGTGGTCAACTTCTCTTTCAGCGCTTCAAAGGCCTCTTGACATTTCTGGGTCCACTTGAACTCAACTTTGTTGCCTAGCAACGCTGTCATTGGTTTCGCAATCTTCGAAAACCCTTCAATGAATCGCCGATAATATCCGGCCATCCCAATGAAACTCTTGATTCCTCTAGCATCTGTTGGCGCTTTCCAGTTCAAAATGTCTGCCACTTTCTTCGGATCCACAGCCAATCCTTCCTTGTTGATGATGTGACCCAAGAACAGGACTTCACTGATCCAGAACTCACACTTGCTCAACTTTGCATACAGCTGGTGCTCTCGCAATCTCTGCAACACCATTCTCAAATGATCTGCGTGCTCTTCTTCGCTTTGAGAATAAACCAGAATGTCATCAATGAATACCACCACAAACTTATCAAGGTAATCCATGAATACACTGTTCATCAAGTTCATAAAGAATGCTGGCGCATTGGTCAAACCAAAAGACATCACTGTGAACTCATACAAACCATACTTGGAAATAAATGCCGTCTTCGGAATGTCCGAAGGTCGGATCCTGAGCTGATGATAACCTGACCTCAAATCAATCTTGGAGAACACACTGGCTCCTCTCAACTGGTCGAACAGATCTTCTATTCTGGGCAAAGGATACTTGTTCTTGATCGTGACCTCATTCAAAGCTCGGTAATCAATACACATCCTTTTGGTGCCATCTTTCTTTTCCACAAACAGGACAGGGGCGGCCCAAGGCGAGGTGCTTGGCCGGATGTAACCTTTCTCTGACAGCTCATCAATTTGCTTCTTAAGCTCATCCAACTCTGGTCCAGATATTCTGTAAGCTCTCTTGAAGATAGGGGCAGTTCCGGGAAGAAGCTCTATAGCAAACTCAACTTTCCGCTCTGGTGGCATACCCGGTAAGTCCTTTGGAAACACATCCGGGAACTCGGACACAACCTTAATACTCTCAATTGGGTTTGCTTCAATGCTATCAACAGCTATCTGGTAACAACTTCCTTTCTTTGGCTCAGGCGGGACTAACTCAGTCACCACTTCTCCTCTTAGTGGGGACACCAACTTGATCGTCCTTTTATCACAACCGATAACTGCCTGATACTTATCTAGCCAATTCATCCCTAGGATGACATCTATTCCCTGAGTACCCATTACTATAAGGTTGGCGGGAAACGCTATCCCCCTTATTTCCACACTTATATTCAAACAAATGCTATCGGCGCGAATTCTACCACCGGCTGAGTCAATTTGAATGGGGGTTGACATGGTAGTAATTGGAAGATTATGTGCTTCTACCCATGATGCAGTAATGAAAGAATGCGTTGCTCCAGTATCAAATAACACTTCTGCAATATGGGAGTCGACTGGGAACATACCTACTATCATGCCGGGGGTCTCCTGCACTGCTTCAGCCTCCAAGTGATTCAGCCTTCCATGATTATAGCGCGGCTGAGAGCGATTGCCTACTCCAGGCTAAGGCACATTCTGCTTTGCTGGGGCACTGGGGCCTGACTGCTGCTGGGCTGCCTTCTTCGGACATTGCATCACCCAATGGCCTTGCTCTCCACAGTGGAAACATGCTCTGTTTCCAACCTGAGCTGGTGCTGCCTGATTGTTCTGCTGGTTTGTTGGGGCAGGAAGGCGAGGTGCCTGCTGATTCTGCCTCTGAAACTGACCTCCTGACCGATTGCTCTGACGGTTCTGGTACTGATGCTGAGGATACTGCCTTTGGAACTGCTGATGCTGCTGAGGTGGACGCTGGTTCTGCCTGAACTGCTGAGGTTGATTGCCTGAGAAACGAGGACGATTGCTGCTTCCAGGCTGGGGTCCACTGATCTTGCGCTTACGATCTTCCATCTCCTTGCGCTTCCTCTCTGTCATGATTGCTCTGTCAATCAGGTGCTGGAATGTCGGGAAGGTGTGATTCATCAGCTGGTACTGCAGAGGGTCAACCAAGCCTCTCAGGAAACGGTACTGTCGCTTGGCGTCGGTGTTGACATCTTCAGGAGCATAGCGAGACAACTGCAGAAACCTGTCCCGGTACTCACTGACAGACAATGGCCCTTGCTTGAGAGCCAGGAATTCCTCCTTCTTCACTGTCATCAGACCTGCGGGAACATGGTACTGACGAAAGCTACCTCTGAACTCTTCCCAAGTGATGGCGTCAGGATGGGCATGGGTGGCGAGGTAAGACTCCCACCATGATTGGGCTGCTCCTCTCAACAGACGGGGACCATATAGAACTTTCTCCCTGTCATCGCACTGAGCGGTATGCAACTCCCGCTCCACAGTGCGTAGCCAATCTTCAGCATCCATAGGGTCAGAAGAATGAGCGAACGTTGGTGGATGACCTCTCATGAATTCAGCACGCTTGTCTCTGGGTATCTGAGGCATCTGAGGCTGAGGTGGGGCCTGCTGCTGTTGCTGATGCTGCTGCTGAATGGCGGCCAAAGTTTGACCGATGGCTTGAACTGCCTGAGTCTGCATCAGGAACATCTGCTCGATCGACATCGGGGGCGGGGGCGGCAGGTGCTGCTGCTGAGGCACCTCCTCCTGTTGAGCGGCTCGCTCCTGCTGAGCACGCCTTCCTCCTCTGCGCCTGTTCTCTGACATCTGCAGAATGCAACCACACATCAGAGCTGATCTGGCAAATCTTGCAGCATAAGGAAAGAGAATAGAATTCTTCAACAGCACTGAACAGATGAGCATCTTCACTGATCTCCAACACAGACCACACAGCTTCTCAGATAAAGAGGAAAGTGGAATAAAAGGTTTCCCAACTATATAACTAATTCCATTAACATAATAGATAAACCAAAATGCAGGGGATACCCACACTCTGGTGACAATCATTACAAAGATCCAAACCAAACATAGTTCATCATGACAAACATTAATGCACAGAATATAGCAAACTACCCTGTCTAACTAAGACTAACTAAGACCGAGACTAACGCTAAGACTGAAGCTTCTATGTATATATATTTCGTATTAATTACAAGATCCAACTCTAACAAGCTATGGTTCTAGAGTTATCTTGGTCTTGCAGTCGGGATTGCCATAAGACTGGTGTCCACGCTGAGGTGAGCGGTACGGGTGCTGAGTCCCGACGGGAGCGGGGGAACCACCATCCAGGTGACGACGTTCCGCGCGCTCAGCCCGCAGCAGGGCGATCTCAGCACGAGCCCTACTCAGCTCGTCTAGTGCATGGTCCAGCTCCGTGTTTAGCACGGCGGCTAGGTTGACTGTGCTGCTCAACCTAGGATTGCCCTCACCGACAGGTGAGACAATCACGCCTCCTGTGCTGCAAGATGGACGGCGGGGGTAATACTTCAGGTCAAGACCGTCAGCTGCCCCACCGAAAACCGAGCAGTAGTGCGAAAGCGCACGCCGTGCAGCATCCTGCATGGCTGCCTCAGCTGAGTCCCGCTCAGAGATAGAATAGTGCTCTGAACAGGCCTCTGCACCCTGGAGACTGTTCTCCGGGCAGCGCACCAAGCAAGTTGCCTCCCAGCGATCCGGGTAGACCCCGCGACTATGCTGGTAGACCACACAGCGATACTCGACTGACCAAGTATGCCGGTTAAATGCCCGACGTAGCAGGGTGTCGAGCGCATCGTGGAAGTGACACCCGCGAGCAGCGTCGCGAGTGATGGGTCGAGCAACCCATCCTTCCGGCTCACGGTTAGCAGAGAAGTCGGTGTCGTGGCTCGAGCTGTCGTTGCCATCTCCGTCGTCTGGGTCTCCTCCAGCAGCTACTCCAGAAGCTGGGGCGCCCAGTGGTGGTGCAGGGGGCGGCTCCAGAGGAAGCACAGGGGAGCAACTCCTCACAGACTCTACCTCCTGGTGGAGCGAGAAAGAAGAGCCCCGCTGCTCCTGTCGTCGACGCTCCTGCTCCTCACGCAGGCGGTGGTGTTGTCTCTCCAAGTGGCTGGACTGTCCGGCCACGGGACGGCGAAGCGGACGCTCAGCAAGGTGGGAGGGTAAGAAGGGGATGACTGACTTTCGTGCAGTGTGTCTAAGTCGAGCCATCTACAAAAGACATCGCAAGCAAAAGGGTGAGAACAGAATTAATATGACCAGCAAATAATGAAGCATAAGTAAATGAAGGATTAGAATAAAACATGATTTTCAGCAAGGTATAGTATATAGTAGAACATAGGTTTGGCCGGTATGACCAACTTTTGAAGGGATATCAAAGTCAAGGCAGAGACAGAGGTCTATAGTCCTTATAACGACCATTCTACTCTAGGTTAGCGGTCCTACAGTCAGCACGGCTTTGATACCACTTATGTCACACCCGGTTTTAGAAGGCAAACCGAATGCGAACCATGTACGTGCCAGGATCAGTTATTCACGTACAGAGCAGTTACATAATATGGACATCATCACACAGTGCTCAAAATAGTATTAATAGGGGAAATAGTCGATTACATCATACGTCTGAGACGTCCATATAGTCCTTACAATAAATCAAAGTGCGGAAAAGAAACGTAGATAACCGCGGCCTTCACAGGCAGCCGACTGGGGGTTGCCGCTAACCCACACCTAGAACTCGTCGTAATCTTGGAACTCCTGGAAGTCTCCTTCCACAGCTTCATCTTCGCCTGAGCAGTGGTTGCAATGCTGACAACCTGGGGATGGGGGGGTTTGGTGTGTAGAGCAAGGGTGAGTACACATCAACATACTCAGCAAGTATCCTGTTTGGCTGTAGTGGACTAGCTTTATGTGGGGATAAGTCAAGCAGTTGCTTTTAGTTGGTCAGGTTATTACTTACTAGTAGAAAGCCAAGTTTTAGCATTAACCCAAGTTATTAACCCAAACGTACTCCTTTCCAAACGGAAAGAGTACCACTTACCAGCATCATAGTCATAACCAGAATCATCGATCTCATAACCACCTGTACCAAAGTATCTCTGATCAAGTACCACTAATCACTGGAGCTCCCTTGGCCGCTCATAACCGCGAGCACGGCTGATATATCAGTTTTTCAAACACTCTGCAGAGGTTGTGCACTTTACCCACAAGCCGTGATTCCCATTCTGCCCGGAGATCATGACTCTCCATTGATCACTACCAAGGTGACCCAGCAGGGCATCACTACGTAGCCTTTACAAAGATTCCCCGGGGCTGTAGCCACCCGTTAGGTTTCCTAAATGCACCGCACTCCTCCCCAAGGGGCGAACCCAAACTTGGCAGAGCGAGCCGCATACACCGAGCCCCATTGACGGCACGACGGCTAAGTGAACTACACCCCGGATCCTCTAATTATTCAGCTAAGGGCACCCCATTCCACCCTCATGGTTGCACTGTTTTCCCGGGCGGTCATCCATAGAACAGGTCCTTACAGAGAGGCACTCGAGAAACCGCTCGAGCCCCCTTGATGACCACAAGTACCACATCATAATAAGAGAAGGGAAAAACAGAGTATCATAGATATTCTCATCATGTTCATTGATTAGAGTTAAGCAATAGCACAAAGCTAAACAGTAATAATCCAACCCAAATAGGTGAACAAGGACATGGATAACAAAAGCTAGTCAATCCTTAGGCATAAATGTGTAAAGCGGGAGGTGAATTAAATAATGAATAGGACATAGATAGGTCAAGGGACACTTGCCTCCACCAACTGACTGCTGCTCAGGGGCTTCTCCTGCGAGTTCCTCGGGCTCTTCAACCGGATCGTTCTCTATGCGAGCGCAAACATACACACATCCACATATTTAATACCAAAGAACAGTACACCATACAATAGAATGCAATAAGTAAACAGACGTTCCACGCGGGCTCGCGAGTATGGTTAAGAGAGAAAGAGGAAAAGACAGTCGAGAAACGATCACGTTGCATGATTATAAATTAGCCACTAGCTTAATGGAAGGAAATTTAATGTAGACACTATGTTTAGCGTAAAGTAAAGTCATGTTTCATGTCTAATTATTATAAGCAGGTGGAGATAAATAAAAGGATGGTCGCGCGGCGAGACGCGCGACAAAGCTCTCTAAAACAAATTAAGAAGTTAACGACTCGTCGCGCGACTGAGCACGCAGCGAGACACTTCGCCTTAGTTAAGAGGAGACGTTAAGCGTCGCGCGACGAAGCGCACGACGGCATACGCCGACTAAACTGAGTCCAAAGTTGAACGTCGCGTGAATACACACGCGGCGTTACACCTTAAACAACCTGGAACAAAATGGATCGTCGCGCGACGAAGCGCACGACGCAACACAGGATAGAATCTGAATTTTAGACAAATCTGTCGCGCGGCGAAGCGCGCGACGCAACACGCTAATTAACAAATAATCACCACGAGCGCGGGCGAGCGAAGATACGGTCGGGCGAGGCCGGGACGGGGGAACGGGCGGGCGAGCTAGGGCCAGGGCGGTTGAACCGGCCATGGGGGCGGTTGAACCGGCCAGGGGCGGCCGAGGCCGGGCGGGCACGGGGCAGGGCGCGGGGGCGGCCGAGCCGGCCATGGCGGCCGAGCCGGGTGGCGGGGTCGCCACCGCGCGCGGGGGAGGGGCGGGGAGCGCCGCCGGGCGGGCAGGGGCGAGCGGGCGCCGCCGCGGGCGAGCAGGGGCGGGCGAGCGCCGCCGCGGGCCAGGGGAGGGCGCACGCCGCCACGCGGGGCCGGGCAGGGGGCGGGCGGGATCGCCGCCGCGGGGAGGGGCAGGGGGCGGGCGCCGCCGCGCCGGGGAGGGGTCGAGCTGGGGGGAAGGCTGGGGACGGGGAGCCGAGCGCCGCCGCGGGAGGGAGGCCGGGCGGGCGAGCCGGGGGCGGGCGCCGAGCGCCGCCGCGGGGAGGGCGAGCGGGCGGGCCGAGCGCCGCCGCCGGAGGGGCCGAGCGGGCGGGCAGGGGCGCCGCCGCGGGGAGGGGCCGAGCGGGCGGGCAGGATCGCCGCCGCAGGGAGGGGCCGAGCGGGCGGGCAGGGGCGCCACCGCGCCGGGCAGGGACGGGGTCGGGCGCGGGCAGGGGAAAGAGGGAGGGTGCGCGCGCGGGGGAGAAGAGGAGGGGGAGAGAGAGAGAGGAGAAGGGGAGGGGAGGGGAGCTCACCTCGGGGTCCAAAATCCGGTGATCGCCGTCTCCATATCCTAGGGCACCACGGGGGGAGAGAGGTGGAAGAGGGAGAGGAGAGGTTGTTGCGCGGGAGATCCAAATGAGAGAGAGAGAGAAGGGGGGGCGCATGGGGGGGTTTAGGCGCCAGGGGCGCGCAGGCCAGGGCGGGCCGGGCCGGCTGGGCTGGGCTAGACTAGGTTGGGCTGGGCCGGGCCACTTCGCGGATCGAAAACCCACAACAAGCGCGGACCACTAAACGGAATTAAATCGCGAACCGAAATCCGGAACGGAACGAGACGAACACTCAACATCAGACAAAGAAATGTGCTTCGGCATGATGCAACACCCATGACACTTAGGTTTTGGTCTATACATGACACGGACACCTGCCGCTATACGGGTTTGAAATTGGGAAGAAGGAGCAAACGGGGAAAGAGAAAAGAGAGTAACGCCCGAATTTGGTGAGAGAAAAGAAGAAAAAATTCTACCCCCAAATTCAGGGCGTTACAACTTCAGTTTTATTCAACCAAATTTGGTCAAACAAATTTTGCCTGATTCTAAATAATGTGAACTACTTAGGAAAAATACAAAACCCCCTTAGTATTGCAAAAGAATTTAAGGTTTGGATTTAAATATTGATTTGGCCAAAAAGCTAAATAATAGAAGGAAAAATAGTTACACTGTTAGACTGAGGTTAAGAAAAATTAGGGAAGTACTTGATCACTTCCTAACATGTACAAAAATAATAAACCCCTCTGTACACCAAGTTAAAGTAGGGTTTACCATTTAAATCATATTGAGCCAAAAGTTAGAGAAAATATTAAAAGTAATTTAAATAAAGAACCAGGGAGCACCCACATTTTTGTTAGTTTACTTATTTAGTATAGTTTGCTAGAAAAATTTATTATACCCTTGTTTAGTACAAAATAAATGGGATACCTTTTATTTTAGAAAAACAAGGAAAATTTTGAAAAACCCCTAGAAAAATAACCCCAAGGAGAAAACACCCCAAACCTTGGGATAACTAATGTTTTGTTATTAAGAACATAGGAAAAATATGAAATCTGTTGTTTGACATTTTTCAAATAACAAGATAGTAGTAAGTGCCTTTTTGACACAAAACTTTAGAAATCCACAACTAAATATCCAGTAGGCCTTTTCTGTGATTTTTAACACAGAGGCCTAATATCACCTAGGTATTTGGACAAAAATACAATTTGGTACAGAAACCTCAATTAAATCACAGCTATAGTGTAAAGTGCCCTTTTAAAACTTATCCTTGTTAATTTTGCACAAGTAGTATCTGAATTAGTATCCACCTCAAATTTGTAGGACAGATTACAGTGACAACTAGTAACCCGCTGTAATTTTTACAGAATTTTTGGAGAAAGTTGAATCACTGTTGTAGTTCAAACCCACGCTAGAATTTATATATAGAAAAAGAAAAGGGAAATTAATAATGGAGATTAATGTTACCCTAACCCAACCAGCAAAACCCCTTTTATTGCCCACTAAAATATCTAAGGGAAATACAATCCACTATGCTTATCCCTAACAAAACCCAAACCTAAATTGATAAGCATACACCACTAAGAGCCGCGTATGACCAAGAAACCCTAAGTTACTAAACTAACTTAGTTTTCTTTCACTTAGCATAATGTTTACTAAATCCTGCATAATCATGGCATACATATTCTTATTCATTGCATTCGATAGATTGCAACCTCGCTGACGGTGAGTACGTCCTCGTGCCGGAGCAAGGAGCTGCACAGGAGGTAGCCCCAGATCCAGCACCAGAGCCTGCCCCAGAGGATCTGCCTGCCCCAGCTTTGGAAGGCAAGCCCCGGTTTTATGCATAACCTGTTCTATATGATATTTTACTACACTTAATGTTTAGGAGTTGATTGAAACCCTAGTTGCATGAATTCAGGAATCCTTGTTGAGATGGATACTAGTATGCTAGGTCGAGTAGCTGCTTTGCTAATTAGGGATCTCGGTAGAAGTCGAGTGATTTTTCTAGCACTCGCGCGAGGTCAGGACATTAATTGTATCCACTTTTATATCATATTGATAATTGGTCTGTGGACACGGATCCATGGGGATGCGTGGTCTACGAGATAAAATGGGAATAAGGATTAACGTGCAGATACATGTGTCAAGTGTTTGAATGTACTAAACATATGCCGAGAAATATGGTAAATCGGTAAGCCTAGTACCTGATTGAACCTGCCCGCAGACATATCCCCTCACGCGACCTGAGACGTGGTCTCCCATTCCGGTTATGGTGGGTACAAGTGCGGTCACTGCAGACGGCAGTCGGGGTCAGTGAGGCATTGTACGCCAAGGCGGTGAGCCCTGATCTGTTGCTAGAGAATCGATGGGGACGGTTGATGTGTGTGGGGACAGAGTGCCTCGCCACGTCGTGTGTTTAGGTTCACCTTGCAAGGATAAAAACTTGATTCGAATCGTCTGCTTCTCGCAGCTAATGAGACTGCTTGATCCATTGTACTACATTGAGTAACAAGTGGAGATGTGATGATGTGGCAAAAGATGTTGATTGCTAAATTTGCTTGATACCATGAATGAGTAGATAGTATATATTTAGTCTTAAGAGAGTCACACAAAAACTTGACAAAGCTAAAACTTGATTTATAAACTCAGCTAGTGCTTTTGGCAACCAAACCCCTCAGCCAAATAGCTGCATGTCTAGAGGTAGAGGAGTAGACTCCTCACACCGGGTAAGTCTAGCTGAGTATTAGTATACTCAGCCTTGCTTGTGGCATAATTTTACAGGTTCTCTGGAGGACATGATTGCTGGAGTGACTTGGCCGTCCATCTTGCCACCGGGTTGGACTGTCGAGTGGGATCCTGCCTCGGCCGAGGAGGAGCATGAGGAGTGATGGAACAGGCTTCCCCATCTCTCTGTTTATTTATCGTTAGTTTTATTCCGCTACACTTCGAACAATGATGACTACTTTTGCTAAGACTCCGATGATCATGTAATAAGTCTAATACTCCTTAATGTATGGTTTTATGCTTTATTGT
The DNA here is from genome assembly GCF_902167145.1 of Zea mays. NCBI lineage: Eukaryota > Viridiplantae > Streptophyta > Magnoliopsida > Poales > Poaceae > Zea > Zea mays. Next base: position 60,113,356 of record NC_050102.1, on the reverse strand, counting down.
ATTTGCTCTGTGACTCACCATCGAGTGAGATTGTGGTACTTGATCCTGTCAGTGGCCTCGTCGGACTAGATCCGAGGGATTGACGGGTTACTCCCATTTAAGTGTGGTCTAGCCTCTAAGGCGGGACTTAGGCACTTAAGTCCGAAGTGCAGCGGAATAAAACTAACGGTAATTAAACAGAGAGATGGGGAAGCATGTCCCATCACTCCTCATGCTCCTCCTCAGCCGAGGCGGGGTCCCACTCGATAGTCCAACCCGGTGGCAAGATGGACGGCCAAGTCACTCCAGCAACCATGTCCTCTAGAGAACTTGTAAAATTATGCCACAAGCAAGGCTGAGTATACTAATACTCAGCTAGACTTACCCGGTGTGAGGAGTCTACTCCTCTACCTCTAGACATGCAGTTGTTTGGCTGTGGGGTTTGGTTGCCAAAAGCACTAGCTGAGTTTCTAAGTCAAGTTTTAACTTTGCCAATTTAAGTGTGACTCTCTTAAGGCTAAATGTGTACTATCTACTCATACATAGTAGCAAACATTATTAGCAACCAACATCTTATATCAACTCATCATATTTCCACTTGTTACTCAATGCAGTACAATGGATCAAGCAGTCTCATTAGCTGTGAGAAGCAGACGATTCGAATCGAGTTTTCATCCTTGCAAGGTAAACCTAAACACACGACGTGGCGAGGCACTCCGTCCCCACACACATCAACCGTCCCCATCGATTCCCCATCAGCAGAGAGGGGCTCACCGCCTTGGTGTACAATGCCTCACTGACCCCGACCGCCGTCGTGCAGTGACCGCACTTGTACCCACCATAACAGGAATGGGAGACCACGTCTCAGGTCGCGTGAGGAGGGCAATCTGCTGCCAGGTTCAATCAGGTACTAGGCTTACCGATTTACCATATTTCTCGGCATGTGCTTAGTACGTTCAATCGCTTGACACAGGTATCCGCACGTTAATCCTTATTCCAATTTCACCTCGTAGACCATGCATCCCCATGGATCCGTGTCCACCAACCAACTATCAATATGATATGAAAAGTGGGTACAACCAATTCCTGATCTCGCGCGAGTGCTAGAAAAATCACTCGTCTTCTATCGAGATCCTCATTAAATAAAGCAACTACTCGACCTAGCATACTAGTATCCATCTCAAAAGGATTCCTGAGATCATGCAACTAGGGTTTCAAACAATTCCTACACCTAAGTGCACAATCAATCCTACAATCATTAAGTGAAGTAAAATAGCATAAATAACAGGTTATGCATAAACCGGGGCTTGCCTTCCAAAGCAGTGGCAGGCAGGTCCTTTGGTGCAGGCTCTGGTGCTGGATCTAGGGCTACCTCCTGAGCAGCTCCTTGCTCCGGCACGAGGACATACTCTCCGTCAGCAAGGTTACAGTCTATCGAATGCAATGAACATGTATGTCATGATTATGCAGGATTTAATAACATTATGCTAAAGAAGAAAACTGAGTTAAGGAGTAACTTAGGGTTCCTTGGCCATGCGGGGCTTTTAGTGGGTTATGCTTATCACTTTTAGGTTTAAGTTTTTATTGAGGATAAACATAGGGAATTGGTATTGCCTTTACATATTTCAGTGGACAAATTATAAAGAGTTTTTAGGATGACACTAATTTCCTATTATTCATTTTTCCCCTTTCTTTATTCTCTACTTATGGTTTCTAGTGTAGGTTTGAACTACGACAGTGGTTTATTATTTTCCAAAAATTCCATAAAAATTACAGTGGGTTGCCATTTGCTATTCTAGCCTGTTTTAAGAATTTGAGGCTTAAAATATAAAGGCTATGCTTTAGACAAAAATAACAAGAGTGGTGTAAAATGGGCCACTTTACACTACATCTCCTAATTAGGGGTGGGTTCTGTCCTAAAGGTTATTTTTGCTGGCATCTAATAGCAATAATAGGCTTCTGTGCTAAAAATCACAGAAATCTAAGGGATGGTCATTTAGTTATGATTTTCTAAAGTTAAATGTAAAAAAGGCACTTTCTACTACATTATTATTTGAAAAATGTCAAACAGCAGATTTCATATTTTTCCTAAGTTTTTATTAACAAAACATTAGTTATCCCAAGGGTTGGGGTGTTTTCACCTTGGGGTTATTTTTGTAGGGTTTTTCTAAGTTTTCCTTGTTTTATTAAAATAAAAGGTAGCCTATTTATTTTATACTAAACTAGGGTATGATAGATTTTTCCAGTGAACTATATTGAATAAGTACCCTAACAAAAATAGGGGTGCCCTCTGGTTCATTATTTAAATCACATTTTTCTATTTTTCTTAACCTTAAGCATATTGTAAAATAAGGGGTAAAAACTAACTTAATGGAGTGGACAGAGAGGTTTAGCATTTTTAATTAGGTCAGTAGGTTGACATAAACTTCTCCAAATTTTTCTAACCCTAGTCAAATAGTACAACTATTTTTCTTTCTATTATTGAGCTTTTGTCCAAAACTATAATTAAATCAGAACCTTAAAGTTTTCTATAGTACACAGGGGTTTTTATATTTTTCTTAAGTAGGTTACATTATTTAGAGTCTGATAAAATTGGTTTGACCAAATTTGGATGAACTAAACAGAAGTTATGGATTTTCAAAGTTTCTGTTCAAATTTAAAATCAGATTTAATAAGGTTTTCTGGAAAAGCAGTTTACACCGAGGTCCCTGGGTTAAAACTAAATCAACCCACTCAAATCTACCCCTGAGCCACTTTTCCCCTGAGTCGCTGACAGTTCAAAAAGCCCCCTGACTTTCTCTTCCTCTCACCCGCGGTCCCTCTCAGGTGTAAACAGTACCCGCAGAGAAGAAAGGGGTGGCGCGGCTTACCGGCGACGAGAGAAGTCCGGCGAGGGGTAGGGTTAGCTCGGGGAGGTTCTGACGGTCACAGCGATGTACGGCTCGCCGGCGGGGATGGCCGGAATCGCTCGGTCCTCGTGCGCAGGCAGGTGTTCTCGTCGGCGGCGGGTGTGCCGGCCAAACTACGGCGATCTGGTTCAATCCAAGGGCACGGTGAGCTTCACGGGGTGACGTAGAGGCTAACTGTGCATTGAATCGAAAAATGGCTCAGTGATTTACCCGGTCCACGCACTCCGGCGGGGTTTGAACTCCGGCGACCGTGGACTGGCCTCTCCGGCGAAGCAGGCTTCGATTCCTCGCTCGGGGAGCTTCACTGGGGCGTGCACACTCGCCTCAGAGGGTTGGACAGGGTTGGGAAGGGCTAGGCTGGCCGGTCTACGGCGGCAGTGGCTCGGGTGGCCGCGGACACATCGCGCACGGGCAAACGACGGCGAGTTTAGCTCCGGTGAGGTTTGAGCGTGCGCGGAAGAGTGTAGTCGATGCCTGAGTGGGCTTTATAGGCGCAGGCGCGGGCCAGGGCATCGGTTGGCCGTTGGCGCGACGCCGGGCGCGCGTGGGCGTGCTCTGGCGCACACAGAGCGCGTCGAACACGTGGAGCTTTCATTCTGCCCGTGTTCCACAGCTCACCCAAGTCGCAAACGTGCGAATCTTGGCAAAAATCCGGCGCGAGTCTTTTCCTGGCACCTAGGGTTGTCTCTCATCCGTGAGCTGCCATGGCAGATATGGCCTAGGTAGGGAGATCTTCGGTCGCCAAATCGGGTGCGTCACACTGCCCACCTCGCGACAAAAACCATGCCAAGGCATGTCAAACTTCAGGGTCTCAGGCTCAGCTTTTTCCAGTGGGTGCCCTAGGTGGTATGCCACATTTTTGGTATAGAACATAGGTGGATTTGGTGCCAGCTTCGAGGTGAACACAACTGATCTTTAGTGTAGGTGTAGTTTTTAACTTAGAGAGAATTAGAGAGCTCTAGCTCTCTCTCTACTTAGGGAATGGATTTGGGGTTTCTCCAGGGGCCTTTTTGCAATGTTTCCACCCTCTAATTGCTGGTTATAAGGTTACTTAAGGTTTGGTTAAAGGTTACTCATGTTTTGCACAATTGCTCACCCTCTCCCCCCCCTTATCCATGGTTTTGGGAGATAGGGTTCAAGAGAGGTCTAGGGTTTTCTCCCCCCTTGTCCAAAGTGATAGTTGCACTAAATTAGGGTAATGCCTTTGGTCATTCACATCTCTTGGTTAAAACCTAGTTTCCAAAGCCCTTATACTTTTGCTACTTAAGTTCTTCCACATGTGATCATAGTCCTAAGCACCAAGGTGTGCTCTAGCCATGGTAACACCTGAGGTGTTACAACTTGTCCACTGAGATGGTGGAAAAGGACTTACAGGTGGAGCAACTGTCAAATGAGATCCAAGAGCTTGAGGAACTAGTGGGAACGAGGGAGAACACCATCGAGGTTCTCGAGGATCAATTGATCAACACCCAGCAGCAGCTTGCAGAGGCTAACCAGCACCTGGATATGCACCACCAGGAGATCCAAGACATGGAGGCCAACGAGGATGTCGACATCGAGGGAGGAGAGGAGCCTGCCTCCAGTTTGGACACTGCTGGCTCAGGGAGACCACCTTCCCTCGAGTCGAGTGTTGCCTCGTTTGCTCACTAGGTCGCAAGGATAGAGTTAGAAGTCTGTGACGGTAGATCTCCTCGAAGCTAGCTTAGCTTTTGCACCTTTGGGGTACTAGGCTAGATAGAGTTGAGTCTTTTGGGCTATTGATGTAATCGCGATAAACTCTTTTGGAAGCATGGTTGGTGAATGCTGTCAATCTTAATTTAAGGGGAAAAGTTTGGACAATGTGGAACCTTTTATAGTTATGCAGAAATATATTGGGTTCACCCTTTTTGACTCTTTCACCATGATTGAACCTTAAACCTCAGAATTGTAATATTGAAAATATATATATGATTTTTCAGATGGCGGGAAGAGCGCGTCGTGGTCAAAATGAACGCGTTCCTCCACCACCGCCACCGCCTCCTACTCTGCAGGAGCTGATGGCTCAGCAGAATGAGATCTTGTGACAGCTAGCTCAGCGTCAGCCACCACCTCAGCACTATGGTGGTGGTGATCATCAGCGTCACCCCGCGGTCGCCACCTATCAGGAGTTCCTCAGTACCCAGCCACCATTGTTCACCAGGGCAGAGGACCCCCTTGATGCTGATATATGGTTGAGAGTAGTGGAATCCAAATTCCCGCTACTCCATGGAGTTTGTTCAGAGGTGACTAAGGTCAGGTTCGCCACCCAGCAGCTTCGCGGACCCGCGCGGACATGGTGGGACCATTTTCTTGCTATGCAGCCAGATGACCGAGAGGTGGAATGGAGAGAGTTCAAGGCAGCTTTCAGGGGGCACCATATACCAGCGGGCATTATGGACCGCAATCTCAACGAGTTTTTGGCACTCACTCAAGAGAAACGGACAGTGTTACAGTATGCTCAGGCCTTCAATGACCTGTGCCAGTATGCCGGATATCACGCAGACACGGACGAGAAGAAGAGGGACATGTTCAGGAGGGGGCTCAGCACTAAGCTCAGTGACCGTGTTAACACAGTCAGGGCCAATAGCTATAATGAGTTAGTCAACATGGCCATTTCTCAGGAGGACTGTATCACAGCTCGTCAGGCAGAAAAGAAGAGGAAGACCCCTGTGGCAGGACCCTCAGCTCAGCCACAGCGCTTCAGGATCGTGTCTGATACTCAGAACAGAGGACCACAGCAGCAACAAGGACGTTGGGTGATCCGCCCACAGCAGCAGCAGCAGGCACCCAACCGCACCCAGTTTCCAGTTCAGAGGAACAATCAGCCACAGCAGCAGCAGTACCGTCAGGCCAATGACAACAGGTGTTTCACTTGTGGTAACACCGAACATTATGCCAAGAATTGCCCTAGGAACCAGCAGAGGCAGGGGCAGAATGCCAACCAAAATCAAGGCAAGAGACAGAAGGTGCAAGTGAGGCAAGGCAGATTGAACTTCACCACCATGGCTGACATTCTAGAGGGAGCACCCGTCATGACTGGTATCTTTTCAGTTTTGAATTATCCTGCTATTATTCTTTTTGATTCTGGTGCATCACATAGTTTTATCAGTGCCAAATTTAGTGCCAAATGTCAGTTACCTTTCCATCATACCAATGGGGGTATTACAATTTCAACACCAGGAGGCAGGGTTGCCACCTACCAAATCAACAAGAATGTGCCTATAAAGTTTGGTAGTTTGATAATCAAAACCAACCTCCTCATTTTGGGTTTGGATAGTGTGGATATCATATTGGGAACTGACTGGTTAACCAAACATCAGGCCACGATGGATATTGCAGCTAGGGCCATTGAGGTGCACTCACCGACTTGTGGTGAAACCACATTATATTTGCCCGACCAGGGTTGTACCCGTTCTTGTGCCTTCGTTATGATAGAGTCCCTAGTGGAAAGGATCCCAGTGGTCTGTGACTACCTAGATGTTTTTCCGGATGAATTGCCAGGGATGCCACCTGATAGAGACATTGAGTTCGCAATTGAATTGCAACCCGGAAATGCTCCTACATCCAAGAGACCCTATAGGATGCCTCCAGCAGAATTGGCAGAATTGAAGAAGCAACTGCAAGAGTTGTTGGACAAGGGGTTCATTCGCCCAAGTACTTCACCTTGGGGATGCCCAGCCTTGTTTGTAAAGAAGAAGGATGAAAGTCTGAGAATGTGTGTCGATTACCGCCCTCTCAATGCGGTGACCATCAAGAACAAATACCCACTGCCCCGCATTAATGTTTTGTTTGATCAGTTGGTGGGAGCCAAAGTGTTCTCCAAGATAGACCTTCGCTCGGGCTACCATCAGATCAAGATCCGTGCCAGTGATATTCCGAAAACGGCTTTCTCCACCAGATATGGGCTCTACGAATTCTTGGTGATGTCTTTTGGGCTGACCAATGCCCCGGCTTATTTCATGTATCTGATGAACTCAGTATTCATGCCAGAGCTGGACAAATTTGTGGTGGTTTTCATTGATGATATTCTGATTTATTCCAAGAATGAAGCTGAGCACACTAAACATTTGCATACCGTACTTCAGAGACTGCGTGACCATCAGTTGTATGCCAAATTGTCTAAGTGTGAATTCTGGCTAAAGGAAATTAAATTCTTGGGTCACACAATTTCTCAGGATGGGATATCAGTTGATCCTGAGAAGGTACAAGAGGTAATGGATTGGAAACCTCCTACCACAGTGAGACAAGTTCGGAGTTTTCTGGGATTGGCAGGGTATTATCGACGATTCATTCCGGATTTCTCCAGAATTGCCAAACCAATGACTGAACTGTTGAAGAAGGGAGTCAAGTATAATTGGAGCCAGAAGTGTGAGGATGCATTTCATACACTAAGGCAGCACTTGACAACAGCCCTAGTGCTAGCTCAACCTGACAACACCAAGCCCTTTGAAGTATATTGCGATGCTTCTGGTACGGGATTGGGATGTGTCTTAATGCAAGATAGCAGAGTAATTGCTTATGCCTCCCGAGCACTCAGACCTCATGAGCAGAACTACCCCACACATGATCTGGAGTTAGCAGCTGTGGTTCATGTGACACCCCAGGTGTCAATTTCGCATTATGTCGGGAGATTAATCCTAATCTCAGATGCTCAGTAAAAATTTCTATTTCTCGATCGTGTCTATCTCTGTTTATCAGGCTTTCTCTTGGAAGTTCACCGAATTCAGAGTTAATCAATCGCGAGAAACAACCAATTTTGGAGCGTGTTAAAACTTTTAATTCTCGGAACTAATGCAGACTTGAAGATCATTCTCGAATTATAAATCTCATCTGAAGCTCTTTAAAATCAAACTCTCGATGACTGTTATCTGATCTGAGCCCGAATCCAGTTCCTCGAACTTCGATCGATGTTTGACTATTTTATCCGAGTCCGTACTCTCAAACATAATACTCAGTACGTCGCCCTCTAATTAATTCTTATCCGACTCGACTCATACCTCTGTGTTCGATCCCGATTTAAAAATCAGCATCGGCGATGAGTTTAAATGTCGCGATTGGTCTCTTTCAATCCTAAATCCGAAAGCCGATCATATTTCGAGGCGATTTATTTTCGAATCATGCGTAGGGAATTATTTTCGAGCGAAATCTAATTAGACTCTCGGCCGAATTAATTGCTCAATCGTCCGTTCGCCGAAATCTCTTTCGCTCTGTTCTGTGTACAGACAAATTCCGCGGGAACATTTTATTCCGGAAAATATTTGGCGCCTAGGCCCCGACGCCCTGCCTGCGTTCCTCCATGGCGCCCAGAATTTCTCGCAGAGGCCAGCGGCGCCCTTCTTCCTCCCCCTGGCAAGCGGCTGCAGCAGGGAGCTCGGCTCCTCCCCTCCCATGGCGCCCCTGCTGTTGCTCGCCTTGCTTGGATGAGGAGCAGCCGGGCCCTCCCTGCAGCGCCCTACTCGTTTTCCACCCAGTCGGCTCCCCTTCTTCCCCATGGAAGCTGAAGCCCCTCTCTGCTTCCTCATCTTCCTTGGCTGCCCAGCCCAACAATGGCGCCCAAATTTTTTTTTGTCATCTCCCATGGCCGACACCCACTGTTCCTTCTTTCCTGTTTCCCCATGGCAGCAACAGGAAACAACCCCATGGGTGACGTCCCTCCCTGCATCTCCCCCTGTTTTTCCCCCGCTCGATCCCTTCTATGGATGAAGTAGCGCAGCTGCAAGGTTCGCCTCGTCACACTCGTCGTCGGACTCCAATCGGGTGTACGCAGCCCCCATCCGGGACGCCGTCGAAAACCATGGTGAGAAACCCCCGCTGCCCTTGCTGCTATTATATTTTTATTTTTGGTCTCGGCGAAATTGTTTAAAGGTTGTGTGTGTCTAATCGCAGCTAGCCGTCAATCGCCATTCGTCGCGCACGCGCGTTCGATACAAGACCGGTCGGGTGAACCACGTGCTTGCATAACTCAAATCCGATCCCGCTCAGGTTGATTGATTTATAGTTTACCATACATATAATTTGGTTGATGTCATGCAGGGCACGTATATGTGTGGATGTGTGTAAAATGTTTTGGTTATGCGCATTGGTAGGATCGCATTTGCGAGTAGAGAACAAAAGAGGTTGTTGATGTGTGCGAATTGTAGTTTGTCTAATTACGTTTTGGTCGATGTGGTGTATATTGGTGTTTGACTATATGTGGGTATAAAATGTTTTTGGTTATATGTAGTGGCGGGGTCGCATTCACGTTTTGGTAAACAAATGTGTCGTATTTGTTTTATGTGATGAGTAAATTGGAAATACAAGTTATATGAGGATTGAATTAGTACACGTATGTGCGTGTGAACTGTGGTGTATTTTAGTAGTGGTGGCGTAAGATAATTGATTGAGGAAGTGCGGGTATATGCCGTAATATGGTTATACTCGCGACGAGGAAAGATGTATGTATTGTGTAACACGACGCTTAGATCGCTAATATATAGTCGTGCGAAGTATGCTCATAATGGTTGTGTGATTAAGGAGTGATGTAGTGGCAAGCGAGAAGTAAGTTTAATTTTTCAAACGATTAGTGGATAGTATCTATCGGTGTTGTCATGACTTTTGTTGTATGGCAATGTGATGCTTCGCTTTGTCAATCATCACATTCCATGCCCCTTTGGATAAATAAATGTCTTGTTGATCGGTTAGAGGTCTAATATGAGCGTTATCGCAGCCCAATAATTATTGGAGGTGAGTAGCGTTCATGAGTCAGTCCTGGTTAAAATTGAAGAATAATCCGATAACATATGCACCTAAGTGCTTTAGGTCCTTCAGTAGCAAGTAAGTCTTATGAAGTCTTATGCCAGACGTTAATGCCTCTATGTTAGACCTCCTAAAATATGGTGTTCTAAGTGACTTGTGTGTTGTCTTGTTTAAGTTGAAGAAAAGGTTAAGAAACGTTAATTAATCTGCTCCCACCCATGTTTTGAGTTGCAATGTCTAAATGGGTTGCTAAGTCTTATGCTGTGATTAGCCAACTAATGTTGAATAGGAGTCAAATTCGTTAAGTGATTGTTATATATGTGTTGTCTCGGATTGCGATAATAAAATGCAAGTCGACGTGTAGGATGTATAGCGGCCTAGGTTGTTGCTTTGGTTAACCAACTTGCTAGATGGCCTTGGTTAAACTCATAGTCACGATGATTTGCTTGTTGTAGTCTAAATGTATATGATTATGGTCGCGGGTAAAAATCTGTAGTGCTCATGTGGTGTCTAAACTAAAATACGGACTAGTGGGTGAAAAGCGCTTAGATATAAGTATATGCCGGATTTGATGATTGTGGTGAATGCGTTTGTTAACTGAATGTGGTAATTTTAGTGCACTAAATGATTTGGATAAAATTTGTAAGTCTACTTGTTAGTCCTCATTTAATTAATTCAACTCTAACAATTGTCAAAGCGTTAGAACAATTCGAGCATCTAGAACGCCGCAATTCTTGAATTATATAGAAGCTGAAATTAATTAGTTGCTGTTTTGGGCTGCACGTACTATTTTCGGTGTGCTGTATGTTTGATGAACTAAATTGTGTTTTCTCTAGATATGTGCTATAGAAAAGTTGTAGATAACATGATTATCTTGCTTGTACTAAAATTTGACAGCCATAAACCTGATCGTTTAGGAGTTGTGTTTTTCACAAGCCCAGCACCTGAATCAGTCGAATTTCTGAACAGATTTCAGAAATTGCAATGGTTGCTTAAGTTAATGTTGAAATCAGTGATTGGTGGTCACAAGAAAGTTGTAGACAACTCTATTATCTCACTTGTGTTAAAATTTGACAGCCATAGGTCTGACAGTTTAGGAGTTATGCTTTTTACAAATTCAGTAACTGAATCTGTCCAAATTCTGTACAGATTTCAGAAACTGCATTGTTTGCTCAATTTAGTGTTACAATCTGTTCATGGTCGTTATAAAAAAGTTGTAGGTGCTTTTCTGATCTTGCTTGTGCTAAAATTTCATAACTAAAGGCCTGACGGTTTAAGAGTTATGAAATTTACGAACCGGTTGCTGTGTTCTGCCCTCGGTCAGAACAGATTTCGAAAACTGTAATGTTTGATTTGATTAAAACTGGAATCACTTCTTTGTGATTATAAACTTGTGTAGTACTTTTGCTAAGATTTTCAAAAAGTCTTGGATCACTATTTTTGGTGGTCTGAAGATTAAGTTACATGTGTTTGAAGTGTGAAGACTGAATCTGTCCAGTTTTGGACAGCACGGCCTTCATAGTATATTTTAACCTTGATACATGCTAAACCAGCCAGGGATGTTTATAAATAATTTGTAGAACATTTAATTAGCTTTCCAGAAAGTCTAGGATCAATTTGTTTGGATGTCTGAATCTTCAGTTATGAATTTTTAAAATCACAAGTCTGAATCTGTCCAAATCTGGACAGAGCTGCTGTGATTGCACTTTTTGACCTTGCTAAGTGTTTAATCATGCTGTGATGAAAATACCAAAATTGTAGAGAACTTTCTAAGCTTTCCAGAAAGTCCTAGTTTGCTAGTTTTGGATTAATATTTGAAAAGTTATGATTAAAACAAGTAACGGTTGTATTGCTGTCCAAAAATCTGCAAGTGAGCAAATGAATGTTTAGTTCACCCTATTTGCTAAAAATGTTTGGTTGACACTTAAGTAATGTAGACTTGCCATGACTAAGCTTAATATTGACTAAGTGTCCTGTTTTATATGTTTCTTCTCTAGTTGATTGTGATATAGGAGTTCATAGACATGAATGCCTAGGTCCTATTTAAACTTACGTTGTATTGGTTGCTCTTGTACGGTCGATAGAAGAACAAATGAACGATCAAGGTGAGCGTAGTAAATGCGTGTACTTGTGATGTCGTGGTCATGCTGCGTAAATAAATAAAATGTTGTCATCTTTTTAATGGTGTTAATGTTGAACGCCGACGACGTGTAGATAACTAAAGCTAACATGTAGTTATCTATGGTGTCTTCCACTTTAATGTTTAGTTCGCCACTGTGTCTTGGTATATCTTGTGCTATTTTTGTGCTACTTTCATTATATTCATATATATGCATCTTGCACCTCATATAGGACCGAGAGATGATGATCGAGCCAGTGATGTGGTGCCAACCACAAGATGCCGTGGTGGACGACCTGAAGAATGGACTTAACTAGTGGATGCTCGCCAAGCGAGTACCCTCCCCCAGCAAACACTAAGTGTTAAATTAAAGGCAAGCCCCGGTTTTATGCATAACCTGTTCTATATGATATTTTACTACACTTAATGTTTGTAGGCTTGTATTGTGCACTTAAGTGTAGGAGTTGATTTAAACCCTAGTTGCATGATCTCAGGAACCCTATTGAGATGAATACTAGTATGCTAGGTCGAGTAGCTGCTTTATTAATTAGGATCTCGGTAGAAGTCGAGTGATTTTTCTAGCACTCGCGCGAGGTCAGGAATTGGTTGTATCCACTTTGATAACAGAATGGTGATGGTTTGTGGACACGGGTCCATGGGGACGCGTGGTCTACGAGATGAAAATTGGAATAAGGATTAACGTGCGGATACCTGTGTCAAGCGTTTGAACGTACTAAACACATGCCGAGAAATATGGTAAATCGGTAAGCCTAGTACCTGAGTGAACCTGCCCGCAGACTTTACCCCTCACGCGACCTGAGACGTGGTCTCCCATTCCGGTTATGGTGGGTACAAGTGCGGTCACTGCACGACGGCAGTCGGGGTCAGTGAGGCATTGTACGCCAAGGCGGTGAGCCCTGATCTGTTGCCAGGGAATCGATGGGGACGGTTGATGTGTGTGGGGACGGAGTGCCCCTACATGTCGTGTGTTTAGGTTTACCTTGCAAGGATAAAAACTCGATTTGAATCGTCTGCTTCTCGCAGCTAATGAGACTGCTTGATCCATTGTACTGCATTGAGTAACAAGTGGAAATGTGATGAGTTGACAAAAGATGTTGATTGATAAAATGTTTGATACCATGTATGAATAGCTAGGTACACATCTAGTAAAAAGGATCATACTAAAACTTGAAAAGCTAAAACTTGATTTTAGACTCAGCTAGTGCTTTTGGCAAACCAAACCCCTCAGCCAAACAGCTGCATGTCTAGAGGTAGAGGAGTAGACTCCTCACACCGGGTAAGTCTAGCTGAGTATTAGTATACTCAGCCTTGCTTGTGGCATAATTTTTGCAGGTACCCTTAGGATGATTGGTTGATGGTGTGACTTGGCCTTCATCCCTGCCACCGGGATAGACGGTCGAGAGGGTTATTGCTTCCGCAGGAGAGGACCAGGAGTAGTAGCGTGGCCAGGCTTCGCCATGTTACTCGGTTTTCTCCGTTAGTTATTTCCGCTGCATTAAAATTTATGATTATTTTTTTTGAAACTCCGATAATGTAATCACTAATGATACTTATTAAATTTGTGGTATTATGTTTTATTGTATTTCTCTGTGCCTCACCTTCGTGTGAGCTAGTGGTATTCGATCCTGGATTAGTGGCTTTATCGGACTAGATCCGAGGGACTGACGGGTTATTCCTGTTTAAGTGTGTTGTTGCCCTTAAGGGTGCGACTTGGGCACTTAAGCTGGAATAATTCGGGCGGTTCCGCCACAACTGGTATCGGAGCGAATACCATCACAGAGAAGTCAATAAGTCATGATTACCAACGTTTTCTAAAGTAAAACTTGCTAGAAACCAAAGTTGGATAGATCGTCAGGACGATAAGGATAGACCTAGGACGTGAAGCCTTAGGAAATAGATGGGTAGCTAGGTGGCTATTTATATAGGCCATAAAGGCTACTACTACTATTAATAAGGATGCTGTAGAAGCACCCGAAAAATTAGTTAGGTCTGAGAAGACGACTAGAATGAGCATGCATCATGATTGTCGCATCATTGTCTCTTGTGCACCAACATGCTTCTCTCACCTTTATTCTAATAATAAGAACTTGTGAATAATGTAATATACTGCTATGTTAGGAACTATAAGAAATGCCTTCCTCGTGTCAGATTGATAAGTCTTGTTAGGTCGTGCTATGTGTTTCTCTTGTCTTGCTAGCTAGGTGGTATTGTAATTGTTCAACCCTCTTTGCCAAAAAAAATGTTGTCTGTCCTGCTCATAAAAAGACCCCCCACTTTAAACAACCCAGTGGTTAGCAAGTGAAACCCTTAAAAAATCAAATCACATGCTTGTGTTGGTATTTTCTGACCCTTGAGTGTTTTACCCTTGAATTTACACTTGCACAGCTTATAGACCACCACAACTTGACCGCTAGACCAACCCAAGTCTCCTTGTGCACTTGTTATGTCAAAAAAATTGTTGTTTGGTGTCTAGTTGCGCAAACCCTATCAAGGCCATGTTCTTTCCATAGATCCTGTCCCGAAACTTCATAACATTTCTATTGATCATCCTAGCCGATCCTGTTTGCCTACCTCTCTTTTCACCTGGATCTAGTACTCTCTTTCCTTGTGAATCATGTTGTGGCTTTATCATCCAAATCTCTAGACCCTTCATCAATTTTGCCCCATTATCTGGGTATCTGCTATAACCCGTTCTCAAGTATTGGATGTCGATCTGCCTAAATCTCTCATTTCTGATCCTTCTCATACTCTTTCTCTAAGGATCATGACGTCGATTTATCAACTTATCTCTAAACGGCATCTCCATGTGAATTATGGATGTTGCTATTATCTTTGGATCTCTCATGTCTCTAAAAGCTTACCAATCTCGATCTCATGGTTGGTTCCTCCTCATATCAAATATCGTATAAATCTCTGACTTGATAATCTCCGTGTTGATCATAAAATAGTTCTTGGAGTTGAAGAAATTCTCAAGTGATGTTCTTTTGCCGATAATCTCTGCTTCAACTTTAGTCACGTTTTCTGAGCCATATTCTCATGGGCTCCATCTAATTATGCCAAGTGAATTTTTCATTGGTTACGTTTGGTAATGGTGTCATGACTAAACGACTGATGGTGCCGCGACGAAACCGAGAGCCTACTATGGTGCACACATGGTTGAGCTACTCGGCACGCGCTGGTATCGCGGTTAATAGTCGTGGTCCATTACGAGACTATACTGAGGTGCTATCTTTCGTGGGTATTCTCTCAAAGTGATCGCTACATTTTGTCTCAATATGTCGCGATATTCCATCCAAATCTATCCTCAGTATCATGTCAGATCCCATCTCATGAATTTGCATCTATCTCCAGCCTGGGAGTTACATGCTTCTCCACCCTTGAAGATCCTCATTCGAATCTCGGGACGAGATTCTGTTTAAGGGGGGAAGGCTGTGACACCCCAGGTGTCAATTTCGCATTATGTCGGGAGATTAATCCTAATCTCAGATGCTCAGTAAAAATTTCTATTTCTCGATCGTGTCTATCTCTGTTTATCAGGCTTTCTCTTGGAAGTTCACCGAATTCAGAGTTAATCAATCGCGAGAAACAACCAATTTTGGAGCGTGTTAAAACTTTTAATTCTCGGAACTAATGCAGACTCGAAGATCATTCTCAAATTATAAATCTCATCTGAAGCTCTTTAAAATCAAACTCTCGATGACTGTTATCTGATCTGATCCCGAATCCAGTTCCTCGAACTTCGATCGATGTTTGACTATTTTATCCGAGTCCGTACTCTCAAACATAATACTCAGTACGTCGCCCTCTAATTAATTCTTATCCGACTCGACTCATAACTCTGTGTTCGATCCCGATTTAAAAATCAGCATCGGCGATGAGTTTAAATGTCGCGATTGGTCTCTTTCAATCCTAAATCCGAAAGCTGGTCATATTTCGAGGCGATTTATTTTCGAATCATGCGTAGGGAATTATTTTTGAGCGAAATCTAATTAGACTCTCGGCCGAATTAATTGCTCAATCGTCCGTTCGCCGAAATCTCTTTCGCTCTGTTCTGTGTACAGACAAATTCCGCGGGAACATTTTATTCCGGAAAATATTTGGCGCAGCCCGTTTGGCGTTTTGGGCCAGCCCAACCCAGCCCATTTGGCCCACTAAAAACCCTAGCCCTCACATGGCTATAAATAGAAGTGCCTCCCCTTGCCAATTTGGAAAATTGCATCTACCCTCCTAGCCGCCACAACATTTCTCCCTCTCCTTCTTCCAGCCAACGCACGCATCCTCCCTGCCTTCTTCCTCCCTGGCTCCCACGGCAGCAAGCAGCAAGCAGGGAGCAAGGCTTGCAGCCATGGCGTCCCTCTCCTCCAGCCGCTCCCCTGGATGGCGCCCAAGCCCTTCTTCCACCTCTGGCCGGATCTCTGCCCAGCGCCACTTCTTTCTCTCCATGGCCGGCGCACAGGAAGCCAGCAGCCATGGACGCCCAGGCCCCAACGCCCTGCCTGCGTTCCTCCATGGCGCCCAGAATTTCTCGCAGAGGCCAGCGGCGCCCTTCTTCCTCCCCCTGGCAAGCGGCTGCAGCAGGGAGCTCGGCTCCTCCCCTCCCATGGCGCCCCTGCTGTTGCTCGCCTTGCTTGGATGAGGAGCAGCCGGGCCCTCCCTGCAGCGCCCTACTCGTTTTCCACCCAGCCGGCTCCCCTTCTTCCCCATGGAAGCTGAAGCCCCTCTCTGCTTCCTCATCTTCCTTGGCTGCCAAGCCCAACAATGGCGCCCAAATTTTTTTTGTCATCTCCCATGGCCGACACCCACTGTTCCTCCTTTCCTGTTTCCCCATGGCAGCAACAGGAAACAACCCCATGGGTGACGCCCCTCCCTGCATCTCCCCCTGTTTTTCCCCCGCTCGATCCCTTCTATGGATGAAGTAGCGCAGCTGCGAGGTTCGCCTCGTCACACTCGTCGTCGGACTCCAATCGGGTCTACGCAGCCCCCATCCGCGACGCCGTCGAAAACCATGGTGAGAAACCCCTGCTGCCCTTGCTGCTATTATATTTTTATTTTTGGTCTTGGTGAAATTGTTTAAAGGTTGTGTGTGTCTAATCGCAGCTAGCCGTCAATCGCCATTCGTCGCGCACGCGCGTTCGATACAAGACCGGTCGGGTGAACCACGTGCTTGCATAACTCAAATCCGATCCCGCTCAGGTTTATTGATTTATAGTTTACCATACATATAATTTGGTTGATGTCATGCAGGGCACGTATATGTGTGGATGTGTGTAAAATGTTTTGGTTATGCGCATCGGTAGGATCGCATTTGCGAGTAGAGAACAAAAGAGGTTGTTGATGTGTGCGAATTGTAGTTTGTCTAATTACGTTTTGGTCGATGTGGTGTATATTGGTGTTTGACTATATGTGGGTATAAAATGTTTTTGGTTATATGCAGTGGCGGGGTCGCATTCACGTTTTGGTAAACAAATGTGTCGTATTTGTTTTATGTGATGAGTAAATTGGAAATACAAGTTATATGAGGATTGAATTAGTACACGTATGTGCGTGTGAACTATGGTGTATTTTAGTAGTGGTGGCGTAAGATAATTTATTGAGGAAGTGCGGGTATATGCCGTAATATGGTTATACTCGCGACGAGGAAAGATGTATGTATTGTGTAACACGACGCTTAGATCGCTAATATATAGTCGTGCGAAGTATGCTCATAATGGTTGTGTGATTAAGGAGTGATGTAGTGGCAAGCGAGAAGTAAGTTTAATTTTTCAAACGATTAGTGGATAGTATCTATCGGTGTTGTCATGACTTTTGTTGTATGGCAATGTGATGCTTCGCTTTGTCAATCATCACATTCCATGCCCCTTTGGATAAATAAATGTCTTGTTGATCGGTTAGAGGTCTAATATGAGTGTTATCGCAGCCCAATAATTATTGGAGGTGAGTAGCGTTCATGAGTCAGTCCTGGTTAAAATTGAAGAATAATCCGATAACATATGCACCTAAGTGCTTTAGGTCCTTCAGTAGCAAGTAAGTCTTATGAAGTCTTATGCCAGACGTTAATGTCTCTATGTTAGACCTCCTAAAATATGGTGTTCTAAGTGACTTGTGTGTTGTCTTGTTTAAGTTGAAGAAAAGGTTAAGAAACGTTAATTAATCTGCTCCCACCCATGTTTTGAGTTGCAATGTCTAAATGGGTTGCTAAGTCTTATGCTGTGATTAGCCAACTAATATTGAATAGGAGTCAAATTCGTTAAGTGATTGTTATATATGTGTTGTCTCGGATTGCGATAATAAAATGCAAGCCGACGTGTAGGATGTATAGCGGCCTAGGTTGTTGCTTTGGTTAACCAACTTGCTAGATGGCCTTGGTTAAACTCATAGTCACGATGATTTGCTTGTTGTAGTCTAAATGTGTATGATTATGGTCGCGGGTAAAAATCTGTAGTGCTCATGTGGTGTCTAAACTAAAATACGGACTAGTGGGTGAAAAGCGCTTAGATATAAGTATATGCCGGATTTGATGATTGTGGTGAATGTGTTTGTTAACTGAATGTGGTAATTTTAGTGCACTAAATGATTTGGATAAAATTTGTAAGTCTACTTGTTAGTCCTCATTTAATTAATTCAACTCTAACAA
This sequence comes from Zea mays, assembly GCF_902167145.1. Taxonomy (NCBI): domain Eukaryota; kingdom Viridiplantae; phylum Streptophyta; class Magnoliopsida; order Poales; family Poaceae; genus Zea; species Zea mays. Next base: position 60,094,941 of record NC_050102.1, on the reverse strand, counting down.
TTGTCAAAGCGTTAGAACAATTCGAGCATCTAGAACGCCGCAATTCTTGAATTATATAGAAGCTGAAATTAATTAGTTGCTGTTTTGGGCTGCACGTACTATTTTCGGTGTGCTGTATGTTTGATGAACTAAATTGTGTTTTCTCTAGATATGTGCTATAGAAAAGTTGTAGATAACATGATTATCTTGCTTGTACTAAAATTTGACAGCCATAAACCTGATCGTTTAGGAGTTGTGTTTTTCACAAGCCCAGCACCTGAATCTGTCGAATTTCTGAACAGATTTCAGAAATTGCAATGGTTGCTTAAGTTAATGTTGAAATCAGTGATTGGTGGTCACAAGAAAGTTGTAGACAACTCTATTATCTCACTTGTGTTAAAATTTGACAGCCATAGGTCTGACAGTTTAGGAGTTATGCTTTTTACAAATTCAGTAACTGAATCTGTCCAAATTCTGTACAGATTTCAGAAACTGCATTGTTTGCTCAATTTAGTATTACAATCTGTTCATGGTCGTTATAAAAAAGTTGTAGGTGCTTTTCTGATCTTGCTTGTGCTAAAATTTCATAACTAAAGGCCTGACGGTTTAAGAGTTATGAAATTTACGAACTGGTTGCTGTGTTCTGCCCTCGGTCAGAACAGATTTCGAAAACTGTAATGTTTGATTTGATTAAAACTGGAATCACTTCTTTGTGATTATAAACTTGTGTAGTACTTTTGCTAAGATTTTCAAAAAGTCTTGGATTACTATTTTTGGTGGTCTGAAGATTAAGTTACATGTGTTTGAAGTGTGAAGACTGAATCTGTCCAGTTTTGGACAGCACAGCCTTCATAGTATATTTTAACCTTGATACATGCTAAACCAGCCAGGGATGTTTATAAATAATTTGTGAACATTTAATTAGCTTTCCAGAAAGTCTAGGATCAATTTGTTTGGATGTCTGAATCTTTAGTTATGAATTTTTAAAATCACAAGTCTGAATCTGTCCAAATCTGGACAGAGCTGCTGTGATTGCACTTTTTGACCTTGCTAAGTGTTTAATCATGCTGTGATGAAAATACCAAAATTATAGAGCACTTTCTAAGCTTTCCAGAAAGTCCTAGTTTGCTTGTTTTAGATTAATATTTGAAAAGTTATGATTAAAACAAGTAACGGCTGTATTGCTGTCCAAAAATCTGCAAGTGAGCAAATGAATGTTTAGTTCACCCTATTTGCTAAAAATGTTTGGTTGACACTTAAGTAATGTAGACTTGCCATGACTAAGATTAATATTGACTAAGTGTCCTGTTTTATATGTTTCTTCTCTAGTTGATTGTGATATAGGAGTTCATAGACATGAATGCCTAGGTCCTATTTAAACTTACATTGTATTGGTTGCTCTTGTACGGTCGATAGAAGAACAAATGAACGATCAAGGTGAGCGTAGTAAATGCGTGTACTTGTGATGTCGTGGTCATGCTGCGTAAATAAATAAAATATTGTCATCTTTTTAATGGTGTTAATGTTGAACGCCGACGACGTGTAGATAACTAAAGCTAACATGTAGTTATCTATGGTGTCTTGCACTTTAATGTTTAGTTCGCCACTATGTCTTGGTATATCTTGTGCTATTTTTGTGCTACTTTCATTATATTCATACATATGCATCTTGCACCTCATATAGGACCGAGAGATGATGATCGAGCCAGTGATGTGGTGCCAACCACAAGATGCCGTGTTGGACGACCTGAAGAATGGACTTAACTAGTGGATGCTCGCCAAGCGAGTACCCTCCCCCAGCAAACACTATCTAAGTGTTAAATTAAAGGCAAGCCCTGGTTTTATGCATAACCTGTTCTATATGATATTTTACTACACTTAATGTTTGTAGGCTTGTATTGTGCACTTAAGTGTAGGAGTTGATTTAAACCCTAGTTGCATGATCTCAGAAACCCTATTGAGATGAATACTAGTATGCTAGGTCGAGTAGCTGTTTTATTAATTAGGATCTCGGTAGAAGTCGAGTGATTTTTCTAGCACTCGCGCGAGGTCAGGAATTGGTTGTATCCACTTTGATAACAGAATGGTGATGGTTTGTGGACACGGGTCCATGGGGACGCGTGGTCTACGAGATGAAAATTGGAATAAGGATTAACGTGCGGATACATGTGTCAAGCGTTTGAACGTACTAAACAAATGCCGAGAAATATGGTAAATCGGTAAGCCTAGTACCTGAGTGAACCTGCCCGCAGACTTTACCCCTCACGCGACCTGAGACGTGGTCTCCCATTCCGGTTATGGTGGGTACAAGTGCGGTCACTGCACGACGGCAGTCGGGGTCAGTGAGGCATTGTACGCCAAGGCGGTGAGCCCTGATCTGTTGCTAGGGAATCGATGGGGATGGTTGATGTGTGTGGGGACGGAGTGCCCCTACATGTCGTGTGTTTAGGTTTACCTTGCAAGGATAAAAACTTGATTCGAATCGTCTGCTTTCTCGCAGCTAATGAGACTGCTTGATCCATTGTACTGCATTGAGTAACAAGTGGAAATGTGATGAGTTGACAAAAGATGTTGATTGATAAAATGTTTGATACCATGTATGAATAGCTAGGTACACATCTAGTAAAAAGGATCATACTAAAACTTGAAAAGCTAAAACTTGATTTTAGACTCAGCTAGTGCTTTTGGCAAACCAAACCCCTCAGCCAAACAGCTGCATGTCTAGAGGTAAAGGAGTAGACTCCTCACACCGGGTAAGTCTAGCTGAGTATTAGTATACTCAGCCTTGCTTGTGGCATAATTTTTGCAGGTACCCTTAGGATGATTGGTTGATGGTGTGACTTGGCCTTCATCCCTGCCACCGGGATAGACGGTCGAGAGGGTTATTGCTTCCGCAGGAGAGGACCAGGAGTAGTAGCGTGGCCAGGCTTCGCCATGTTACTCGGTTTTCTCCGTTAGTTATTTCCGCTGCATTAAAATTTATGATTATTTTTTTTGAAACTCCGATAATGTAATCACTAATGATACTTATTAAATTTGTGGTATTATGTTTTATTGTATTTCTCTGTGCCTCACCTTCGTGTGAGCTAGTGGTATTCGATCCTGGATTAGTGGCTTTATCGGACTAGATCCGAGGGACTGACGGGTTATTCCTGTTTAAGTGTGTTGCTGCCCTTAAGGGTGCGACTTGGGCACTTAAGCTGGAATAATTCGGGCGGTTCCGCCACAGTTCATGCTCTCAAGATATGGAGACATTACTTGATGGGAGCTCACTGTAACATTTACACTGATCATAAGAGTCTCAAATACATTTTCACTCAGACAGATCTAAATATGAGGCAGAGAAGATGGTTAGAGCTAATCAAGGACTATGATTTGGAGGTGCATTACCATCCTGGCAAAGCCAATGTTGTGGCGGATGCCTTGAGCAGAAAGGCCCAGTGCAATTGTATGAGCATGGATGCAAGAGTCACCACCCTGTGTGATGAGTTGTGCAAACTGAACCTGGAAGTTGTTTCTTCAGGTGCTTTAAATTATATCTCGGTGGAGCCCACATTACAAGAGCAAATAGTCAGGGCACAGATTGAAGACAAGGGTGTTCAGGTAATTAAGGAAATGATCAAGCAAAGAGCAGAAAAATACAAATGCTTCTGGCAGGACAGCAAAGGAACCCTATGGTTTGGAGATCGATTGGTTGTTCCCAAGGACCCTGAGCTCAGAAAGAAGATATTGGATGAGGCTCACCTTTCAAAATTCTCCATGCACCCGGGCAGCAATAAGATGTATCATGATCTCAGATCCTTATACTGGTGGACCAGAATGAAGAGGGAAATTGCCAAGTATATATCCGAATGTGACACCTGCCAGAGAATCAAGGCCAGTCATTTGAAGGTAGCAGGCCCTTTGCAACCCCTTCCCATACCATCTTGGAAATGGGAGGACATTTGCATGGATTTCATCGTGGGATTGCCCAATACCTCCCGGCACCATGATTCTATTTGGGTTATTGTGGATAGGTTGACCAAGACCACTCATTTCTTGCCAGTGCATACCACCCACAAGACAGAGAAATATGCAGAGATCTATGTTGATCAAATAGTGTGTTTGCATGGTATTCCAAAGACCATTGTATCTGACAGAGGAGCACTATTTGTGGCACGCTTTTGGGAGCAGCTACAAGAATCACTTGGGACCCATGCAATAAGGAGCTCCGCATATCATCCGCAGACAGATGGCCAAACAGAAAGAGTAAATCAAATCCTCGAAGACATGTTGCGAGCCTGTGTGCTACACTATGGTAAAAATTGGGACAAGTGCCTTTCTTTAGCAGAATTCTCCTATAATAACAACTACCAGTCCAGTCTAAAAATGGCACCTTTTGAAGCCTTGTATGGGAGAAGGTGTAGGACACCGCTCAATTGGTCTCAAGCAGGAGAGAGGGAAATATTTGGACCAGACTTGGTACTTGAAGCAGAGGAAAAGGTCAGAGTCATTAAGAAGAACCTAGAAGCTGCTCAGGCCAGGCAGAAGAGCTATCATGATAAGAGGCGGAAGCCTCTACAGTTTGAAGTGGGAGATCATGTTTATCTTAAGGTGTCACCCACCAAGGGTGTCCAGAGATTTGGAATCAAGGGCAAGTTAGCTCCTCGCTACATTGGGCCCTATGAGATCAAAGCAAATTGTGGACCCGTAGCCTATCAATTGGAGTTGCCACCCTGCATGTCAACAGTTCACAATGTGTTCCATGTATCTCAGCTACGGAGATGTGTCCGCTTACCCACTGAAGTTTTGCCTGAACCAGAAATTGAGTTAGAACCAGACTTGTCATATCAGGAACACCCCATCAAAGTGCTGGATCAAAAGAAGAGATCAACGCGGGCACGGTCGATCAGAATGTATAAGGTTCAGTGGAGTCACCATTCAGTAGAAGAAGCTACATGGGAGACTAAGGATTTTCTACGCTCCCGCTTCCCCGACTTTCTGCCCAAGGGAGTCGGTACGTCACCCAAAACCCCACCCCACCTGCCCTTTGAATCTAAATATAAGAAAAACTTAGATGTTAAAGGTAGTGTAAGCTTTAGAAATGACTTAAAAAGGACTTCCTTCTGAAGTCGCAAAGAGAATGACATTCGAAGAGCAGTTAACTAGAGAAACTTGAATCCAAGAAGGAACAACGCACCAACACGCCTTCATGGCACCCCTCCAGAGGACTCTACCTAAAATCTCGGGACGAGATTCCTTTAAGGGGCAGGGCTATAACACCCCAGGTGTTACCATGGTCATGGCACATCTATGCACTAATGACTGTGATCACATGTGGAAGAAACTTGAGAAGAAGTGCATAAAAACCTTGGGGACCATGTATTAACCAAGAGTGTGAGTGACCAAAAGCATTACCCAAGCCTTTGTACAATTATCACCTTGGGCAAAAGAGGATTAAACCCTAGACCCCTCTTGAGCCCTTAACTCCTAAAACCTTGGTTGAAGGGGGGGAAAGGTTAAACAAATGTGCAAATCATGATTTAACCTTTGGCCAAAGTTTAAGTAACATATTAGTATACAAAATACAGAGAGGAAACATTGCAAAAAGATCCCTTAAAGAACCTCAAATCCATTCCTTAAGTGGAGAGAGAGCTAGAGCTCTCTAATTCTCTCTAAGTCAAATTCTACACCTAATCTAAAGATCCACCGTGTTCACTTAGTAGATGGCACCAAAACCACCTAAGTTGTATACCAAAAATGTGGCATACCACCTAAGGCACCCACTGGAAAAAGTTGAAACCGAGCCCTAGACGTTTGACATGATTTAGCATGGCTTTTGTCGCGAGGTGGGCAGAGGGACAAGCCAGTTTTGGCGTCCACATATCTCCCTACCTAGGGCATATCTGCCATGGGGACTCACACATAAGAGACAGCCCTAGGTGCCAAGAAGAGGCCTGCGCCGGATTTTTGCCAAGATTCGCACGCTAGCGATCTCGGTGAGCTGTTGAACACGGGCAGAAGAACACTTCCACGTGTTCGACGCGCTCTGAGCGCGCCAGAGCACGCCCGCGCCCGACCCCGCGTGCCCCGCTCCGCGTTGAGCCGTGCTCGTGTCCCTTGCTCGCGCCCGCGCCTATAAAGCCCCCTCAGGCGTCGACCGTACTCCTCCGCGCACGCTCGACCTCACCGGAGCCCGAAACCACCGGCATTTGCCCCGCGCACGGCGTGCCCGCAGCCACCCGAGCCCCTGCCACCGTAGACCGGCCAATAGAGCCCTTCCCAGCCACGCCCGACCCTCGGAAGAGACCGTGCATGCCTCGGTGAAGCTCCTCGAGCAAGGAATCGGACTTTGCTTCGCCGGAGAAGCCAGTCCACGGTCGCCGGACTTCACCCGATCGCCGGTGAACGTAGACCGGGTAAATCTCTGCCCCATTCTTTGATTCCTTGCGCACATAGCCTCTATGTCATCCCGTGGAGCTCATCGTGTCGTTTAATTGAACTAGATCGCCGTGGTTCAGCCGGAACACTCGCCGCCGACGAGATCACCCGCCTGCGCACGTGGACCGGCCGATTCCGGCAACCACCGCCGTCGAGCCGCACACCGCTGTGACCGCCAGGACCTCCAGAAGCCAACTTTGCCCCTCGCCGGACCTCTCTCACCGCCAGTAAGCCACGTCGCCCTTTTCTTTCCCGCGGGTACTGTTTGCATAAAGGGAGGGACCTCGGGGAAGAAGAAATAGATGTCAGGGGGGTTTTTGAACTGTCAGTGACTCAGGGGAATAGTGGCGCAGGGGTAGAAATGAGTGGATTGATTTAGAATGAACCCAGGGTCCTCGGTGTAAACTGGTTTTCCAGGAAACCTTTTTAATATTTCTAATTTAAATGCAAACAGAGTTTGTAAAATTCATAACTTCAGTTTTATTCAACCAAATTTGGTCAAACAAATTTTGCCTGATTCTAAATAATGTGAACTACTTAGGAAAAAATACAAAACCTCCTTAGTATTGCAAAAGAATTTAAGGTTTGGATTTAAATATTGATTTGGCCAAAAAGCTAAATAATAGAAGGAAAAATAGTTACACTGTTAGACTGAGGTTAAGAAAAATCAGGGAAGTACTTGATCACTTCCTAACATGTACACCAAGTTAAAGTAGGGTTTACCATTTAAATCATTTTGAACCAAAAGTTAGAGAAAATATTAAAAGTAATTTAAATAAAGAACCAGGGAGCACCCACATTTTTGTTAGTTTACTTATTTAGTATAGTTCACTAGAAAAATTTATTATAACCTTGTTTAGTACAAAATAAATGGGATACCTTTTATTTTAGGAAAACAGGGAAAACTTAGAAAAACCCTAGAAAAATAACCCCAAGGAGAAAACATCCCAAACCTTGGGATAACTAATGTTTTGTTATTACGAACATAGGAAAAATATGAAATCTATTGTTTGACATTTTTCAAATAACAAGATAGTAGTAAGTACCTTTTTGACATAAAACTTTAGAAATCCCACTCGACTGTCCAACCCGGTGGCAAGATGGACGGCCAAGTCACTCCAGCAACCATGTCCTCCAGAGAACCTGTAAAATTATGCCACAAGCAAGGCTGAGTATACTAATACTCAGCTAGACTTACCCGGTGTGAGGAGTCTACTCCTCTACCTCTAGACATGCAGCTGTAAGGCTGAGGGGTTTGTTGCCAAAAGCACGAGCTGAGTTTATAAGTCAAGTTTTAGCTTTGTCAAGTTTTAGTGTGACTCTCTTAAGACTAAATGTATACCTATCTAATCATACATGGTATCAAACATTTAGCAATCAACAACTTTTCTAAGTCATCACATTTCCACTTGTTACTCAATGTAGCAGCATGGATCAAGCAGTCTCATTAGCTGCGAGAAGCAGACGATTCAAATCGAGTTTTTAAACCTTGCAAGGTAAACCTAAACACATGACGTGGCGAGGCACTCTGTCCCCACACACATCAACCGTCCCCATCGATTCCTCGTCAGCAGAGAGGGGCTCACCGCCTTGGCGTACAATGCCTCACTGACCCCGACTGCCGTCGTGCAGTGACCGCACTTGTACCCACCATAACCGGAATGGGAGACCACGTCTCAGGTCGCGTGAGGAGGGCAATCTGCTGCCAGGTTCAATCAGGTACTAGGCTTACCGATTTACCATATTTCTCGGCATATGTTTAGTACGTTCAAACGCTTGACTCACGGTACCACACCATAATCCTTATTCCAATTTCCACCTCGTAGACAACCAATCCCCATGGATTGTTGTCCACAGACCAACATCATTATGTTATGAAAGTGGATACAACCAATTCCTGACCTCGCGCGAGTGCTAGAAAATTACTCGACTTCTACCGAGATCCCTAATTGATAAAGCAGTTACTCGACCTAGCATACTAGTATCCATCACAAAAGGATTCCTGAGATCATGCAACTAGGGTTTCAAACAACTCCTACACTTAAGTGCACATTCAATCCTACAATCATTAAGTGTAGTAAAATAGCATAATAATTAGGTTATGCATAAAACCAGGGCTTGCCTTCCAAAGCTGGGGCAGGCAGATCCTCTGGGGCTGGCTCTGGTGCTGGATCCGGGGCTACCTCCTGAGCAACTCCTTGCTCTGGCACGAGGATGTACTCTCCGTCCGCGATGTTGCAATCTATCGAATGCAATGAATAAGATATATGCATGCTATGATATGTAGAATTTAATAGCAATTATGCCTCAGTGCAGAAAAACTAAGTTAGTTAGTCATTTAGGGTTTTCTTGTTATAAGAGGCTCTTAGGGTTTTAGGCTTATCAATTTAGGTTTGAGTTTCTTGCCTAAGCATAATGGATTGAGACTTGGAATGCCCCTTAATTGTTTTAGTGGGTACTCAAGGGCTTTTGTTGGTTTGGTTAGGGTAACATTAGTCTCCACTATTAATTTCCTTTTTCCTTTTCTATTTATGCTTTTGGGGTGGGTTTGAACTATAACAGTGATTTAACTTTTCCCAAAAATTCTATAAAAATTACGGTGGGTTACTATTTGTCACTGCAGTCTGTCCTATAAATTTGAGGTGGATACTGATTAAGATATTACTTGTGCAAAATTAACAAAAACAAGTTTTAAAAGGGCACTTTACACTATAGTTGTGATTTAAGTGAGGTTTCTGTACCAAATGTTATTTTTGTCCAGATAGATAGGTGATATTAGGCCTCTGTGTTAAAAATCACAGAAAAAGGCCTACTGGATATTTAGTTGTGAATTTCTAAAGTTTTATGCCAAAAAGGTGCTTATAACTAACTTGTTATTTGAAAAATATCAAACAACAGATTTCATATTTTTTTTCTATGTTCATAATAACAAAACATTAGTTATTTCAAGGTTTGGGGTGTTTTCTCCTCAGGGTTATTTTTCTAGGGTTTTTCTAAGGTTTCCTTGTTTTTCTAACTTAAAAGGTATCTCCTTTCTTTTGCACTAAACAAGGGTATACTAATTTTTTCTAGTGAACATTACTGAATAAGGGAGCTAACAAAAATGTGGGTGCTCCCTGGTTCTTATTTTAAACTACCTTTTATTTTTTCTCTAACTTTAGGCTAAAAATGATTTAAATGGTAAACTCTACCTTAACTTGGTGTACAGAGGGGTTTATTATTTTTAAATAGGTTAGAAAGTGATTAAGTACTTCTCTAAATTTATTTAACCCCAGTCTAATAGTGTAGCTATTTTTCCTTATTTCTTTAGCTTTTGACCAGTTAATCATTTAAATCAAAACTTTAAAGTTTTCTGTAACACTTAGGGGTTTTATATTTTTCCTAAGTAGTTTACATTATTTAGGATCTGGCAAAATTGGTTTGACTCGATTTGGGTAAACCAAACTAAAGTTATGAATTTTTCAAGTTCTGTTTGAATTTAATCAGAATATTTAAAAAGGTTTCCTGGAAATCCACTTTGCATCGAAGACCCTGGGTTCTTTCTAAACTAATTCCTTCAGTTATACCTCTGCGCCACTATTCCCCTGAGTCACTGACAGCGCACAAAACCCCCTGGCCTTTTCTTCTTCCCCGAGGTCCCTCCCCTTATGTAAACAGTAACCGCGAAAAGGAAAAGGGCGGCGAGAGAGGTCCGGCGAGGGGCGGGGTTGGCTTCGGGAGGTCCTGGCAGTCACAACGAGGTACGACTCGACGGCGGTGGTGGCTGGAATCGGCCGGTCCACATGCGCAGGCGGGTGAACTCGTCGGCGGCGAGTGCTCCGGCCTAACCACGGCGACATAGGTCAATCCAAGGGCACGGGAAGGTTCACGGGGTGTTGATGAGTCGACACGTGCAAGGAATTGAAGAACAACTCACCGTGGAGCTCGGTCTACGTTCACCGGCGGTCAGGTGAAGTCCGGCGACCGTGGATTGGCTTCTCCGGCAAGGCAAAGTCCGATTCCTTGCTCGGGGAGCTTCACCTAGGCATGCACGGTCTACTTCGAGGGTCGGACGCGACTGGGAGAGGCTCGGCTGGCTGGTCTACGGTGGCGGGTGTTCGGGTGGCCGCGGGCATGCCGTTTGCAGGGCAAACGCCGGTGATCTCTGGCTCCGGTGAGGTCGAGAGCACGCGGGGGAGTACGGTTGAAGCTTCGGTGGGCTTTATAGGCGCGGGCGCGAGCAGGAGACACGGGCACGGCTTGGCGCGGCGCGGGGCACGCGGGGTCGGGAGCTAGGCGTGATCTGGCGCGTTCAGAGCGCGTCGAACACGTGGAAGTGTTCTTCTGCCCTTGTTCAACAGCTCGCTGAGATCGCAAGCATGTGAATCTTGGCAAAAATTCGGCGCAGGCCTCCTCCTAGCACCTAGGGCTGTCTCTTGTATCTGAGTTCCCATGGCAGATATGCCCTAGGTAGGGAGATTTGCGGACGCCAAATCTGGCTTGTCCACCTCGCGACAAAAACCATGCCAAATCTTGTCAAACGTCTTGGGCTCGGTTTCAAACTTTTCCAGTGGGTGCCTTAGGTGGTATGACACCTTTTTGGTATACAACCCAAGTGGTTTTGGTGCCATTTACTAAGCGAACACGGTGGATCTTTAGATTAGGTTCAAAATTTAACTTAGAAAGAATTAGAGAGCTCTAGTGTGCTCTCTCCTTAAGGGGGGGAAATTGGGGTCTTCAAGGGGTCTTTTTGCAATGTTCCCTCCCTGCATTTTGCTAGGTTACAAGGTTACTAAAACTTGTTTAGGGACTAAGATCATGCTTTGGCAATTTGGTTAACTTATCCACTGATCCCTGGCTTGGAAGAATAGTGCTCTTAGGTGTCCTTAGGGTTTAATCACCTTGGGTCCTCATGACCATTGTTCCAATTGTGTGGTTGAAACCCTTGCCACTAACTTCTCTTAGCTAACCCATGTTTCCAAGGTTTTATGTTCTTCTTTTCTTCCACATGTGATCACAGTCATTAGTGCATAAATGTAACCATGGTCTTGGTAACACCTGGGGTGTTACAGGAACAGTGTCCCAAACTCATCCCCAGCGCCCGATTTTTCACCGAGGATCGTTATCCGCATTCGACCGAGCGTGAATCGCGACGCCGACGCGAATCCAAGCGCAAGGTCACCGGCGGCGAGATACGTTGTATCTGTTGATCTTTGTCAGGCACTGTACCATTGGGATCCCATTCAGAGCGCATGACAGAGCTAAATGAAGCGCCTTATTCTCTAATTTCTGTGTGACAACATGATCTTCGTCCTGCAGAGAAATTGTTGCTCTACAATCCCTCTCTAACTTTGTTATAATATCCACAATCAAATAGTCACAGGATCCTACTCAAAATCGATCTCCAAGTTCATCCAACTTCACTGTTAATTAGAATTCAGTCTTAGGGCTGACTGACAGCCACACTTTGAGTCCATTTAACTCCAACTTTTGTACAGCACTTATGTCTTATGACTTAAACAAAGTTATACTCCTTTAATAGCTCTATAATCTTGATGTGTTGATCTAGGGCAAATTCTTTATGAATTGAGAGATATAGAGCTCCAAAGTTGACCCCATGCACTGAATTTCAGACTTAGGCATATGGGTTTCATGGGGGTACTTTTTGCGAATAAGTCCAAACTTCATCATTTGACTTGGAAATCCTCAAAAGTGAAAAGTACTTGATTTGTAATGTCCTAGTACTTTGATATTTGCACTTTGGCCCAAAAGTGCACAAAATTTACAATTTACCCCCTAGGGTTTCTAGGGTTTGTTTTTAGGGTTTTGGGCACATTAGGGTTTTGATGCCACCAAAGTCTATAAAAATGATATCTTATGATCAATCCTCATGTCTTTTGAGGTTTTAACTTACTTGAGCTTCACTTACCTCCATAAGCCCTAACTCAGGGTTTAGTGCCCTACCCTAGGGTTAACCATTCAACAAGTCCTAACATCACAACTTGATTGAAATTTTTACCTAGTGAATGCACTTTAGGTGTAACAAACATATGAAATGTTAATGCACATGATGTTATGCTCAAGTTTTAGTGCTAGTAACACCAGGGGTGTTACATCCTTCCTCCCATAAAAGAATCTCGTCCTGAGATTCAAGGTCCTAGGGCAAGTAATGGAAAAGAAAACACGTCACATTTTTATTTCCTTGACTGTCTTACAAAGCAGGGGTGGTATGGGGTCTATTCCATCTTTACAAACAAATGTACATATCTCACAAGTTACATGAAGCTAAAAACCTAGGAAAATTATTTTCCAAGAAGTCTTGAGTTTCCCAGGTAGCTTCATCTTCAGTATGTTGGTTCCACTGTATCTTATAGAATTTAAGAGTTCTTCTTCGGGTGACCCTGTCCTTCTGATCCAGAACTCGAATAGGATGTTCCGAATATGTTAAGTATGGTTCCAAGATAACATCCATCACATCAATGATTCGATCAGGAACCCGAAGACACTTCTTTAATTGGGATACATGGAATACATTGTGCACCACAGACAATGTTTCGGGTAGTTGGAGTCGGTATGCCACTCGTCCACATTGTTCTAGAATAGGAAATGGACCAATGTATCGGGGTGCAAGCTTTCCTTTTACACCGAAACGATTTACTCCCTTCATTGGTGATACTTTCAGGTACACATAATCCCTGACTTGAAAGTACAAGGGTCGGCGTCGTTTGTTTGCATAAATTTTTTGCCGAGCTTGAGCTTCTTTCAAGTGGTGCCTTATTCGTTGAACCTTTGCTTCGGTTTCTTTAACTAAATCAGGTCTGAAGTACCACCTTTCTCTTGGTTCAGACCAATTCAAGGGGGTACGGCACTGTCGTCCATACAATGCTTCAAATGGTGCCATCTTAATACTTGCTTGGTAGCTATTATTGTACGAAAATTCTGCCAAGGGCAGATAATCATCCCATTTCTGCGGAAACTCTAGAACACATGCCCGCAACATGTCTTCGAGTATTTGATTTACTCTCTCAGTCTGTCCACTTGTTTGGGATGATATGCCGAACTGTGGAGCAACTTAGTACCCAGAGATTTGTGGAGTTCTTCCCAGATTTTGGATACAAATTGTGGTCCACGGTCCGAAAAATTGTTTTTGGGACCCCGTGCAAACTGAGAATACGAGCAATGTAAAGTTCCGCATATGTGATCACTGGATACTTTACTTTAACGAGAAGAAAGTGGGCGATCTTTGTAAGTCGATCAATTATAACCTAGATAGAATCAAATCCTTTTGTTGTCCTGGGTAATCCCACAATGAAGTCCATACTGATGTCCTCCCATTTCCAAGTTGGGATGGGCAAAGATTGCAGTGGTCCAGCGATATTCATATGTATGGCTTTGACACGTCTACAGGTGTCACATCTCGCCACATAGCATGCAATCTCAATTTTCATTTTTATCCACCAATAATGTTGCTTTAAATCTTGATACATCTTAGTGCTTCCGGGATGAATGGAATATCGACTAAGATGAGCTTCATCCAAGATTTGCTGGCGGACGTCGGCATCCTTAGGCACAACTATGCGATCATTCAACCATACTATGCCTTGATCATCCTTTCTGAAGCAATTAGCTTTGTCAGCTTCTATTTTCTCATGAATATGTTTCATACCCTTATCATTCCTTTGGGCATCAGTAATTCTTTGTAGAAGAATCGACTCAAGCTTCAATTGGTTCAAGGTTCTATGTTGTACCATCCCCAGGTTTAATTTCTCCATTTCTTAACATAATGTGGTGTCCGAAGTCCTTACTGTAAAACAATGGCAGGAAGCCTTGCGACTTAGTGCATCTGCCACCATGTTGGCCTTTCCTGGGTGATAGTGGATTTCTAATTCATAATCCTTAATCAGCTCAAGCCATCTTCTCTGCCTCATGTTTAGTTCTGACTAGGTAAAAATATATTTCAAACTTTTATGATCTGTATATATATGGCAGATATTTCCCAGCAGATAATGACGCCATATTTTAAGGGCATGAACCACAGCAGCTAATTCCAGGTCATGAGTTGGATAGTGTTCCTCATGCCGGCGTAACTTTCTTGAAGCATATGCTATGACTTGGCCCTCCTGCATTAAGACACATCCGAGACCACTGCCCGATACGTCACAATACACATCAAAAGGCTTTTCAATGTCCGGTTGAGCTAATACCGGAGCAGTGGTCAACAATACCTTCAGCTGCTTGAAGGCTTTGTTGCATCTTGAGGACCAGTTAAATTTTGTATCATTCTTCAACAGACTTGTGATTGGTTTCACAATCTTGGAGAAATCCGGAATAAATCTGCGGTAATAGCCAGCCAGCCTAAGGAAACTTCGAACTTGATGTACAGTGGTTAGCGGTTTCCACTCTAGAATATCCTTGACCTTGCTAGGATCAACCGCAATCCCATTTGCAGACAATACATGTCCCAAAAATTGGATTTCCTCCAACCAAAAAGCTCATTTGCTGAATTTAGCATATAATTGGTGTTCTCTTAAGCGCATTAGCACGATCCATAAATGTTTAGCATGCTCCTCTTCATTCTTGGAATAAATCAAAATGTCATCAATGAAGTCCACCACAAATTTATCCAACTTGGGCATAAATACCGAGTTCATTAGATATGTGAAGTGGGTTGGAGCATTTGTCAATCCGAAGGACATAACCAAATATTCAAATAATCCATACCACGTAGTAAATGTGGTCTTGGGTATATCTTTGGGTCGAATACAGATCTAATGACACCCCAACCTGAGGTCAATCTTGGATAATACCCGGGCTCCGGTAAGTTGATCGAACAAAATATCAATCCGGGGAAGAGGGTACTTGTTCTTAATGGTGACCTCATTAAGGGGTCTGTAGTCCACGCACATTCGAAGTGTTTGATCCTTCTTCTTGACAAAAATTGTGGGACATCCCCAAGGTGATGAACTGGGCTGAATGAATCCCTTCTCAAGCAAGTCTTGCAATTGAGTCTTGAGCTCTGCTAATTCATTTGGTGGCATCCGGTACGACCTTCTAGAAATAGGAGTTGTACTAGGCTTTAGTTTGATTACAAACTCTACATCCCTTTCTGGAGGTAATCCAGGCAGATCTTCAGGAAATACATCCAGAAATTCACATACTACCGGAATATCCTGGATTTCTGGTATGATAGCTTCATAGACCCGTCCAAATGGTTTGGCTGGGACAGCTACATGGATGGATAAGAGAACCTCTTCATGGCCATGGCTCAACTTGATAGTCCTTAAGTCAGTGTTGAGGATAGCTTTATGCTGGGCTAACCAATTCATGCCCAGAATTACATCTATATCTTAGCCTTTTAAGACAATCATGTTGGTGGGAAAATCCCGTTTAGCCAATGTTACTGGCACATGGAAGGCTATTTCCTTAGTAAATATGTGCCCCCCAGGCGAATGGATAATAAACCCTTCCCTTGATTCAGTGCAAAGAATGCAATGCTTTTCCACAAATTTCTTGCTTATGAATGTATGTGAAGCACTAGAATCAAAGAGAATAACTGCTGGGTGATTGGCCACAAGGAACGTACCCATCATTACCGGCTCTCCTTCCGATGTAGTGGCCACTTGAGTATAATAAATTCCCCCAGTCTTCTTGACATTTTTGCCCGCTGAATTATTAGCCATGTTCCCTTTGCCTTGATTGGAACTCCCAGAGTTCTGTTGATTGTTGAACTTATTCTGCTTCGGATATGGACAGTCTTTTATAAAATGACCAGACTTTCCACATTTGAAGCAGCCAGTTGAAGAACTAGGGAGGGCGGGGAAATGAGCACCAGGGGCACTCGGCTGGTTTGTAGAAGTGGGGGCAGTGGTAGGACGAATGAAAACAGGCTGTTTGAACGGATAGGAGGGTGGACGAGGCGAAGAACGATTCTGATTAAAAGGTCGGATTACCAACCTGGTTCGCTTCTTAGGTCCCTGATTGGACCTGTCACCTCCAAATCCCCTTGATTTTCCTTGGCCTGTGTTCTTGGCTTCTACTGCCAGCGTCGTGCTGACAACTCTGATGTAAGTAAGATCTAGGCAGGTGGCCATTTTCCGTTGGAGCCGGTCGTTGAGTCCTCTCATGAAGAAATTATTTTTCTTTAGGTCAGTGTTCACTTGATCTATAGCATATTGGGATAAATGATTAAACTTGTTGAGATATTGCATCACAGTATCCCCTCCTTGTTTTAGTCGAATAAAGTCCTCTTGTTTCATGTGAAGCACTCCCTCTGGAACATAGTGTTTATGGAATGCTAGCTTAAATTCATCCCAAGTGACCTGATGTCCGGCTGGTTGAACTGCCACAAAATTTCCCCACCACGTACTAGCAGGGCCTCTCAGTTGTTGGGCGGCGAACAACGGCTTCTGTGTTTCTGTGCAACGGATTAATCCGAACTTTTGCTCCATTACCCTTATCCACTCATCAGCTTCAAGAGGGTCTTCAGCTTTAACAAAGAGTGGAGGACGCATCTCAGAGAAATCCAAATATGAGGTTTCACATGGTCCTTGTGGAGGAACTCTCTCGCCATGTTGCTAGAATTGATTACTCGCCATCTCACGCAAAAGCGGGTATTATCTGCAGTCGCATTGACCAAGGTAGCGATAGCCTCGGCCAGTGTTGGTGGTATAGGTGGCAGATTAGGAGTATCTTCCTGACCACGGGAAGTCCCTGCACCGTCGTGCGCATGAGTCCGCGATGGCATCTGAGGCAAAGAGACATTTGGGAAAATATGACATGCCAACACATACCATCACGTTACATTACCAAAATGTAATTATACAGACTCACGCGTACAACATGACTTCATCTATGGATGTCTTGGACATCTTGATGTAATTAAAGTACCTTTCTGGTGAGCAATGTTTGATGATGTCCAATTATGTAATCGTTGTGTACGTGAGTTTCTGATCCTGGCACGTACATGGTTCGCATTCGGTTTGCCTTCCAAAACAGGGTGTGACATAAGTGGTATCAAAGCCTTGCTGACTGTAGGACCGCTAACCTAGACTAGAATGGTCGCCCTAAGGACTATAGACCCCCACTCTTACCTTGATCTTTAGAGTCATTTCAAAAGTTGGCCATCTCAACCAACTCTATGTTACTTACTTATCTTACAAAATATTTGTCTCACTTTTCTTTTTGGTTACTTTCTGGTCTTATAGTTGTACTCTCACTCTTGTGCTCACGATGTCTTTTATAGATGGCTCGTCTTAGATGCACTGCATGTAAGTCAGTGATCCCCTTTTTGCCTTCTCGCCTGGCGGAGCGTCCACTGTGTCACACGGTGTCGGGTTAGTCTAGCCACTTGGAGAGACTGCATCATCGCCTGCACGAGGAGCAGGAGCACCGACACAAGGAGCAGGAGCAGCAGGACTCTTCCCCCTCGCCTCAGCAGGAGGTGGAGTCTGGGAGGCAGCCTTCCCCTGCGCCTCAGCCAGAGATGCCCCCTGCACCACCATAGGGCATCCCGGCTGCTGGAGGAGACCCTGACGGAGACGGAGACGACAACGACGCCGGTGGCAGTTTGAGCCATGGCACGGAGCTCTCGGAGGAGCCGGAGCCGGAGGGATGGATCGCTAGACCCATCACTCGCGACGCCACTCGCGGGTGTCACTTCCACGACGCTCTCGATACCTTGCTGCGTTGGGCCTTCGACTGACACACTTGGTCTATCGAGTACCATTGTGTAATCTACCAGCACCGTCGTGGGTTATACCCGGACCAGTGGGAGGCTACTTGCTTGGTGCACCGCCTGGATGATGATCTCCGGGGTGCAAAGGCCTTCTCAGAGCACTATTATATTACTGAGAGGGATACTGCCGAGGCAGCCATGCAAGATGCAGCACGATGGGCACTTTCTCAGTATTGCTCGTTGTTCAGCTTGGTAGCTGATGGTCTTGACCTGAAGTACTACCCTCGCCGTTCGACCGACAGTGCTGGAGGTGTGATTGTCTCGCCTATTGTCGAAGGCAACCCTAGGCTGAACAGCATGGTCAACCTACCCGCCATGCTCAACATAGAGCTGGACCACGCCCTTGACGAGTTGGGCAAGGCTCGGGCGGAGGTTGCGGAATTGCGTGCTGAGTGCGCAGCACGCCAATATTTGGATGGTGGTTCTCCCACCCTTGTCGGGATTCAGCACCCTTACCGTTCACCGCCCCGTGGTCGCTTCGACTATGGTACCCCACACTACAGGATCCAGATAGATTTGGATCCATAGATCGACAGAGTCAGAGTCTGTAATAATGCTTAATTCAGCGTCTTAGTCTTAGTCAGTCTTAGTTAGAGTTAGTTTGCTTATCATATGTTGGAATGCTTGTCGTGATGAACATGTAATGAAGTTGGATCTTTGTAATGATTTTCATCAAGGTGTGGGTATCCCCTGCAACTTGGTGTAGTTATTAATAAAGGCAGTTGTTTAGTTGGGTAATCCATTTATTTCCACTTTCCTCTTTATCTGAGAAGCTGTCAGTGAAGATGCTCATTTGTTCAGTGCCATGAAGGTTTCTAAATCTTTTCTTATACTGAAAGACTATAGAGTCAGATCTGATGTGTGTGTGATTTCTACAAATGCCTGAGAACAGGCGCAGAGGTGCAAGGCGTGCTCAGTCGGAACAGCAGGCACCCCAGGAAGATGCAGCTCAGCAGCAGTTGCCATCGCCACCACCGATGACCATTGAGCAAATGTTCCTGATGCAGACTCAAGCAGTCCAAGCAATTGGTCAGACCTTAGCAGCGATGCAGCAGGTGCAGCAGCAGCCACCCCCGCCTCAGCCTCAAGTGCAAGTCCAAATGCCACAGGTGTCCAGAGACAGGCAGGCAGAATTCATGAGGGGCCATCCCCCTGTCTTTGCCCATTCTACCGATCCCATGGATGTTGAAGATTGGCTGTGTACCGTGGAACGTGAGTTGCACACTGCCCAATGCAACGATCATGAGAAGGTGTTGTATGGTCCTCGACAGCTGAGGGGAGCAGCACAGTCTTGGTGGGAGTCTTACCTCACCACCCATGCCAACCCTGAAGCCATCACCTGGGAGGAATTCAGGGACAACTTCTGTTGCTACCATGTGCCCGAGGGACTGATGATAGTGAGGAAGGAAGAGTTTCTCGCCTTGAAGCAAGGTCCCATGTCTGTTAGTGAGTACAGGGACAAGTTTCTGCAGCTGTCACTCTATGCCCCAGAAGACACCAACGCGGATGCCAAGAGGCAGTACCGCTTCCTGAGAGGATTGGTTGATCCCCTCCATTATCAGTTGATGAACCACACCTTCCCTACCTTCCAGCGTTTGATCGACAAAGCAATCATGACTGAAAGGAAGCGTCGGGAGATGTAGGACAGGAAACGCAAGATCGATGGATCTCAGGTCAGAAGTAGCTGTCGTCCCCGCTACTCAGGCAACCCACCTCAGCAATTCAAGCAAGGTCACCAGCACCAGTACCAACATCAGCGTCAGAGCCAGCAGCAGCAGCAGTACCGTCAGAACAACCAGCAGGGAGGAAATCAATATCAGCGTCAAAGCAACCAGGCACCCTGCCTTCCTGCCCCAGCAACCAACCAGAACAGCCAAGCAGCGCCAGCGCAAGGAGGATTCGTGCATGTTTCCACTGTGGGGAACAAAGCCATTGGGCGAATCATTGCCCAAATAAAGCAACTCAGCAGCAGCCAGCTCCCAATGCCTTAGTCAAGCAGAATGCAATTGCAGCATGGAGGCAACAACCGTGGGTAGCCTCGAGTCCAGTACGGAAAGGTGAACCACCTGGAGGCTGACACAGTCCAGGAGACCCCAGAAGTGGCTCTAGGTACGTTTTCAGTCGAGTACCATTCTACAAATGTGTTATTTGATACTGGAGCAACGCATTATTTTGTGACTGCATCATGGGTAGAGTCACATAATATACCAGTAGCACCCATGAATCCACCTATGAGGGTTAGTTCAATTGGTGGGAGAACCCAAACAGATAGATTTTGTCCTAGTGCAAGAGTTCAAATAAGGGGGATAGAGTTCCCTGTTGATTTAATAGTTATGGGTAACCAGGATGCGACTATAGATGTCATCCTAGGGATGAATTGGCTAACCAAGTATCAAGCCAGTCTTAGCTGTGACAAGAGAACGATGAAGTTAGTGTCCCTATCAGGAGAGGAAGTGTTAGTGGAGTTGGTCTTGTCTGGACCAAGGAAAGGAAGCTGTCACCAAGTCACCGCCCATATTGAGGAGATTGAACCATCAGAAGCTATCAAGGTAGTATCGGAATTCCTAGATGTGTTTCCCAAGGAGTTACCGGGTATGCCACCTAAAAGGAAGGTTGAATTTGCCATAGATCTTATACCAGGCACCGCCCCTATTTCCAAGAGAGCATATCGAGTGTCCGAACCAGAATTGGTGGAACTCAAGAAGCAGATTGATCAGTTGTTGGAGAAAGGATACATCAGACCAAGTACCTCACCTTGGGCAACCCCAGTGCTATTTGTGGAGAAGAAGGACAGAACAAAGAGGATGTGCATTGACTACAGATCCTTGAATGAAGTTACTGTCGAGAATAAGTACCCCCTGCTTCGAATTGAAGATCTATTCGATCAGTTGAGAGTATCCAGTGTGTTCTCAAAGATAGATCTGAGGTCAGGTTACCATCAGCTCAGAATCCGACCTTCAGACATACCGAAGACAACATTCATCACCAAGTATGGACTATATGAGTTCACGTTCATGTCATTCGGTTTGACGAATGCGCTAGCCTATTTCATGTACTTGATGAACAGTGTGTTCATGGACTACCTCGACAAGTTCGTAGTGATGTTCATTGATGATATTCTTATATATTCTCAGAATGAGCAAGAGCATGAGGAACATCTAAGGAAGGTACTTCAGAGGCTACGAGATTGTCAGCTATATGCCAAGCTTAGCAAATGCGAGTTCTGGATCAGTGAAGTCCTGTTCTTAGGTCACATTATAAACCAAGAGGGATTGGCTGTAGATCCAAAGAAGGTAGCATCTATTTTGGACTGGAAAGCACCAAAAGATGTCTGAGGAATCAAGAGTTTCATTGGAATGGCTAGTTATTATCAGTGTTTCATTGAAGGTTTCTCCAAGATTGACAGGCCAATGACAGCCTTGTTGGCAAAGAAGGTTGAGTTCAAGTGGACCCCAGCATGTCAGAAGTCCTTTGAGACGTTGAAGGAGAAATTGACAACGGCACCAGTATTGATTCTGCCAGATGTTCACAAACCGTTTTCAGTATATTGTGATGCTTTGTACACCGGACTGGGATGTGTGTTAATGCAGGAAGGGAGTGGTGGCATACTAGTCTCGCCAGCTGAAGATTCATGAGAAGAATTATCCTACTCATGACCTGGAGCTAGCAGCCGTGGTTCATGCACTGAAGACCTGGATGCACTATTTGTACGGGGCAGAAGTGTGATATCTACAGGGACCACAAGAGTCTCAAGTATATATTCACTCAGTCAGAGCTAAACATGAGACAACGAAGATGGCTAGAGTTGATCAAAGATTATGAGCTAGAGATTCATTATCACCCAGGCAAAGCAAATGTGGTTGCATATGATCTTGGCAGAAAGAGTCAAGTTAATATGTTAGCTGCTCACCCCATGTCGTATGAGCTAGCGAAGGAATTCGACACATTGAGTCTCGGAGTTCTGAACAACACTCAAGGAGTGATAATTGAGTTGGAACCCACTCTAGAGCAAGACATCAGGAAGGGTCAGAAGAATGATGAGAAGATCAATGAGATCCGGCAGCTGATCATAGATGGAAAAGGCAAGGATTTCCGTGAAGACGCAGAAGAAGTGGTATGGTTCAAGGATAGACTGTGTGTTCCCGACATCAAATCGATCTAGGAACTAATTCTCAAGGAAGCTCACAAGACAGCATATTCTATACATCCTGGTAGCGAGAAGATGTACCAAGACCTGAAGAAAAGATTCTGGTGGTACTGTATGAAAAGGGAAATAGCAGAGTATGTGGTTGTATGCGACAGTTGTCAGAGGATTAAAACAGAACATCAGAGGCCTGTAGGTTTGTTGCAGCCATTGCAGATTCCTCAGTGCAAATGGGATGAGATCGGGATGGACTTTATAGTCGGTTTGCCTCGCACTCGTACTGGTTATGACTCCATTTGGGTAGTAGTGGACCATTTGACAAAGGCGGCCCATTTCATACCAGTCAAGACCACCTACAACAGTGCAGTGTTGGTCGAACTGTACATGTCTTGGATTGTGTGCCTGCATGGCATTCCAAAGAAGATAGTATCAGATAGAGGCACTCAGTTCACCTCTCATTTTTTGCAGCAGTTGCATGAAGCTTTGGGCACACACTTGAAGTTCAGCCCATCTTATCACCCACAGACAGATGGTCAAACAGAGAGAACCAACCAGATTCTTGAAGACATGTTGAGGGCTTGCGCTTTGCAAGACAAGATAGGTTGGGACAAGAGGCTACCGTATGCAGAATTCTCTTAAAACAACAGCTATCAAGCCAGTCTGAAGATGTCACCATTCGAAGCGCTTTACGGGAGGAATTACAGAACTCCATTGCATTGGGACCAACTCGGCGAAAGGCAGGTGTTCGGTCCAGATATTTTGCTTGAAGCCAAAGAGAACATCACAATGGTCCGAGAGAATCTGAAGGCAGCGTAGCCCAGATAGCGAAGCTATGCTGACACCCGAAGAAGAGAACTAAGCTTTGAAGTATGAGACTATGTCTACTTAAAGGTGTCGCCAATCAGAAGAATCAAAAGATTCAGAGTCAAAGGCAAGCTAGCACCTCGATACATCGGACCGTACTAGATTCAAGCAAGGCGTGGAGAAGTGGCATATCAACTCAGTTTACCTGAGAATCTGTCAGCTGTGCATGATGTGTTCCATGTGTCTCAACTGAAGAAATGTTTGAGAGTGCCAGAAGAGCAGTTGCCAACATAGGACCTTGAAGTTCAAGAAGATCTTACATATATTGAGAAGCCAACTCAGATTTTGGAGACAACAGATCGGGTCACTCGGAGAAGCACCATCAGGATGTGCAAAGTCAAATGGGGCCATCACTCAGAAGAAGAAGCAACCTGGGAAAGAGAAGATGATTTGAAAGCCAAGTACCACGAGCTCTTTTCTAGCCAACCTTGAATCTCGAGGGCGAGATTCTTTTTAAGGGGGATAGGTCTGTAACACCCTGAATTTGGGGGTACAAAATTTCTTTCTTATTATCATCCAAATTCAGATGTGTTGGTCACTTGTTCCCAAATGCTATGAGTTAAGAACAATGCAACACAAATGTTAATGGTTAAAGATCTTCGTCCTTCGAAGCATTATCTCCCTTAGGACATAATGATCTTCAAATGAAGGGTATGAAGGACAAACCTTCATCATCTCAACATGTAATAATAAGAAGCAGGAACACAAGGGACGTATAAAGGACATGAATGATGATATCAAGTCATTAAATTATTTATCTTATCATTATATGATCATGAACAAACATTAATAATATCGAATTACATTTGTACCTTCGGCTTGACAGAAGGTAAAAATCCAAGAGTGACGTGCAAGTGATTACAAGTTAGCGTGAACAGTACGGTGTTACTGTTCATCTATTTATAGGCACAGGACGCAGCCTGGGTAAAATTACATTCATGTCCTTGACATTTACTATTGACTAAGGAGTAATCTGTCGAGGACTAAACAGTCTTTTCCCCCTTAGGTCGGTTTCATTCTCCATTACCGTCTTTGCGCTAAGCCGAAGCTTCTCCATCCATAGCTTCGGAACTGATTCATCCTTCTTCCAGACCGCGCCTTTCATACCGTGCGCACCTTCATCTTAAAGCCGAAGGTTCCTGTAACAGTATTTTTTTACATGGAAAACATGTTAGTTGTGTTTTTGAGGACCTTCGGAAGACGAAGGCCCCCAATAGTAGCCCCTTGCATTATTAATTTGTTCTTGTTTCTAACAAATTCAGATTGCGACGTGAACGAAGGCCTTTAGCCGAAGGTCCGAAAAAATACCTTCCCCTTCGCTAGAATAGCGAAAGTCAATGACAAATGGGGCCCGCCAACTTGCAATGCACTAGGCGTATAAATAGAAACCCACAGTGGTAGCATTTGCTACGCCATTTCTGTTGCCTACGTTATTTTCTCAAATTTTTAACTCTTGCTTATCAGCTCTCGCTTGATTTTCGAGCTTCGTGATATAGACAAGTGCTTGTTGTGTGTCTGAAGAGAAGATGTCTAAGGAGAAGAAGATACCTGAGGAGAAAAAGATGTCTGAGGAGAAGAAAGTTGTGGACCCTTTTCTTGCTGGGTTTTACGAATCTATGGCAAAAACAAATACAGAGAAGATCACAAAGGAAATAATGGCGGATTTGTCTGAAGATTCTGATGATAGCGATGATTATGATGTGGAAAGTGGGGATGAAGATTCTGAAGACCGGCCCTGGCAGCCAAGCCATACCATCTTCGGAAAGTCGACTATTAAACAAAGTCACATTGACGCCATGAAGGGAAGATACTTTCATGATATGTCTATTATGAGGGTTGGAGGGGACAGCACCACCCCTGCTCCTGAAGAAAATGAGGTTGTTGTCTACAGAAGCTTTTTGAAGGCAGGTCTTCGGTTCCTATTGAGCAAATTCTTGGTTGAAGTGCTAAAGATATTTCAGATCTTTCTTCATCAACTTACTCCCGAAGCTATAATCAGAATGGGTTTGTTTGTTTGGGCTGTGAGAAGCCAAGGGCTAGAACCGAGCGCAAAGTGTTTTTGCAATATGCACGAACTGTTGTACGAGACAAAGGCCTCTGGCAAAGAGCAGTATCACAACAACTTCAGTTGTTATGGATTCATCTCTCTCTCTAATGCAAGCTATCCGGTTCCAACATTTCAGAAAAGGTGGCCCGGGTCCTAGATGGAGGAGTGGTTTTATGTTAAGAATAATCTGATTGAAAGGGAGGATATAAAGGGGATTATCCAACGCCCCATCTGGTCTCGCTTCGGCCTTCGAAGGCCGACCGTGGCGATTGAAAATGATGCGGAAGCATGCCACAGGGCTTTCAGTAATGTTTGTGCTTTCATTGGTACAAGAGACCTGATCCAAGAGCACATAGCCTACAAGGTATTGGCACTTGTGGATAACTGGGAGATGCCGAAGGAGACTACTGTCGGGTCTACTGAAGGTGGACTAATTCGTTTGAAATATACCATCAAATACAGAGACCGGATTGACGAACCAAATGATGACTGGCTGAAATGTATTGAGGCTACTAGTGATTAGTTACTTGGGGCATATAGCAGAGCCGAAGATGATGTTTTATCCTCAGCCTTCGGGGGTCGGGGCAAGAAAAGATTGAACAGGGTTTTCGATGCAATTGGTTTCATATACCCTGATTACTGCTACCCCTCGCGAAGGCAGGGGAAAAAGAGGAAAATTGTCGCTTCGGCCATCTCTGCTGTGCCGAAGGGCAAAAAGATCAAGGTTCTGATGCATCGGCCGAGGTATATTGAGACGGCCACAGTGCCAAAATTTGGTGAATAGACATCTTCCGCTGCCGAAGCAGAACAAGCTGCTCCCGCCGCTCGGAGCGTTGAGGAATCAACTATCGCGCCGAAGGTGCCTATAGTTGAGCCAGTCAAAGCCGAAGATGGGGCGGCCAAGAAGCCAGAGTTAGAAAAAACAATAGTGTTGCCAGAAGTTCTGAGCCCACCGGTAGAAGCAGAATTGCCGAAGGTTGCGAAAGCTCCCGCCACAACTCCCAAGAGGAGAAGAATGGCCAGCGTGCTAGATGTCGTCATGGAGACAAGAGCATTGACTCCTGTTCCTGCCAAAAAGGTTGTCGAAGCTACTATGGCTCATACTGAAACCGAAGCTGGGCCTTCGGTGCCTGCTGAGACGAAGCCTGTTGTAACTGAAGAAAGGGCTGAACAAGTATCTCCAGATATTGGCACTGCTCCCGAAGCACTGTCCGAAAATCTTGATTTTATTATTCGACATGCTTCAGGAATAAGGCTATCTGAAGAAGAGATTGCAGAAACCAAACACTATGCCCGAAAACTGAAATACCCGAAGGGGTCCTTAGTGTTTAATGGTACGTACGAAGATGATTTCTTATACTGTCTCTCGGACAATAAAGAGATATCCGTCTGCCGGGAGATGGCCCAAAGTATGAGATTTCCAAAGCTTGAAGTTGGCATCTCCACCATGTCGAAGGATGACCTCGCGGACAGCCTTGCATACAACAGTCTGAAGGTACGGGAGTTGTGAACCTTAAAGTTTATGGATTTGGAAATAAAGTCTTTTATTCTAATGCTAATCATTTCTTTTCTTGCAGGGCTTAATCCTTAGCAACACCCTGAGGGCACAAAAGAATGCAGAAGACGAAAGCTACACTATAACTCTCGGCAATCTTCGATCAGATGTCATTAAGCTAAGAAACGAAGCCTTGGAGAAGGACAAAATTCTACTTTCATTGGTGAGTAAAGTGAAGGAAGATGAAGCGAAATCCAACGCTCAAGCCGAAGCTCACAAAGCCGAGGTTGAAGACCTTCGGAAAAAGCACGTCGAAGCTAATGAGAATCTTGCACTTGCAAAAGCTAGTGAAGAAATTAGTGAATGGTCAAAAATTAGGCTAGAGAAAAATGTTGAGGAGCTTCGCGAATTCAAGGAAAGGTGCTTCGAGAAGTCCTTGGATTGCGTGAAAAATTGAAAACCAGCTTTGCCAAAGTAGGCACCTATTCTTCTGAAGAAAACTTCAACCGAGGCGACCCCAAGGGCGTTATTGATTGGATAAGCAGGGAAGCCGAAGCATTTGAAGGGATCCAGAGCGATCGTGGGGATATCTGTGCTTTCTCCGGCGCTCGAGGAATTGCGGCAATTCTGGAGAAGGCTGGTTGCGACCACGTTAAAGCTGCAGCCCAGGCCGAAGCCGCCTTCTCCATAGATGACACAAAAGACCCTTCGGTCGAAGCTACTTTGGTGGGTGGAAAATTTTATTTCGATGTCTGGGTGAACGGCGGCCGGGAATTGGCCAACGAAATTATAAATAAAAATGAAAAAGACACCCATGAAGCCTGGGAAGAAGCTAGGCGAGCTGAAGAAGCTGCTGAGCGTGAAAGGCGTATATGTATTGTTTTTTGAATTTCAGCTTCGACGTTTATTTTCCGACTTCGAACTAATAGTTTTCTTATTGCAGCCGAACTGTCACCGCTGCCTGAGCCATACAACCCCCTAGCTGATCCAGTCATGAAAGAAGCACTGGATATCATGAGCATTGCTAACTCCATCGTCGACGAACTCGTCGGCAAGCTGCTGAACGAAGCCGCAGAAAAAAATACTTAAGGAAGATTAGACTTTATTGTAATGATACTATGTAACATTTGATGTGTAGAACAATTAATCAGACATGTAAATTGTTGTAATATATTTCTTTGCGATGCATGAAATTTACACACATACTGTTTTTGAGCCTTTGGCGAAAAAACACCTTCCCTTCTTTTCATGCTTCGTAAAGAAAGAAGCCCCTTCTATGGCGAGTCTGATAAAACTGTATTTTCCGAAGTTTGCTTTGTGCCTCAGCACATTTTCATTCAACAAAGTATTGCCGAAGATTTATTTCATATCCAAACTTTTTGTCGTTGATGCGATATGATGTATGATGTGATGTTATGCGGAATGATGCAATATGGTGGTGATGCCGAAGACACACACACGCGCGCCCACACTGGAACACACAAGACTCTGCATCCCCTCAGGGACATCTTTGGAGTCTCTAAGCTCTGCATCCTCTTAGGAACGACTTT
This sequence comes from Zea mays, assembly GCF_902167145.1. NCBI lineage: Eukaryota > Viridiplantae > Streptophyta > Magnoliopsida > Poales > Poaceae > Zea > Zea mays. Next base: position 60,066,729 of record NC_050102.1, on the reverse strand, counting down.
GGAGCTTCTTCACCTTATATTTCGGTGGCATTTAAGCTCTGCATCCCCTTAGGAACGACTTTGGAGCTTCTTCACCTTCTATTTCGGTGGAATTTTTGGCTCTGCATCCCCTTAGGAACAACTTTTGAGCAGAAAACTTACTCTGCGCTCCCTTAGGAACGACTTTGGTAGCTTCGGAACTTACTTCGCGCTCCCTTAGGAACGAGTTTTGTAGCTTCGGAACTTTCTCCGCTCCCTTAGGAACGAGTTTTGTAGCTTCGTAAATCTGTTTAAGACGTATTTTACTCGTTGATGAAGTCACAATTATTACAGAAAATCAAAATTTAGTCCTTCATGACTTGTTTCTCATACAAAAATTAAAATGGCATAATAGGTGAAAGGGAAATGGGGTCAAACCTTTTCCTAAATGATTTTGGTGGTTGAATTGCCCAACACAAATAATTGGACTAACTAGTTTGCTCTAGATTATAAGTTCTACAGGTGCCAAAGGTTCAACACAAACCAATAAAAGTCAAAGATAGGGTTCAAAAAGAAAGGAGCAAAACCAACCGAAGGCTGCCGTGGTCTGGCGCACCGGACAGTGTCCGGTGCACCAGGGAGATCAACTCTGAACTGCTCAGCTTCGGGTTTCTGGAAAAGCCACTCCGCTATAATTCACCGGACTATCTGGTGTGCCAGCGGAGCAACGGCTTCCAAGCGCAACGGTCGACTTCAACGGTCGGCTGACAGGTGCACTGTGCGCGGACAGTGCGCGCAGAGTCAGAGCAGCGACAGATGGCACACCGGACAGTGAACAGTGACTGTCTGGTGCACCACCGGACTGTCCAGTGTGCCAGGCTGTCAGAGCTCCAACGGTCGAACCCTAACGGTTGGGTGACGTGGCTGGCGCACCGGATAGTGTCCGGTGGCGCACCGGACTGTCCGGTGCGCCCATCGACAGACAGCCTCCCCAACACCCATTTTGGTGGTTGGGGCTATAAATACCCCCCAACCACCACACTTGAAGGCATCCAAGTTTTCAGCCATTGCATTTAATACAAGAGCTCTAGGCTTCACTCCAAGACACAAATCATGAGATCAAATCCTCTCCAAGTCCCAAACTCACTCCAAAGACTTAGTGGCTTGTGAGAGAGAGACATTTGTGTTCATTTGAGTTCTTGTCGCTTGGATCGCTTTTCTTCTTCCTCCATTCTTGTTCTCAAGCAACTTTTAATCAACGCAAGAGACACCAAGTTGTGGTGGTCCTTGTGAGGGGTCTAAGCGACCCGTTGATTAAGTAGAAAAGCTCACTCGGTCTAGGTGACCGTTTGAGAGAGGGAAAGGGTTGAAAGAGACCCGGTCTCTGTGACCACCTCAACAGGGAGTAGGTTTGCAAGAACCGAACCTTGGTAAAAACAAATCACCGTGTCATCGCTTTATTTGCTTGTGATTTGTTTTTGCCCTCTCTTTCAGACTCGACTTTATTTCTAATGCTAACCCCGGCTTATAGATTGTGCTTAAAGTTTATAAATTTCAGATTTGCCTATTCACCCCCTCCCTCTAGGCGACTTTCAATTGGTATCAGAGCCCGGTACTTCATTAGAGTCTAACCACTCGAAGTGATGTCGGGAGCATCCGCCAAGAGGGAGATTGGGACCAGCGGCAACAAGACCGCAAGCTCGGGAAGAACCCACTCGAGGGAGTCCAGCCACAAGCACAAGGAGGAATCCTCTTTCTCCATCAAGTCACAACAGAGAGGTGACAAGAAGAAGAAGATGAAGAAAGTGGTCTACTACGAGACCGACTCTTCGTCATCCTCCACCTCCGGCTCCGAATAGCATCCGCCACTTCTAAGCGCCATGAGTGCAAGAAGTATAGTAAGATGCCCCTCCGCTATCCTCGCATTTCCAAACATACGCCATTACTTTTCGTCCCATCAGGCAAACCACCAGTTTTTTACGGTGAAGATTATTCTATGTGAAGTGATAAAATGAGACATCACCTAACCTCACTCCACAAAAGCATATGGGATATTGTTGAGTATGGAGCGCAGGTACCGAAGGAAGGAGACAAGGACTATGATTTGGAGGAGGTCGACCAAATCCAGCACTTCAACTCCCAAGCCACTACTATACTCCTCGCCTCTCTAAGTCGAGAGGAGTATAATAAGGTGCAAGGGTTGAAGAGTACCAAAGAGATTTGGGACGTGCTCAAGACCGCGCACGAAGGAGATGAGGTGACCAAGATCACCAAGCGGGAAACGATCGAGGGGGAGCTCGGTCGATTCATGCTCAACCAAGGGGAGGAGCCACAAGCCATGTACAACCGACTCAAGACCTCGGTGAACCAAGTGGGCAACCTCGGGAGCACAAAATGGGATGACCATGAAATGGTCAAGGTTATTCTAAGATCACTCATTTTTCTTAATCCTACACAAGTTCAATTAATTCGTGGTGATCCTAGATACAAGCTAATGTCTCCCGAGAAGGTCATAGGAAAGTTTGTGAGCTTTGAATTGATGATCAAAGGCTCCAAACAAATCATCGAGCAAGGCGCCACCTCCACACCCGAGGTGCAACCCGTCGCATTCAAAGCGACGGAGGAGAAGAAAGAAGAGTCTACGTCAAGTAGGCTCCCCATCGACGCCTCCAAGCTCGACAACGAGGAGATGGCGCTAATCATCAAAAGCTTTCGCCAAATCCTCAAGCAAAGGAGAGGAAAGGATTACAAGCCCCGCTCCAAGAAAGTTTGCTACAAGTGTCGTAAGCCCGGTCATTTTATTGCTAAATGTCCATTATCTAGTGATAGTGATAGGGGCGACGACAAGAAGGGAAAGAGAAGGGAAAAGAAGAGATACTACAAGAAGAAGGGCGGCGATGCCCATGTATGCCGAGAGTGGGACTCCGATGAGAGCTCCACCAACTCCTCCTCCGACGAGGACGCCACAAACATCACCGTCAACAAGGGTCTCCTCTTCCCCAACATCGGCCACAAGTGCCTCATGGCAAAGGATGGCAAAAAGAAGAAGGTAAAATCTAGAGCTTCCACTAAATATGCAACATCTAGTGATGAGGCTAGCTCTAGTGATGATGAGGATGATTTGCTCACACTTTTTGCCAACCTTAACATGCAATAAAAGGAGAAATTGAATGAATTAATTAGCGCTATTCATGAGAAGGATGAACTCTTGGATAGCCAAGAGGACTTCCTTATTAAAGAAAATAAGAAGCATGTTAAGGTGAAAAATGCTTATGCTCAGGAGTTAGAAAAATGTGAAAAATTAACTAGTGAGCTTAGCATTTGCCATGACACTATCTCCAACCTTAGAAATGAGAATGCTAAATTAATTTCTAAGGTTGAGAAGTTAAAAGTTTGTGATGATTCTCTTGTCAACTTCAAAAATGATAATGCTAGTTTGATCTCTAAAATTGACAAGTTGAATGAATCACTTTGTAGCCTTAAGATTGAGAATGATAATTTAATTGCTAAGGCTAAGGATTTAAATGTTTGCAATGATTCTATTTCCAATCTTAGAAATGAGAATGCCATGTTGTATGCTAAGATTGATGAATTAAATGCTTGCAAACCCTCTACATCTACTGTTAGCCATGTTTCCATTTGTACTAGATGTAGAGACATTAATGTTGATGATATCCATGATCACCTAGCTTTAATAAACAACAAAATGATCACATAGCTCAACTTAGTGATAAAATTAATGAGCATGACTTAGAAAATGAAAAATTTAAATTTACTAGAAGTATGCTTTATAGTGGGAGACGCTCTGGCATTAAGGATGGCATTGGCTTCCAACAGGGAGACAATGTCAAGCTTAATGCCCCTAAGAAATTATCTAACTTTGTTAAGGGCAAAGCTCCCATGGTTCAGGATAACGAGGGCTATATTTTATATCCTGCTGGTTATCCCGAACATAAGATTAGGAGAATTCATTCTAGGAAGTCTCACTCTGGCTCTCATCATGCTTTTATGTATAAGAGTGAGGCATCTAGTTCTAGGCAATCAACTCATGTTAAATTGCCTAAAAAGAAATCTCCTATTGCATCAAATGAACCTAATGTTTCATTTAAAACTTTTGATGCTTCTTATGTGCTCACTAACAAATCAGGCAAAGTAGTTGCCAAATATGTTGGGGGCAAACACAAGGGTTCAAAGACTTGTGTTTGGGTACCCAAGGTGCTTGTTTCTAATGTCAAAGGACTCAATACCGTTTGGGTACCTAAGAACAAGGCCTAAACTTGTTTTGTAGGTTTATGCATCCGGGGGCTCAAGTTGGATCATTGATAGCGGGTGCACAAACCACATGACAGGGGAGAAAAGGATGTTCTCCTCCTACGAGAAAAACGATGATCCCCAAAGAACTATCACATTCGGGTATGGAAATCAAGGTTTGGTCAAAGGACTTGGTAAAATTGCTATATCACCTGACCATTCTATTTCCAATGTTTTTCTTGTAGATTCTTTAGATTATAACTTGCTTTCAGTTTCTCAATTATGCAAAATGGGTTACAACTGTCTTTTTACGGATACAGGTGTTACTGTCTTTAGAAGAAGTGATGATTCAGTAGCATTTAAGGGAGTACTCGAGGGTCAGCTATACTTAGTTGATTTTAATAGAGCTAAACTTGATACTTGCTTAATTGCTAAGACTAATATGGGTTGGCTCTGGCATCGCCGACTAGCCCACATTGGGATGAAGAATCTTCACAAGCTTCTAAAGGGAGAACACATTTTGGGACTAACCAATGTTCATTTTGAGAAAGACAGGATTTGTAGCGCATGTCAAGCAGGGAAGCAAGTTGGTACCCATCATCCACACAAGAACATCATGACGACCGACAGGCCGCTTGAGCTACTCCACATGGATTTATTCGACCCGATAGCTTACATAAGCATCGGCAGGAGTAAGTATTGTCTTGTAATTATGGATGACTATTCTCGCTTCACTTGGGTGTTCTTTTTGCAGAATAAAACTCAAACCCAAGAGACCTTAAAGGGATTCTTGAGACGGGCTCAAAATGAGTTCGGCTTGAGGATCAAGAAGATAAGAAGCGACAACGGGATGGAGTTCAAGAACTCTCAAATAGAAGGCTTTCTTGAGGAGGAGGGCATCTCTCTTCTCCCTACACACCACAACAAAATGGTGTAGTGGAGAGGAAGAATAGAACTCTACTTGACATGGCGAGGACCATGCTTGATGAATACAAGACTTCGGATCGGTTTTGGGCGAAAGCAATCAACACCGCTTGCTATGCCATCAACCGTCTCTACCTTCACCGAATCCTCAAGAAGACTGTGACACCCCAGGTGTCAGTTTCGTGTTATGTCGGGAGATTTATCCTAATCTCGGATGCTCAGTGAAAATTTCTATTTCTCGATCGTGTCTATCTCTGATTATCCAGGCTATCCATTCACAATTCACCGAATTCGGAGTTATTCGATCGCGAGAAACAACCAATTTTGGAGCGTGTTAAAACTTTTATTCTCAGCGCAAATGCAAACTCGTTAATCAATCTCGATTTATAAAATCTCATCTGAAGCTCATTAAATCAAACTCTCGACGACTGATATCTGATCTGAGCCCGAATCCAATTCCTCAAACTTCGATCTATGTTCGACTATTTTATCCGGGTCCGTATTCTCCAACGGGATACTCAGTACGTCGCCCTCTAATTAATTCTTATCCGAATCGACTTCATACCTGTGTGTTCGATCCTGATTTAAAAATCAACATCGGCGATGATTTTAAATGTCTCGATTTGTCTCTTTCAATCAAAAATCCGAAAACTGGTCGTATCCCGAGACAATTTATTTTTGAATCATGTGTAGGAAATTATTGTGAGCGAAATCAAATCAGACTCTCGGCCGAGTTAATCGCTCAATCGTCCGTTCGTCCGAATTGTATTTCGCTTTGTTCTCTGTTGAAATGAATTTCCGTAAGAGCATTTTTATTTCGGAAAATAAATTAGCGCAGCCCGTTTGAATGTTTTGGGCCAAGCCCATTCTAGCCTAATAAGCCCACTAAGGAACCCTAACCCTAGCACAGGCCTATAAATAGGAGCCCTCTCCCCTTGCACTTGGCAATTTTTCACTCCCACCCCTCAATTTTTCCCAGCCGCCACAACCTTCTTCCTCCTCTGCCATTTTTTTCCAACTGCCAGGCTCCGTCACGCACGCCAGGGCAGGGAGCCCTTCTTCCCCATGGTGGCGAGCAGGGAGATCGGCCAGCAGCCATGGTGTCCTCCCCTTCTTCCCCAGTGCCGCCTCTGCTTCAGCTGGCCTCCTCTGCACAGCGACCCCTCCCCTGGCTCCATAGCGCGTAGGACATTTCTCTGGGTCCAAGCTCGAGCAGGTGAGCTCGCCCCATGGCCTGGGCTCCTTGTTCGCTTCCTGCACATACGCTCCCTCTCCCATATGGCTCCCTGTCCTTCTCAAGTTCGGCCATCCCTGCCTTGCCGTGGATTCCCTAGAGCCGCCCCACCTGGCCGCCATCCTCCCCAGATCGAGTCCCCTTTTTTGTGCAGCTCACCATCTCCCCCTGCGCGCGCTGGTTGGATGCCATTCGAGCTCCGGTCTGCAACTCCCTCTCGCTGCTTCCCTTGGACGCCGAAACTTCAGGGCCACACCTCCGTCCCCATGGCCGACCAGCAAACCTCGATGGCCGAGCCCTCTAGAACTTCCCTCTCCCATGGTGTGACGCCTCTGCTCGGCTCCCTCTCCCGGCAGCGCAGCACCTCGCAACCAAGTCTTCCCCGCAGCCCCACAACATCGAAACGTCGTGGGTGTTCGACAAAGTGCACGTGGAAAGTATTGCGCTGCGCAGCCCCATTCGCGACGCCGTCGAAACCCGTGGTGAGAAACCCCCCCCCCCCCCCCGCTGTCCTAGCTGTTTATTTATCCGATGTTTGTAATGTTCGATGAACTGTCGTCAACAAATTTTTGTGTTATCGCAGCTAGTGGTCGACGCCGCGCTTCACGCCTTGCCCGTTCGATGGAATGTCGAGCCATGTGGGCAGCCCATGCGCCTAGTCACGACTCGTTCAGGTTGATTGATTTATAGTTTATAATACGTATGCTTTGATTGATGTCGGACAGTGCATGTATATATATGTGGATGTGTGTAATATGTTTCGGCTATACACGTTGGTAGGATCGCATTTGCGAATAGAGAACAAGAGGTTGTTGATGTGTGCGAATTGTAGTTTGTCTAATTACGTTTGGTCGATGTGGTGTATATTGGTGTTTGACTATATGTGGGTATAAAATGTTTTGGTTATATGCAGTGGCAAGGTCGCATTCACGTTTTGGTAAACAAATGTGTCGTATTTGTTTTAGGTGATGAGTAAGTGTGGAAATACAAGTTATATGAGGATTGAATTAGTACACGTATGTGCGTGTGTGCCATGGTGTATTATAGTGATGGTGGCGTAAGATATTTGTTTGAGGTGTGTGGGTATATGCCGTAATATGGTTATACTCGCAACGAAGAAAAGATGTATGTATTGTGTAACCCGACGTGTAGGTTGCTATTGTATAATCGTGTGAAGGATGCTTCCGATGGTCATGTGACTAAAGAGTGGTGTAGTGGTGAAGCGAGAAGTAAGTTTAGTATTTTTTTTAAAAGGTTAGTTGATAGCCTCTATCGGTGTTGTCATGATTTTTGTGGTATGGCAATGTGATGCTTCGCTTTATCAATCAATACATTCCATGCCCATGGGATAAATAAATATCTTGTTGGTTGATTAGTGGTCTTATATGAGCGTTATCGCAGCCCAAGAATTATTAGAAGCAAGTAGCATTCATAAGTCGGTCCTGGTTAAAATTGAAGAACAATCCGATAACATATGCACCTAAGTGCTTTAGGTCCTTCAGTAGCCAGTGTAAGTCTTATGGAGTTTTATGCCATGTTTTAATGTCTCTATGATAGACCTCCTAAAATATGGTGTTTTAAGTGACTTGTGTGGTAACTAATGCGAGTGGAGAAATGGTTAAGAAAAACTAATTAACCTGCTTTAACCCATGTTTCGAGTTACAATGTCTAAAATGGTTTGCTAAGTCATATACTGCGTTAGCCAACTCATGTTAAGTAAGAGTCGATGGCGTAAGTGATTGTGATATATATACATGTGGTGTCTCGGACTGCGTTATTGTCGGCGTTTCGAACCCGGGGGGTCCCTGGACCGACGAGTAAATTGTCGCCGCGTGCCCCAGCCCAGATGGGTCGGCGCGAGATGGAGCGCGAAGGGGGGAAGAAGCCGGAGGGAGACAGGCGTAAAAGGGGAAACCCGCGGCCTTCGTGTTTGTCCCACGCCCAGGTCGGGTGCGCTTGCAGTAGGGGGTTACAAGCGTCCATGCGGGAGGGGGCGAGCGGCTTACGCGAGCGCCGTCCCGTCCTTCCCCGCGCGGCCAACCCTCCGTAAGAGGGCCCTGGACCTTCATTTTATAGGCGTAAGGAAAGGATCCAGGTGTACAATGGGGGGTGTAGCAGTGTGCTAACGTGTCTAGCGGAGGAGAGCTAGTGCCATAAGTACATGCCATCGTGGCAGCCAGAGAGGTTTTGGCACCCGGTTCGTGTGGTGTCGTGGCCGTCGGAGGAGCGTTGGAGCCTGGCGGAAGGACAGCTGTCGGGGCTGTCGAGTCCTTGCTGACGTCCCCTTGCTTCTGTAAGGGGGCTAAGAGCCGCCGTCGTCATAGAGCATGCGGGGCGCCATCATTACTTGTTTACCGGGGCGAGCCAGATGGGACGCCGGTCTTGTTCCTCGTAGCCTGAGTTAGCTTGGGGTAGGGTAATGATGGCACCTCCTGTGACGTGGTCGGTCCGAGCCCTGGGTTGGGCGAGGTGGAGGCTCCTCCGAGGTCGAGGTCGAGTCTGTCTTCCAAGGCCGAGGTCGAGTCTGAACCCCTAGGTTGGGCGAGGCGGAGACCGTCGGCTGAGGCCAGGGCTGAGTCCGAGCCCTGGGGTCGGGCGAAGCGGAGTTCGTCGTCTTCCGGGGCTGAGCCCGAGTCCGAGCCCTGGGGTCGGGCGAAGCGGAGTTCATCGTCTTCCGGGGCTGAGCCCAAGTCCGAGCCTTGGGGTCGGGTGAAGCGAAGTTCGTCGTCTTCAGGGGCTGAGCCCGAGTCCTGGGGTCGGGCGATGCGGAGTTCGTCGTCTTCCAGGGCTGAGCCCGAGTCCGAGCCCTGGGGTCAGGCGATGCGGAGTTCGTCGTCTTCTGGGGCTGAGCCCGAGTCCGAGCCCTAGGGTCGGGCGAAGCGGAGTTCGTCGTCTTCCGGGGCTGAGCCCGAGTCCGAGCCCTGGGTCGGGCAGGGTGGAGCTTCCTATGGCGCTCGAGGCCGGACTTGGCTGCTATCAGCCGCACTCTGCCGAGTGGCGCAACAGTCGGAGCGGCGCAGGCGGCGCTGTCCTTTTGTCAGGCCGGTCAGAGGAGCGGCGAAGTGACTGCGGTCACTTCGGCTCTGTTGACTGAAGGGCGCGCGTCAGGATAAAGGTGTCAGGCCACCTTCGCATTAAATGCTCCTGCGATTCGGTCGGTCGGCGCGGCGATCTCGCCAAGGTTGCTTCTTGGCGAAGACTGGGCCTCGGGCGAGCTGAAGGTGTGTCCGTTGCTTGAGGGGGCCCTCGGGCGAGACGTGAATCCTCCGGGGTTGGCCGCCCTTGCCCGAGGCTGGGCTCGGGCGAGGCGAGATCGTGTCCCTTGAGCGGATCGAGCCTTGACTTCATCGCACCCATCAGGCCTTTGCAGCTTTGTGCTGATGGGGGGTTACCAGCTGAGATTAGGAGTCTTGGGGGTACCCCTAATTATGGTCCCCGACAGTAGCCCCCGAGCCTCGAAGGGAGTGTTAATACTTGCTTGGAGGCTTTTGTCGCACTTTTTTGCAAGGGGACCGGCCTTTCTCGGTTGCATGTTGTTCCGGTGGGTGCGCGCGAGCGCACCCGCCGGGTGTAGCCCCCGAGGCTTCGGAGGAGTAGTTTGACTCCTTCGAGGTCTTAATGCGTTTCGCGATGCTTTGGTCGGTCTGGTTGTTCCCTCATGCGAGCTAGCCGTAGCCCGGGTGCACGGTCGGGTCCCAAGTTCTCGGGCTGGTATGTTGACGCTGTCAACGGTTTGGCCGGAGCCGGGTTTGCGAGAGCAGCCCCCGAGCCTCCGCACAGGGCGAGAG